>NC_139942.1:46359614-46534614 GCF_963454915.1 Gymnoscopelus microlampas | reverse complement strand
TTGCATAGGCCAGGCCAATAAACAAAACCAAGTTGCTGCATTCTTTGTGTCAAAGCAAGAGGAGAATTTGAACTCAGGGTGAACTAGATGAATGACTCCTACACTACAGTATATCCATTAACATGGTGGATTCTCCTTACTTAGCCTGTGAGCATTTGATCATGTGTTATTAGCTTAATAGCAGACACAATACAATTATTTGATGCCAAATAATTGCATTTCTGCGTTACTTTGCAGCTTTAAAATGGATATGGTTGTCATGTACAACCACACAGCCCCCCTGGGCAAGACAAGATGATTTTTTTTAACCAAAATCAATAGGAGCTTTTTGCTGGTGAAGTTCCTTTTGAATATAATGAATTTGAAGCCAAGGGGTATTTATAATTTTACTTTTGTTCTAAGGGCGAAACAGCAACCAGGTTCTTGTTGATAATGTGGAACAAAATATTTAATATTCATAATTCAAATAAAGACCCACATGAGATTTTGAGGTACATTTAGGAGTAAGGGTGGAGGGGCATGGACGCTCCATTGTACCCAAGATGAACTCTTACGCCTACCTCATACTTTGCAGTATGCATAGCTGAAAATAACCGATTTTCAAGAGGTAAATGCATTATTGACATGATTTTCTGCAAGAGGCAGTGCCCGGGCACTGTTGCACGACAAACTTATATACTTGCCATAACTCATTGACAGAGGTTGTTTATATGGCAGCTGCTACCTCACACACCTGATTCCGACAAATGACCTGGAGATTGTTGGGTGTGGCACTGGCATAACCCACCCACGAACATCATCACCACAGATGAGATGGATCCAGTGTGACGTAACCAAACGGACCCTTTGGTTACATTTGTACACAATCAAGAGTTAAATAAACATTCAGGATTTCAGTGTGATATGAGCCTACGTATGTAGGTACCATCACCGTCAAAAGCAAACAAATAATTTGGAAGAAAAAGTACAACGCAGCAAATGGTGTTTATTGTCAAAGTGTAGGAGTAGGACAATGTTATATATGTGCATATTTAATTATTGTGTATTCTAATTGTGCAACAATCTAAGCTACAGTATATACAGACATCTATCATTAACTGTTGATAGCTGGATGACAGTTATACTGTATAACAGTAAATCTAGTTGGCCAGTTGCTTGGGCAGGACAGTCTTGTGAGACAATCTTTTGAGGGCCCAAGACTTTGGTATCATCTGTTTGTCAAATGCAAAAATGGTGACTCTTACTCGTACAGTGTAATATCAATCAATACAACTAAACACATCCATTAAAAACATCCACATGAATATAGTCAACGCAACAAATGTTATGCAGAAAAATCTTTTTTTTTCTTCTTTTTTTTTGTCTTGCCCCCTTCCCTAACATATCTCCTTAAAATTTCATCAAAGGTTAAACAAAACATTTAAATGTTACATATCCCATAAAAGTAAAAGAGAATAATGTTATGAGGATCCCCAGTTCTAGATAGCAATGATGCTGTTGTGAAAAATATACGTATAGTAGAGTGAACTAAACATTTACAGGATTTTACAGGCGGAGAAAAAAAAAAAAAAAAAGAACATCCTCTTGACATAATTCTTTAGAATAATAATACAGCCCCACAGTCTTATGAACATGCTATGATCTGTCGTTACTCACTCCGATCATTGTCCGTGTGATACGAGGCTACGCAGCCTGTCACAGGGTTGTGGTTGTGTGTGTGTGTGTGCGCGCACGGGTGTGTGCATACATTTACCCGTCTCATGTACAGGTATGATGGGATATATGGATGTATGCATGTGTGTATTTGTCATGTCAGTGTGGTGGTTGTCTCGTCAGTGTATGTGTCTGTGTTTAGCGGTTGTGCCTGCAGACTACAGTCAACAGTTCTCCGAGTTATGCGAATGTGGTCCGGTCTCCATTTTCCAGTCTCTCTGGTCTCCAGTGGCTTCTGCTTGCTGTCCGCCGCCGCCGACACTTTGCTGGGAGGCGGCGGGGGACAGGGACATGTTTCTGCGGGGGTTGCCGCTGTGCATGGTGTTCCAGTGGCGCTTCAGATCCGACGCTTTGATGAAGGCCTTGTCGCAGGAGCCACAGTTGAAGGGCCTCTCGCCCCGGTGCTGCCGCTCGTGGTCTTTCAGGTGGGACTTGTGCTTGAAGGCCTTTTCGCACATTTGGCAGCCGAAGGGTCTCTCGTTGCTGTGCACGCGCTCGTGCCTCTTCAGGTCGGGCCCCCGTATGAACGCCTTGCCGCACACGACGCAGCGGTGCGGCTTGAAGCCGGAGTGGATCTTTAGGTGCTCCTTGAGGTGCGCGGCGGTGGTGAAGGCTTTGGGGCAGTGCTCGCAGCCGTAGGGCCTGTTGGCGGTGAGGAGACGCTCCTTTTTGGCGTTGTGGTCCAGGGGCTTCCCCCCGGGCGTCTGGCAGGAGCCGTGGTCGCGGTGGCCGTAGAGTAGGTACTCCAGCTTCATGTCGCTGGAGGACGAGGAGCTCCACCCGTGGCCGTGCTGGTCTTTGCCCATGTTGGTGCTGTAGTTGTGCGGCTGGCTGTTGACGTGGGAGCCCCCGGGGCCCATGCCGTCCATGCCCTGGTCGTAGAAGCTGTTCTTTCTTACCTCCTCCATGGCGAGCTCTTTCAGGATGGCGTCCTGGGCCCTCATGCCGTGGTCGCCGGGGGCCTGGTTCTCTCTGGTCTTCATGTTGGTCAGCTCGCGCTTCTGGGTGCACAGGTTGTCTAGGAAGTTGATGCCTAGTATCTGCCCTGACGACATCATCATGTTGATGTCCTTCTTTCTGACGGCCAGGCGCGCCGTGTACATGTAGTTGAGCACCTCCTCGAAGATGTCGGAGCGGATGAAGTCCAGCTCCACGATGGAGTTGTCCTCGTCGCTCTGCTTCTTGAACAGCTTCTTGAAGTAGTTGCTGCAGGCGGCCAGCACGCAGCGGTGGGCCCGGAACTCGATGTTCTCCACCACCACCACCACGTCACAGTGCTCGCCCTCCATCCGCTGTTGGTTCAGCATCTTCAGGAACGTGGCTTTGTGGTCATAGTCGATATATCTCAGTAAGTCGGACATGTTGCCGGTTAAATAGGAGCAACCTTTAAAAAAAAAGGGAAATTACTTAATTATTTTATTTCAGTTATTTTTTCCCCCGGTCAGAATCTGAATTAGCAAGAGAATCAGAACTAGTACTAATCATAATGACTTGTTCATGCTATACATCCAGACTGAAGGTGCACTCTGCACTGGCTAAAATGCCAGTGTGTTCCGCCTGTGGGTCAAGTTATGTATTTATTTTACATTTTTAATTGATTTATCGTCTGTTTGTTTTATTTTTTGTAATTATTTCTATGGATCAGAGTCCGCTAATAAATAAAGATTGAATTGAACAACACCAGTCAGAATTGGAAGCTATACCACAATCCGAATAGAGTGCTACAGTTTGACGTCCTAAAACCCCAATAGTTAGTTTGTAATGGCATTACACATTTTATCTACGTCATCACCTTTTGTCTCTATTTCATATATTTTCGTACAGTATTATCGGAAACGGTCATCACCTGCCAAACTAAAAAAAAAGTGGGTGGAGCGAGCGCTAGGCTAAATTAGCATGCTAATTATGTTAATGTATACACATTAAGTATGCAACGCGCATATACTTTCACGGCAAAATGAAAAAAACAAACAAATATTTGCTCAAGTCGTGCGGAGCGCGTTCGACGGCGGGCGGTCCGTGCGCGACGACGCGTCGCAAACGGCGGTGAGAGAGAGTAAACAAAAGTGGCTAATTCAGTCATGCAGAAATCCTATGGAGCGAAGAGAGAAGAGGAAAAAAAATAGGCCCGAAAAAAATCGCCAATAAAACACGGAAAACGAGCCGTCGCAAGGCGCACTAAAATAAAACAATAACCGCGATGCGATTACCGGCTCGAGCGCCGCGTTTTTAACGTCGCGCGAGCCGTCGCGTGCGGTTCGGAATAACCTTTAAGGCAGAGAATCTTTCACTGTTCACTGCGTCCAGCCATTTTGGTACCAAGCAGAGAGAGAGAGCCCTCCGCCGCTTGGTACATGTTTCTCTAACCCGTTTTTAAACCCTCAAACACCGCCCAAACCGACACTTACCCGTCGACAAAACGTCTCAAAAGCCTCCAAGTTCTGTTTTCCGATGTGGAATCGAAGCGCAGGTTGGAATTTAAATGAGAATTAAAAGGGTTAAATACCTTATCGAAGCCTGAACGCGGTCCTTGGTGTTGTCACGCAAGGCAGGCAGAGCGTCGACGATCCACACAGAGCTGTCGTTTTTCCTCTTCCTCCTCTTGTTGTGACTGTGTAAAGGGAGGCGGTGGAGGAAGTGCCGCCAAGCGCCGCCGCCCCCTGCAGGACCGGAGCGCCACGTCAGGCTACATGCCTTAGCTCAAGACTATCACATAGATGTATTCTATCGATTTTCATTAGTGATGGAAAAAATACTCACATGTTTTACTTCAGAAAAATTATCAATACTGCAATGTAGATGCACCCTGTTACAAGTATAAGTCCCGTATCCAAAATGTCCTTGAGTAAAAGTATTGGCATCAAAATATACTTAAAGTACCAAAAGTAGAAAGTACTCATTATGCAGAATGTCCCATTTCACAAGTTTTCAAATGCATAAAAATCTTTTGAAAAAGATCTACAAGCTCACAATGCGTCGCATCGCAATGCATTGTGAGCTTGTAGCTCTGCTATTTTTGAATGGTCGAAATGTATAGGGCTGAAGTGGTTAATGTATGTTTTGTATTAATAATCAAAATCTACAAAGTAACTACTAAAGTTTTCAAATAATTGTAGTGGAGTAAAAGTACAATATTTACCTCTGAGATGTAGTGGAGTAGAAGTAAAAGTACTGAAAACTGTTAATACTCTAGTAAAGTAAAAATACCTCAAAATTGTACTTAAGTACAGTACTTTACACCACTGTATTTGCATGTCTATGATATGCAAATATCAAAATCGATAAAATACATCTATGATCTGGATCCAAGGTTACTTCAGCCCAGCCCGAATCCATGCTATTTCAAGTGTTTAAAACTGTTTGAATTCCAAGGACCTCTGTGGGTGTACAAAATGGAACTAAATGGACCCGTTAAGGTCCATTTATACACTCTCAGAGTAAGGGTCCACAATTTGGAACCCTGGCCTGAGGGTCCCTGGATCCCACTTTGAGTACCACTGCAAGGGGGTCGTTTACCAAGACTGCAGGGTCGAGTGGGAACCTAAACATTCTTGGCAACGACCATGTAAAAAAATAAAAATAAAAGTATGCTTTGGAAAATGGTCAGAAATAATGTAAAGTATATTTGAACATGTACAGTTTGCTCATTATCAGACCCAGATTTACCCTTCAACTTCTTGTTTATGACCCAAGATGACATATCCATAAGTATGTAGCAATTGTAGAAATATTAGGCCTTGTCATTAAAAAAGTGTATATGTATTTGGCCCCCATACAATAAACGTAAATATAAAAATAAAATATAGAATTCATATAAAATGGTGCCCAGAGAGATGCCCACTAATCCTGTTACCATTGCATAGGGGGTCGCTTGCAAAAAAAAGGAAATTCTGTTATTGCCCCCTCAGGTCAGGTTTGTTGATAAAACAATAAGCATTTAGAACCATATATATTACTGAGCAATATAGATCACCTGCTGGCTTTACAATCAGTGGTTATTGATAATCCATTAACCAAAATACTGTAGCTATAGACCCTTTAACAGACGACGTCACACTGATAAGAACCAGTATGCGCGCAATGAAACCCATTCTGTCAGGTCTCGCTAGGACGCGCCTCACTAGCCAACACACAAGAGGGGGTTGGGGTGTGCTGAAACCAGCGCACCACAAAACAACAGGTTGAGAATTGATTGCGTGAAACAATCACCTGTGCATCCAGTCTCAATGTTAGTAAACAAATAATTGGTCTATGCTTCCTCATAGTGGATTGCAAGATCATCTAAAATGGTAATTTCCTTGATGTCCAAGAACAGATGGTTGTTGTTTTAATGTTTAAAGGTAACTCTCTAGTCTATATATTAGTGCTGATGAATATCAACATGGGTTTAATACTTCTATGCTTGTCAAGATGCAAATTCAGTATCTTACTATGAACTCCAACATTTAAAAATCGAATTTGATGTTGTAAGTAGAACTTTGAATAGTGTTGACAGTATTTTCTCAATTTCCCAATTAAAGCTACATATAGAAAAGGATGCATAGACAAATAATCAAATATTGAGATCGGAGTAGATCAATATGCTGCATGTTGCATCTTTAAGAATGTATAAATAAATCAGAAAGAGAGCGACGGACAAATTCAATGTTCTATTTGGAAAGAAAACAACAAACTTAAAACCAATGGGTTTGCCACTTTTATTTCACTGTTGTGGAAATATTGCTGTACATGAATGATACTTGGTATTCAGATACAGTTTGAACAGATGAGAGGCATATAGCATACATATTCTGGTGTACGACAGATCACTCTTGGCTTTGTTAATCTTTTAAGACCATATGTCATCTTCAACACACCATTGTGTCCCTATTTTTGCAACAGCGCACGTTAAATGGTACTTTTCCCCACTATAACATATTGATAACCACACACCTTGACAACATATATGTTGAAAATGACATATTCATTAAGAGAGCATCGAACATGACAGATCACACGAGTCCTTGGACAGCCACACAACTGTGAACCTCCTCAGGTACATCCCTTCATCCAGCAAGAACATTCCAAGAACAGCAAGCTTGAGATATCTGCTCTTCCCAGTTACCCTTAACTGTGTCTTTTAAACAGTCTAAAAAAAACTGTTGCAGGTGAGAGAAACAATAGGTAAGAATGATGACAAAAATAAAATAAAATACTGATCAGAAGAAAAGAAAAATACTTTTTCAAGTAGTTTGTGACAAAATCATTTACTAGAGATACGATTAGCTTCTTCCAAGAAAAGCTTAGGTATGTACTGTAGACTGTTGGTCTGTATTGATTTCTGCAGCGGCATATTTGACTGAAAACCATTGACTTTGTGGAGTGGCGAGTGACGCAATGCTTGCTGGCACAATGAGGTTGGCATATCTACAGCAAGGGTTATACTGTGTTTGCTCTAACATATACAGCCTACAGGCAGCGTTGTTTTAGGTTTCGGAGTGATGGCTTTATTCATAAATAGAATGTTGCTACAATAATTATTCTCAATAATCATAAAAATGCTTCAAAGTCATAAGGCAGTGAAAGAAAAAGAAGGAAGGGGTTTGTTTGCTTGCTGCACACGGGAGGTCGGCGTGCAGATGGGATTGAAGAACCGGGTTTTTTAATCTTATGGTTTTCATGTATATAATCTTGTCATTCTTTGATAATGCAACATGGTGTCCTTCTCATGCAAAATGCATTTTATCGCAGGTGATGGGTGGGACCTTGTGGCGAGCTGCAGCATTTGGAGAGGAGGAGCCGTCTTAAGTCTTCAGAATGTCCCGGAGTAATACATGGAATCCTGGGTGTCGAAGGTTGCGAGGTTGAATCCTTGAATAGAAAACAGCACTCAGCCTTATTCCTACAAGCACAGAGAAAACAACATGTCAGCAAACATGGTTCCACACGTTGAAACTCCCAAAACTATGGCACGACATACCACACAGGACAACACGACAAATGCTATGAATATGCGCTTGAGGTAATGTCATGTACTCCAGAACAGGTGTAGTGAGGAACACAAGTAATAATAAAATGGTATATAGATGCACAAAGGCCAACCGGGTACTTACAGGGTAAAGCTAGCACACATTGGTGGAAACAGTGGGGTTTTGTGTCATTTATCATTACAAAATTTATAATTCTAAATGTTTTAGCATCCCATACAGTGGCTATATTATTAACCACTTAAGCCCTGCTGTACTTCTTCGTACAATGAATAGTGAAAATAGTTGATTTACAAGTTCACAATGCGTTGCATCATAGCGCATTGTATTGCAGATTTGCTATTCTAGCAAATTTATAAAATGTTAGTTAGGTTGTTGAAATGTCTAATGCCTGTGTTTACTGCCTAAAATGTATTGAATTAAAATGTTGGAAATGGAAACCACTTCAAAGTCTGTTTTTATTTTATTTCCTGTTTAGTAGCCCGGCCTCTGCATGTGCATCTACCGTTAAGAGACAAGCATCCAGAAGGCCACAGACAATGTTTAGTACAATGGTAATAAATGCTGCTCAGACTGAGAGCACAGCCATTCTGACAGGCAAGATGTAAGACAGCACTGCACGCACAGCGGAGGGTCCAGAGCCGTGGAAACATAGCAAGCCATTCCCATCTGGTGAGTCACGCAAGTCCACACATGCACGCACACGCATACACACACATCCAAAACCCTGCGCCTTGGGGTCATTTCACTCAGAAGCTAATGAGGAAAGCTTGGATGCCAAAAGTTAGATGTACTGTACAGCGGAGTATATATATATATACGGTCGACATAGAATGTGTGTCCGCACATAAAAAAGCTTGAAAGAAAAGGGGTGAGGAGGGGTTGTTAGAAACACTAAAAAGAACAATGCCAGTGTGGTAGAATGGAATGATAGAGCCTCCATCGCATGGCTCCATGCCTGCCAGACTCGGGGAGGATACCTGACAACGTTGCGCAGACAAGACAAGTCCAAACACAAACGGTTGTCTTCGCAAAGTTCGTCAAAAACATTGCGAGGCAAACGTCTGACCCATTTACACATATAAAAGGTGCTGCGTGTTTGGGTTGCATAAATAAACCCGCTGACCTTTTTTAGAAAGCACGATATGAAGGAATGCGTAATTGTTTCCATTTGGAAGTGATATTGTTGCCTTTGAACCGGTTTTTCATAATGGGATGGGTGTGGATATATTACTATATTTGTTTTAATAGTCCTTTTTTCTTATTTTCTTTTTACTGCATGCTTGTATATATCAGTGGGTCCAGCACGGGACTAGCAATGCCAAATTTAAAATCAGTTCACTCATCATACTATTAACAGGGTTTGTATGAAAGTTGCCGGCAAATGGCCTGATGTGAGATTACTGTATTTTTTTCATCTCCAGATAGATTGAAAATAGGCCTCGACAGTTTCCCCTGGCACACCTCTGTATATGTAGGATCAGATTTCAAATGGATACAGATGACTTTGCAGGCCACAAACTAAAGGCCGCGGCGAGAGGCAGAGCTGGTTTAGCTGGTATTCTCACTTGTCACTGATAGGGATTTAAGGTATAGTATGGCTGCGCCGCTTTGTTGACAAAACATCATATTCCAAATTCTGTTTGCTAAATGTCGCCACTACTACTTTTCGAGACACAAAAGACACAGCTTTTCAGACAACATCTCTTTTTCAGTCCTTGTGAAAACTTTGGGGGAAATGCTTTTTAGGATTTGCTTGATCTCAATATGATGAAAGACTGTCTCGTACATGACTCTCAGGGGATTCAGAACACACCGACAAGCAGGCAGTCCTGACAATCCCTTTGTCTGCCCAAAAAAATGACAACTGCTTGTATGCCGAAAATGTAAGCTAAAGTGTTTTTACATTTACCACTTAAGCCCTATACATCATCAAATAACAAAAATAACCAATAATACAAGCTCACAACGCGTCACATTGTGAGCTTGTAGATTAGATGATTAGATAGAGAAGTGTATATAGAATTATATTACTATAATATTGTATATTACTATAATGACATGCCCAAACCGGGGGAGCCAGGTAGGAAGAGATTAATTGTGAAGCCTCAGTGTATATAGACCACCGAAGTCCTGACGTCACTCGTTCATCCCCAGGTTCGTAAAGTAATTTCGCTATGGAGAATAACATTGGGTCATCATAGAATCGTCTCATATAAGAATTGTGGTCAAAAAATAAACAAACTGTCTCGGCATAATTGTCAGGGAGGAGGTTCTGTATCGTTTATGATAGTCAGTCACTTATATTTGATACAGTCTGTTTCTGGCGAAAATGTAACTAATTTGGCGGAAGTAACATTATCGTTTTCTCACCGTCAGTTGATGCTTCATATCCATAAGAGTCAAACCGCCGGGGTCACTTGTTTATTTTTGGAACACAGTTCTTATTCGACACGATATTAAAGACGTCTATGGGATTCAGAATGGGGGTGGAAAACCGCGAACCAGGTAGACAAACCAAGGATGTGTAAATTATGTCAGACTTCGGTGGTCTATAGCATCTAACTATTCCAGATAGGCTCTGTCTCTGTTAGCAGAAGTACTAACATACAGTACAAGGAGGTCATATTATTGTCCAGTAGGGGGGAGTGTTTCATGACTGACCGAAATATCACTATTAACGTTTTTCCCCCCTTTCTTTGCCCTAAGGCTGCATCCTTATGAGCTTACGAATAGATAACATCCAGTCTGTAGCCTATATACACACACAGAGGCTGAGGTGGAGCTGGGCCGATGACAGCAAGATGCCTTGATGGTTAGTGCTACACAAGCAGGGCTGTCTGTAGTACCCATGACAGCCAGCGCCGATGGGGGGGGGGGGGGGAGCAGCATGCGAGGAGAATGGAGAGACCAGCTTGCAAACCCCCCTAGCCCCCAGCCAAATCCAAACCCCAGTCCAGATCGGACCGGACTGGAATGGATCGGTTCCTAGACAGAAACCTTCCATCCTTTCTTACCTGGGTCAATCCTCCCCCTCCTCTGGTGTGATCTCTGTCTCTTTATGTACCACTACTTTGGTCACTGACATGTCAGGGTGCTGTTCTTTAGCCTCCTTTATGGCCTGAGCCAGAGCCTGTAACACGCACGGAGGTGCAGTTGCAAGGCGAGTCCACCAGGGGGAGACAGAGAGAAGGGGGGGGGGGGGGGGGGGGGGCAAGGCAGGGCAGGGAGGTTGGTTGGAGGAGGGGGAGTGGGGGGGTGTTTTTTTTTGGTGAGTCAATATTCCAACAGGGTAGCTAGCTACTGCTGAGTTACATTTGTAATACAAAGCCATACAGCAAATATCAATATTTGTGAAAGTTACACAGCATGTTAATAACTTTGTCCAAATATCACACGTAAAAGCCACAGTGAATTGTAAATTCTTTGGGTCAATCCCTGCCACCGGGAAAAGAGATGTTAAGCGCTTCGGGGAGGGAGAGAGGTCTCTGTGCAGTTTTCATTTTTAAAATGTGCTTTTTTTTAATGAGAGGAGGGGGAGAGAGAGAGAGAGAGAAGATGGATGGAGAGAGATTAGAGAGATAGATTGAAGGAGATGGAGTGATAGAGAACGAGGGAGAAATAGGCCAAGGGATAAAGATAGATTACATGGAAAGGAAACGGGATACTTGGGAAAAGTTAAGAAGAGACTATGGAGAGACCTCGTCGTGGTCGATGTCTGTGTCTCCCGTGATGACGATCCTCTTCTCGATCCTCGTCTCGGACACGCCTCCTTTCACCGTCTGGACGGCACAAAACAGAGGACTTTGTTAAAATCTGCTCATTCAAGGGGGTTTAACCCGTTCAACCAGGGAACACATCTCTGTCATTGTAAGATGTCTTTGGCTATTCAAAAATAGCAGATATAAAAGCTCGTAGTGCGGCTGAGCTTGTATATCTGCTATTTTTGAAAAATCGTGAAAATTTGTGCAAATCTTTGAATATGTATTTTTTAAAGTGAACATTTGTAACAGTCAAATGTCTCAACAAATGTCTTAATTCTTTTCTGATAAAGGTGCTCAAACCTTTTCATGTCAAGGACCCCCCAAAATTATATGTTTTTGGCCACCGATCCCCATCAAAATATGTTGTTCCAGGGACCCCCCCAGAGGCAAAGATTTGAGTTAAAAATGTTGTTTAAAAAAAAATATATGTATTCAAAGGTTTGCACAAATGTTGAAGATTTTTCAAAAATAGCAGATCTACAAGCTCGCTATGAGCTTGTAGATCTGCTATTTTTGAATAGCCAAAGTATAAAAATAATGGTTATAGCTAAAATCTAAAAATGACACAGATGCGTTCCCGGATTGAATGGGTTAAGTGATTAGTTTTTTGTTAACATAAGTGTACTAGCTCTGAATTCAGATTACAATCTGAATTCCCCATAGAGTGTTTGTTCACTAACAGGGGGGTCTCCCCGTCTCTTCAGCTCTTTAGTAAACAGAGAATACATTTTTAAGGTTGGGATACCAGTTTTATCCAATCAGAAGAGAGAACGGAAACAGGATAAACAACTGAAATAGGAAGAAATGGAACAAAACATTAGCAGACAAAATATGAACGGGAACACTATACAATTGCAGCTAATAAAAGATCTTTGTTGAGTTCTCTAATTACACACAGGGGCCATTATGTTTGTGCAATTAATTCACCCGAAAATACACACATGATTTGTTGTGCCATGGGTACATTCACACCAAATGTGAAAAGTACACACTACACTACACAGCAATACATCAATGTAATCTTTATTCGGAACAAGGTCAATTTCTGGGAGCTTCTGCACCACAGATGAAGCCATGAAACAGTGTGAATAGTTTTGATGCCAAATATTCGCTGGCGAGTATTTATCATTTTCACATCGTTTATTCATCACACCACCAGTGTTTGTTAAGACCTGCACTCATCAACACCGCCCACTTGTTTGCATCTTTCAAAACTGTGCAGCATGTGGGGAAAATGATGAAAATCCCCGGAAAACGTAACATTTCACTTTAAAAGGGCTGTTCACATGAGCACTACAACTATAACGATAACTATAACGTTCACCATTGTATTTGTTATGAACTCTGTATATAGTTATAGTCAGGGGTGCACATAACTTTTTTGGTCTGGTACGCAGAAGAGCACCTGGACATGTGACTTGGTGCGCATGGCGCACGTCCCGTTTTGTCAACGGGGGGGGGGGGGGGGGGGGGTGGGGGGGGGAGAAAAAAAGGACGCTCTGCTTCTAAATTCCGCCGATTTTCGCCGTTTTTTTTCTCACGCTGTTAGATAAAGCCCCCAAGGTTGGTGCCCTGTGCTGCTGCGCTGATTTTATCCGCCAGAATGGGACGTTCACGGCATATTTTGCACCATTACGGTGCGTTCATCATCGGTGACGAGTGCCTCTAACAGCCGCTGCTGGCTGCGTGCACGCAGCGAGGCAATGCGAGGCGATGCGAGGCGACGCGAGTCATATCTCTACCCCTGTGCCTAATGGCTGTACATGGGGCCGACGGGTGCTTTAGAGTGATTGTGTGAGTGTGGCTTCAGGAAGTAAATTCCTAGCCTCGATCTCCAGGCTTTTATTTTTTAGTTTTGCTAAAAAATAAAAGCTTGGAAATTCCTGTCCCAGCTGTTGGTGCGCAAAAGCGCCTCGCGTCGCCTGATGTGGTGCGCATTTTTTATTTTGGGTGCGCATGCGCACCTGCGCACCAGTTATGTGCACCCCTGGTTATAGTGCTCAGTGTGAAGTGAACGGCCACAGCTCCAACGACCGCACAGTGGTAAACTAGTGGTGTGTGTGTGTGTGTGTGTGTGTGTGTGTGTGTGTGTGTGTGTGTGTGTGTGTGTGTAAGCCCTCTGACCTTTGTGATGTGTGTGGTCGTGGTAGTGCTGCTGGTCTCTGAGGTGATGGTCTGGGCACTCAGCAACACCCCAGGGTCTGCGTCACCGTTGGCATCCACCTGTTGGGGATACATTCATGCGTTAATCTGTTTCTTCCACAACCTGTCACACAAGCGAAATGACATGTTAATGTTACACATTCTAGACTTTGCCTGTCGATGTGGTAGCATTTTTTATGTTACAATGCCTCTCTTATCTACAGTACATTTGACCTACAAAGACATTCAGCTATATTCCCAGATACATTACAAACAACCAACAATTGTTCATATATTCTACATTTACGGGATGGTCAATGGCGAAGCAGGACACAGAGGAGGGGACAAAGCATAAAACCCTGGGGAATCCTGGTACATAGGGTTTAAGTGGTTAAACCCACTTAAACCCTTAAGTGGTTAACATTAGTTTGTAGCAAAGTTTAGCTTAACCCATTAAGACCTGAAGCCGATTCTACAACTTCTAAATCCCAACAGTAAAAAAAAAAAAAAAAAACGTATGTTTGCTATAATATCAGTGGTTCTCAAACCTTTTCATAATTGTCATAACCCCCAAAATGACATGTATTTGGCCGCGGACCCCCCCATCTTAAAATATTTTGTTCCAGGGACCCCCAAAAGCAAAGTTTGTAGTTTAAAAAAAATGCTTTAAAATAATACATATGTTCAAAGATTTACAGACGGGTGACATTCACAAGTGAAGACACACTCGATCATATTATCATGTACCTCTGCTGACTCGTAAGTGATGGTCTTTGTCTCTGTGTGGACGACAGGGACCTCCTTGGTACACACATCCTCCTGTTGTACCGCCTCAACACTCTGAATGCACATGGGCACATGGAACAGAAAGGACACGCATTACTAAAACAGAAGAAAGGTCATCAAATACCAGTTATCATGAACGAGTAGAGCCCGACTGATATCAGATTTATGAGTCCGATGCGATTTTTGGAGACCTACCTAGCCCACAGTTGCTTTGACTTGATATTTTGTCATAAACTGCACAATTTTGTTACTCAATTTTTAAAACTTTGATTTGATTCAAGTTTCTATTAGAGAACATTGAACTTATAAGCAAATAAATCCAGATAAGCAAAAAAATACTTTTTAATCAATAAAAAATAAACACCCGGCAATTCTTAAATCGGCCAGACCGATACCCTGTATCGGTTGGGCTCTAGTACCAGTTATCATGAGTATCCTCTTAGCATGACGGCAACATTTTAGTTTAATTTTAGAATTAGTTCTCAATCAACAAATTAGGCGTTACACATCTCAAAATCACAACCTTGTGTTAAGATGTGCTCTGTTAACGGCATGGACAAATAAATGCCCCATGCCTGTAAAACTATGCCAACCATCTGCAATCATGTAAAGGTCTTAAATCTCTAAACAGGCATGCAGTCATGCATTACGGCACCTATTTTGGTGAAGGAGAGAATACTGAAGCGGTGTACTGGAAATAACCATAAGAAAGAATGCAAATCACAAGGTTTCCATCAAGTGTGCGTGTGTGTGTTTGCGTGTGTGTTTCCATTCTTCCTTGATCCGTTCAGGGGACAATCAGTGAAGTTAGAAAATTCAGACGGAGGTCCATGCTGAGTTTTGGGGAGTTTTGGGGCCCCCAGGCTGACAGCACTGGGGTTTGGGGTGGGTTTACCTCTGACCGAGGCATGGCTGGAGGAACCTCTGTGGAAGACAGCTCAGTCACATGATTCACCTCCTGTAAGCTGGACTTCTGGTCATCTTCGTTCATGACTTCATTCTCCAAAACTTCAGCCTCGACTATTTGCTCTCTCTCCCTCCCTTCTTCTTCGTTTACATCCTGATTCTTCGACGCTTCGGCCTCAGTTGGTGGTTGTTCTTCTTCTGAAAGCACGATAGTGGGAATATCTACTCTTGCGGCAACAGCTTGGATGTCTTCTATCAGAGTCTCACTAGTGGGCTCTTGTGCTTCTGAATTCACGACAGCCCTCGACTCTGGTACTACACTGCAGTCTAGTTTCATCTCAGCAGGTTGCTGTACCTCCATTCCTATTTCTTCGTTTACATCCTGATTCTCCAACCATTCGACCTCCATTAACTGTTCTCCCACATCTTCTTCTTCGTCTTCTTCTGAAATCACACGCCCGTTTTGCACCCGTTCCAAAAACCTTTGCACCTGTTCCAAAATCTGCTGTTCTCTTGTTTTTGTATTGCTGTCTTCTACCTGACTCACATTCTCCTCGCCTTCTTTTGGTTCCTGTGTCTCTTCCTCAATCCCTTCTTCCTCTCCTCTGTTCTCTGAATCGTCCAATTCATCTTCGGAATCTGCCTGATGGTAGTGGTACTTCTCCTTTTCATAACTTTGGGCCGAACCTTTCATCTCTTCCTCCTCGTGCTCTTCGATAGCTTCTTCCAGCTCTGAACGAATCTTGTCTTCGTGGAAGTACTGCACCTCAGCTGAAAACTTGACCTTCCTTCCGTCTGCCTCGGTAAGCTCTATGTCCTGGGCGTCTCTCGCACCTGCGGAAAACTCTGCTTCTTCGTTAAACCCTACCTTCGGGGTCTGGACGTGACTGGCCTTTGTGGTGTACACCGGCTTGATGGTGAATCTTGAACACTCAACTTTATCTTCCGTTGTCCCTGCCTCCCCCTCCTCCCCTTCCTCATCTATAACCCCCCCACTCTGCACTGCTGGTGTGGTTTCTGGCAACATGCAATCAGCAGCAGCCTGGCTGTCATCTAGCTTCCCTGCCGTCTCCAATTGCTGCATTTCCGGGGTTGTCTCTGCTTCCACAGATGCACTCGGGTCCACTTCTCCTCCTGAACGCACGATAGTGGGAATATCTACCCCTGCGACAACCACGGCTCGGCTGTCCTCTATCGGAGTCTCATTAGTGGCCTGTTGTGTTTCTGTATTCACGACGGCCCCTGACTCGAGCGCTACACTGCGGTCTAGTTGCATCTCTGCAGGTTCGACCGGCATCGATTCGACTTTGGGCTCTAGCTCCTCCACTGCATTGTCTACGGGCCGGGCCTCTGTGGGCCCTGTGGTCGGGATATTCACCGTAGGTCCTGCTGACTCGGCTGGCACAGCCTCTGTCACCACGGCAACCTCCTCCTTCTCCTCCTCCTCCTCCTCCTCTTCCGGCTCGGCGGCTGATGTCTGTGAACGATAAAAGGTCCTTGTTGATTAATTGCATCTGAATCGCAATCTGAAAATATTAAACAATAAAAAAAACAAGGCAATCTCACATCACATACATTACATGCCAGTTTCAGATCACACCTGTTACAGAGGGAAGCGGTTTAAATATGATACATTTCGGTAAACGGCAGTCTTCGATATATATCAAACGAATGGCTGCATAGATAATAGTTTCAAACAAACAATGCATGTTTTCCCATTGTTTGTTCACACGCTGCAGTGCCTTTTTATCTGAACTGTGTGAGCACCAGAGGGGGGAGCTGTCACCTTTGGTGAGGTTGTACCCAGTGAGGAGGAGACCCATCCTAGCGAAGACTGAATGGACAGAAGGACAGACAGTCAGAAAGAGAGAGAAGACAGTCAAAATGGACACACAGTGAACACCAGACAAGAGACAAAACAGAAGAACATGGAAAAGACAGGACAGCTCTTAGAATCAAGAAAATATTGTATGGATTGTTTCGGGATATCGTGGTACATTTCTTTATTTGTTTTTGCCAGTGAAGAATCTCACCAAATCCTTTTATATTAAAGCCAAGGCATAACAAATCCTTAGATCTGACCTAGATTCTTACTTTAGAGTTAACGAAGCCAGACAGAGAGCAGATAACACAGGGATTTAGTATTCCCAATGCAGTTATGCAAGAAACCCTTGAAACCAACTGGAAAATGGACCCATACAATGTTTCTGTTAGCAAACGTGTTAATAGAAGCCCAGGTGGAGTTTTGGAGATAAGTGAGTTGGTGAGGGGGGCAGAAAGCTGCAGCGTGGCACTGCGCCAGGGCTATGAAGTCACTGCTTCAGAGGGACTGATGGGAGCACTTCTCAAAGAAAGTCAAAGCGGCCGCTGTAAAGCAAAATGATAAGAACAACAAACAAACAAACAAACAAACAACCTGCCCTTTAAGCCATTAAGACCTAAGACCTGCCATTAAGACCTGAGGCTATTCTTAAAAATGTTTTCTAAATTTTTTTTGAAAAGTGTTTTTGAAAAAAATCCCCAAAAAAATGTTTCAAGATTTTTCAAAAATAGCAGATCTACAAGCTCATAGCGCGGCACTTGGTGCAGCGCTATGAGCTTGTATATCTGCTTTTTTTTTTCAATAGCCAAAGAAATCTAAAATGACACAGACGCGTCCCCGGTCTTAATGGGTTATACTTTGTTGAACGAAGTAGGACAAACATGACAAGAAGAAAGTTGTAACCCCCAAATAAAGTCTTTTTTTTTTGTCATGACCCGTTCGTTCGACCAAGTGTAAATTCGCCCCTCGAGGCATGACAAAGCTGTTTTATGCTTTAAACAAATTTCCAAACCAATCCAAAACCCCTTGTATCAAAAACCAAGCGAAAGCGTTGAGCGCAACAGAAACCAGGCAGCTTGCTCAGTGTGAGTGTAAACACCACGGTGTCTTACACACTGTCAGCCATGCAGAGCGAAGCAGTTGGTTATGTTTTTGTTAAAACGTGTCTGGACACTGCTGTAGGGGGTAGATGACACTGGCCAACAACTTCACAATTTCAAAGGAAAATGCCCGTTCTTACAAAATCCAAGCACGGCGATTCCAAGGATGGCATTATCTTTGACACGGGATATACAGATATACTATATTTGTAGACATCCATGTTGCCTGGTTATAGAAAAATGTCACAAAACCGGTTTTCCCTATTTTGATAAGAAACGGTTTTCTTTTGCCTTTTAAGATTGTTGACAGTAGAGAGAGAGAGAAACAGGAAAGAGACGGCAGAGAATGTGGAAGTGTCATGAGGCATTGGGTAAGAATTCACAGACTCAACCCCACAAGGTCACGATTAGGCATAACGGGCCTGACAGGTTACACCATCAGGATGCCATGACGACACTAACTTTACAACCTTTACGCCACCAGGATGCCATGATGACACTATCTTTAAAACCTGACATTACAAAACAAACACTAATTGATGTAATCAGGAGAGTTTACTCCAGGACAAAAACTTTTTTTCCTCTCTTTTCTTTGTTGGCCAGTGTGATGGGGTAGGCAGTAGGTGAGCGTATGGAGGGTGGGGTGGGGGGGGTGAAGCTAAATTGAGTTTGATTTTCATACAGTACCACCGCCAAGGACTTTGTGGACGTTTCAGTTACGATTTGAGAGGTGGTCACGGTCAGGCTCGACTTTAATTGCTCCGTTTGCACGCCGTCAAAGGTAAAGATGTCCGCTCGCTGGCGGAGCGCCTCGAACGCCTTCATCTCCTTGACCTCCTTTGCCGTCATGCTGGCGAACTCGGACCCCTCCGTCGCCTTCACCACCTCGGACACCCACGACGCCTTGGCCCTCTTGGGTGAGTCGAAACCTTTAATCTCAGTTTTCTCAACCTGTTTGGTCTCCGTCTTGGGACTTGCCTTGGGACTTGCCTCTTCTAAGGTGGCTTCAGCGTCATGTTCGATTACCGTCGGTGCGACATCTTTCTCTTTCGAGGGAGACGGGAGGGCGTTCTCTTTAGAGGGAGACAGGAGGTTGTTCTCTTTAGAGGGAGACTGGAGGTCGTTCTCTTTAGAGGGAGACAGGAGGTGGTTCTCTTTAGAGGGAGACAGGAGGTGGTTCTCTTTAGAGGGAGACCCGAGGTCGTTCTCTTTAGCGGGAGACGGGAGGTCTTTCTCCTCGTCTTTGGCCTCGCCTGCCTCTTCTTCCACCTCAACCTCTTCCTCCTCTTTACTGTCGGCGTCCATCTTGTCCTCTGCGTCCTTCAGGATGATGAGAGTGCCCCTCTTGTCGCTGATTGCCTGGGACACCTCTTGCCGGACGGAGCCGGGGCTGATCTTCACCACCGACCGCTCCGACAGCTCGTCCTGCGAGTCGGGGGTCGTCTTCTGCTCCTCCTCTTCCTCCTTGATGGTCCCGTCTGAGAAGACGTCGTCGTCCAGCGTGGTGGAGAGACTGATGCCGTGCGGCCCCGAGAAGGTGGGACCGTCCGTTACGTTACTATCCACCACGTATTTCACCAAAAATCCTGCTGCCTGGGTGGGGTTGGGGGAGACACTTGGCTTACAGAGAACTGGGCCGGTCAAGAGAGACCGGTACTACAGAGACAGAGGGGGTTTAAGTTGTAGAAGCACAGCCAAAAAGACAGCTTCGCTGAGAGAACACACACACACACACACACGGGTCATTTGAGATCAAATACACACACATACAAAAAGTACAAACAATGAGCTACACAAATATTTGAACAGCGATGCGTTGTCTGACGCACCATGAAAACGTCACAGTATTTTGTCCATACAAGTATTAGAGTAAATGGAATCACTGCTTTGGGTTTCTTGATCACAGAGCACAGAAGCAACAGATATAAATGATGGACAACATTTTGACCACGGTAACTACAGTATACTACTCAAGGTTCTACCAAAGTTCAACCTCACTTTAAACATAACCTTACATACAAATCTAAACCAACAATCTCAACATTTGAACCTTACTGTGATAGCAGCATTTCACATACTGTATGCGCATCGCCGTGCCAAATACTTGTAGAGCTCAGAAATAAACACCAACACACAAAATGCATAGGTTTAAGTGTGATAAACGTGATCTCTAAGGATTTGTACCTCCGTTGCATGAGCTTCCACCTCCTTGTTGGTCTCGTCTCCCTCTGGCTCTTCTTCTCTAGTCTGCAACAGAGACAAATGGTGCTGAGAGCCACAAACAACGACACAATAGACGTGCTGTGTACAGTGCAGTGACAGCCACCGCGTTCGCATGACGCAGTTCTTTATCTCGAAAAGGCAGCAGCAGAAAATCAGCATCATCATCCCTTTAATTTCAGTGGGTTTTCGACCGTTTGAAGTTAATTATTGAGCTTCTAAGACTGCAATTAGTGTGGTGATTCATACGGCACGATCGCATCAGATCGCACAAGACGAGAGACAAAGACAGCATGAAAAACTGACCTCAACAATGTATGTTAACACAACCGCGCCGGTCAATCATATCACTGCTTAACGTCTGTGGCAGACTAAGTATAAACATGCTAATTAGTTGGTGATGATGAGATATCAAACAGACATCACTGGATGTAACTTCTTGCTGTACTTTTTGGGAGAAACACAAAATGGACTCGCTGGGTTAAAGAAAAGTTCCACATGCGATTTTATTCACACTATTTAACTGTTAATGACTTCTATCTTTGACTGTGCTACCTGTACTGTTGATAATAGGGTTAAAAAAAGTATTCAATGAATCAATCAATCAACAGGAAGGTAGATCTTGAGCTGGACTCAAAACCACAATATCCTAAGTAAAACCTGAATAGTAGTTCATTGTGTGCCGGTGTCATGTGCCAAAAACGTGATAATCTACAAGCTCACAACCCCAACCACAGTTCCATTGTGAGCTCACAGCTCACAATGGGAAAAGTACTCACATTATTTACTGAAGTAAAAGTATCAATACTGCAATATAGAAATACTCTGTTACAAGTAAAAGTCCGGAATTCAAAATGCACTTGAGTAAAAGTACAAAAGTGTTGGTATCAAAATGTAATTAAAGTACCAAAGGTAGAGACTATACTCATTATGCAGAATGTCCCATTTCACAAGTTTTCTAGAGTATATAAAATGTACAAAAATAGCACACCTCGGCTATTTCATCTGCTATTAAAAAATAGACAAAGTTTCAGGGCTGAAGTTGTGTGTATGTTTTGTAAGCTAAATCTACAAAGTAACTAAAGTTTTCAAATAATTGTAGTGGAGTAAAAGTACAATATTTGCCTCTGAGATGTAGTGGAAGAAGTAAAAGTACTGAAAACTGGAAATTCTCTAGTAAAGTAAAATACCTCAAATTTGTACTTGTAAATGTACTTAGTTACTTTACACCACTGGTGAGTACTGTATATAAGAGACTCTATAGAAGTTAACATCATGCTTCACACACACACACACACACACACACACACACACACACACACACACACACACACACACACACACACACACGCTGTTTAATTATACAGTCATGTATAATTGGGGCTTACATCCTGTGAGTCGAGGGGTACTATCATGGGCACCTCGTCCGCTTTGGGCGAACGGACGGGGGACGACGACAGTCTCTTCTCCCACTCCGTCATGCCCGGGGCGTGGCCGCCCGTCTCCAGAAAGGAGCGCTTCAGCTCGCTAATGTTGGTCTGGTGCTTGACTAGGTCCTCCGGGGGTGTGGTGTCCTAGCCGATCAATCAGTGATATATACAAGGGAGATGAGGGCCAGACGACGGAGCACAGAGAGGAACGGCGGCCATGCTCTAAAAGTAAACCTGATGGTAGCTTGCATGTACGATGAACCGATGAGAATTGGGAGGCGATGTGAAGCACAGCTGAAGTGTCTTCAGAATGAAACTCTGACCGATGTTGAAATAACAAAAACTAGATCAAAATTGTACTTAACTGAAATAAAAAATAAGATCTAACTAAAACAGATTTAAATCATTGAGAAAAGGTATATTTCCTATATGAAATACACGATTTTTTTGTGTGGATATGCAATCTATCTTCAAATCTTTTGGCTGGGCCAGTTTTAACAATGCTTATTAATAGACAATACCTTTTCTGACCGTTTTGAATCTCGCCCCGTGACTAATACCCTAAATTACCAAAATAAAAGTTTAATGTTTAATGTTACAAGTGTAACAATAAACTAAAACTAAGCCTTTCCCCAAAATAAAAATGAAACTAAACTAGCAAACCCGCTTTAAAATCTAATTAAAACTTAACTGAAATTGAAAACATAGTCAAAATAAAATACAAATAAAAACAAATGCAAAACTATAATAACCTTGTTCTACGCCTCTGTAGACTTTTCACAGTTCATTGTTCATGGCTCCTTTTGTTCTAGTTGCTATGCAAAGCACCTGTGAACACTGCAATTTCTGGGTAGCTTGCATACCGAGCAAAACAACTGCAAAATTCCATCCAAGTGGTGGCTGTTACAAGTGTAACAAATGATTCTTAAATGCAAAAGAAGCATTTAAGTCCTGCTTGCTATAATGGAAATACATGACTTCATGCATTTAGGCTTTATGGGTTTAACTTTGTACAACACCCCCAATACTCGTTAGGATTAGAAAACTGCAAACGTTGACTTCGTTATTATTTGTTATTTCTCTATCTCACACACAATGAGTCTGGGCACCCATATCAAAGCCACTCTGAGATAAACGAGCAATGGGAGATCAAAATCCACACCGTGAATAAACAGAAACTGTGTACACTAATTATAATCATTGTCAATGGTGAGTCAAGACTTATTTGTCGTCACTCCAGTTAGGATTCCTCAAACCAAAAGGTGCGTGCATGCATACTTGTTTCATGCGTTGTTGTCTTACCAACCTCTAGCATCAGATTACTATGCTTGATAAAGACGTTTTCTCCCTTCACTCGTTTTATGAAACTATACTGTGAAGACAAAGGGGATAGGGACGGGGGGATGAGGGGTCGTCAAGTGTAGTTTGTCGTTCAGTGTTATATATTTATACAGTTTCATCTGTAGAGATTGGGAGTTTTGTCTTTGTCCGTGGCTGTAAATCATGTAAAAACTAAAATCCCAAAGTGTTTTAGTTAGTAGCACCGATAAGAGAAAAAAAAATCCACAAACAAACTACTAGATTCTTCGACAAAATGCGCAGCAACAGAAACTTGAATGTAATTACACCTCTTACAAAGAGAAGCACAATACGACAACAATGAACTGGTTTAGAAGCATCAGTTTATGAAGTGAAACTGTTCTGACTTAATGGAGCAGTCTGGTCTGTGTGCACAGTTAGTCTCTCAAGACAGAGCAATCTCAGAACGCTACAGATTCTGTAACCCTGCCTCGTAAAGGTTGTGTTGACAGGAAGCCGTCATCTTGTTTGTCATTTCTGTTCACAAACATACATTTTTAAATTTCTGCTAAGAAGAAGAATTTAATTTACAGTAGGACTTATTTACATGAAAGGTTGAACCCATTTAGACCTGGAACGCATCTGTCATTTCAGATTTCTTTGGCTATTTTTGAAAAATGTGTGCAAATCTTTGAATATATATACTTGAGTTCCAGTGCTTCCGATGTATACTGTTAGGCGGAAGCATAAAAAACAATATGTGAGCCAACCCTCTGTCTTGAGAGACTAGTACACAGTGGGTGTAATGATGTGTCAAAAGCTGCAAGGCAAGGCAGACGGACGGACAGACAGACAGACGGACGGACGGACGAACGAACGAACGGACGGACAGAAGGAAGCAGTATGGCACAAGGTTATGTTATGGCTCAGTGCATCAGGTGGTGGTGCGATGCAGTGAGCTGGGTCACCCAGTGTACCTGAGTCCGCATTTCAGAGTCGTCCTCAGCCTCCGACTGGCGGCAAGCAAAAGAGGACATCACAGAGACGGAGAGAGAGGGTGACAGAGGGAAAGTGACAGATGGGGACACGGAGGGAGAGGGTGAGAGAAATGAAAACGACACATGAGGAGGGTCAAAGGGGTGAGGGCGAACGGACAGAGAGAGAGAGGAAGAAAGGTAACAGAGGTGTGAGACGGTGATGTGGAGAAAACGGCGAGAACGCCAACAGAGGGTGAGAAAATAATAAAAGGGTGAGGGAGAGGACAACAGCGAGCGGAGACACAGAAGACAGAGGAAAATGTGTGATGAACCAGAGAAAATTAAAGCGAGAAGGTGAGAGAAGACAAAAGGCATCAGAGTAAAGCATTATGTACAGCAGTTCAAAGAGTATGCAGTATGCGCTTAAAGGAAGGTCAAAGGGTCACTATCACACTAATGATGTGCATATTAATAGACCTTATTATTGACATAAATAGTTGTGTAATGTTACTTTGCCTCACAGGTGTTACCAATTAGTGTAGCAGAGCCTTTCCCTGTGAGCCAGCATGTACAATAGCAGCCCCCTGACTCCGTTTGAACTGAATGGAACACAACCTAATTTGGTATCATTGGTAACACCTGTGAAAGAAGTAACATTCCACAACTATTTTTTGTCAATATGGCTGCCTTGAAAAAGGTCACGATACAATCCATATTGATGCTTTAGGTGTTGCCTACAATTCCCCATACCGTCTATGTCCGCCACTACATCAACTTGATTCATATTCTCTGAAGGCAAGATCACTATTTTTGCCATGAACACAGCGAACAAGGACAATGCCAAGACCACCACTAAGGGTCAGTAAACTTTTGTTCTACACCACTTCAGCAGCGTTTAAGAGAGACAGAGGAATGCTAGTGTTATGGTTGCCAATAGAATGGTAGCCCCACAACAAAGATATAAATGTTGAAAGTTGTATCCCTTTAATGTAAAATAGCATGAAATGCTTCAGAGGAAGGTATATTCTAAAGTCTGATTACAAGCATGCCATCCAATATAACTCACTAAAGCAAGAGACTGTGTCACTGCATCAGTGACCACCAGTTTGATATGCATTAGGTGATACGATTTTTATGGGGGTCCATTTGGTCCTGATTTGTACACTCCAGAACCGAAAGGTCAATTTCATTCCTAACTACCAATCATTTACCTGGACTCTATGTTGAGAACCGGTGCATTGGATAACCTGTCTTTTCATATGATCAAAATGGAATATTACTGAACCTCTGAGGGGTGAAATAAAAAAAAAGTATAATAAAAAAAAGCATCATCAAGCATTATTTCTCTCGTGTTTTAAAGTCTACGGTTTTCCTTAAATGTACAAACCTCTGTGGCTGTCGTCTCCTCGTCAAAGGCAAAGTCAGTCTGTTCGCTGTCGGTCTGCGTTGTCAAAACAGACCAGAACAGTTCCGATCGGAAAGCGCAAAAACACAAGGAAAACCCACCTCGTCAACATTTGAGTACAACAACCACCCATCGCTTCTCAACAGAGACTGTTCATAACCACAAATGGACAGAATGGAAATGTACTGCTTGTTGTTGTTTTGTTGTAAGCTACAGTATATATACAGTACTAGACAACAATAAAGATTACGGTTTAGCAAAGGAAGGGAAACGGCAAAATAATCTTAAGCAAGCACAAGTTTGCAAACAGACTCAGAGGAAGTTGAAACCTTCGGTCAGTCACTTCACAATTCGTGAAATTTGTTTTCGCTTGGATTTTGTCAGGCCAAAGTCAGTCAGTCTACATTTCTAGAATTTCGGTCCAAATGGCATATGATTTGCGTCGGCGCTGGGTATAAATAACACTGAATGAGCTATAATATAATTCCCCATTTTGATTGTGATTTGTATTTTGTCACGCCAAAGTCCTATTTTACATTTATGGAATTTCAGTCTAAAAATGGCATATGATTTGCTACGGCGCTGGGTATAAACAACACTGGATGAGCAATAATTGGATTCTCCATTTGATTGTGATTTGCTGATAAACAGTAACCTGACTTTCAGGCCTCCCCCTTCTCTGTTAGCATGCAACATGACACTACTGTATAGGAATGACAAGGATGCCTTGAGCCGTGCCGCTGTCTCTCTGCATTACAATATACATTGCACTATGTGCAACTCACAAAAGCGCTGCATCGGGCAAAAACCATGACTTAGCACTCTAAGCTGCTTTTCCTCCCTAAGAGCCAAGAAGCCCTGCTGAGGCACAACTCCAATTCAATGGGTTTTTATCTTTGCCTCGTGTTGCTACAGGACGTGTTAGGCGAGTCGCAATGCAGAGAGACTGTGACTGACTGAATGAGCGCACGGTTGTCCGTGGAAATGTTTCCATGCTGCTGACGCTTGTTTTGTGGCGGTGACAGCCGCTACAAAACCATGACTGATGATGAGAAGACAGAAATGGGTTAGGCACAAAGCTAGTGAATAGATTATCCTCCATGTTCTTAAACGTGAGGTTTGAGTGAAAGCTTTAAGTCACTTTAGATGAGGATAGGTGTTGTCTACAAATCCACATCATCTACATATCAATCAACTTTCTAAAGATGGTATGAGTGATATTGTTTTTGTAAAAAGGGCTATAGAGTGTTTGGTCAGTAACAGTAGTCTCCCAGTCTTCCCATCTCTTTAATAAACAGAAGATAAAAGTCCAGGCTTGGATACCAGGCCTGGCCAATTTGATCCAATCAGGAGAGACAAACATAATTTATCAGATACCTCAAACATGATTTCAATTGTTTATCCTGTATCCTGATTGGATAAAATTGGTATCCCGACCAGAAAATGTATTTTATGTTTACTAAAGAGTGGAAGAGACCCCTGTTACTAAACAATCACTTTATAGCAACATAAATAAATCATTTACACCACCTTTAATATCATTATAATAACTAAAATACTTAATAATGGCACTCGATTTGTGTCTAACCCTCTCATTGGGGTGGAGTTGATACGAGCCCAAACCACAGGGTGGGGAAATGGTTGGAGAGTGACACTTGCATGATCATCTCTGTGTGACGCTGATGAGGCGATGAGGTCTACAGGATGAGGAGTGTGACCAGGCAGAGATGAGGTTCTGAAAGTAGGAGCACTGACAACAAGACACTGGGACAGACAACAGTCTCCAGGTCAGCTCTGGTCCCCGCAGAGCAGCAGAGATACAGGACAGTAAGGATAAAAGTAGATCGATCGATCATTAGAACCGATGTCATGAACGTTTGTCAGTCTAAAGCCGGGGTGGGTGTGATTGGTGGTGGGGAAGGGGGGGAGGGGGGGTGTACTTGAACACACAGGGTCGACGTACGCGTCCAACGCGAAAACACACACCTCCTCCTCTTCCTCTGAACTGTCATGGTCACTGTCATGGTCATGGAAGCCCTGGGCTATGGAGGCGGTCAGGGATGCTGCCTTGGGCTCCAGGTAGCAGAGGCACAGCGCTAGCGGGAAGGACAGCGTGAGGGCGTAGGGCACGGAGAAGGAGGTGGACAGGAGGAAGAAGAAGATGAAGAGGAAGCACGGGATGAGCGAGGGGGACTTGATGGGGAGGAAATGGTGCGCGGCCTCGGGCAGGAAGCGCATCTCCGACAGGTCGGGGAAGGTGATGTAGCCGTCCTCGTCCAGCATGGACGACAGGTCGGGCAGGTGCAGGGAGAAGGAGAAGAGGAAGCCGCCGCGTCGGCGGCCGTCGGCCCCGACCCCCTGCCCCAGACGCTGCTTGCGGGCCGAGAGCAGCAGGGCCCGCTCCTCCAGCAGGGCGTCGCAGCGGTCGGCGCGGGCCTGCCGCCGCAGCCGGCACCCGACGCCGCCCTTGGCCGGGCTCGCCGACGAGGCCCGCTTGCGCGCGTTCTCCCGCCGCCACCGGCGGACTTTGGGCGACGACACGGGGGAGGAGGGGAGGGAGAGCTCAGAGCGGAGGGGGTCACACGAGTATAGACACGGTGACCGCTGATGGAGGAGAGAGACAGTGGGGGGGGGGGGGGAGGTGAGAAGACGTACGTTTGTGTGTGTGTGTGCGTGTATGCATACATAGCAGGGTGATGGGGTGGATGGCGGCAGGAGGGGGATGGTGTGGTGGGGTGGTGGGGGGTGGCGAGCACACACAAGTATAGTGAAGGGGGGTCAAAGGAAGGACAAGAAAGGGAAAAGCTAATTAGTAAAGCGCACACAAGACAAGAAGCACTTAGGTGCCTAGTCTATGGCAGTGGGTCAGCTGAAAGCATCGGGGATCTAGTTCTCTCCACAGGCACAGAATCCATTAAGAAAGAAGAAGGGAGAGAACGAAAATAAATGAAGGGAAAATAACTTACACAAACATACTTTAGAAAAACCAAAAGACTAGTCACGCGGCTACCGAAATACAGAGATGTACCCTCTCAATGTGTACTCATATTTGACCTTCAACGTGACACTGTTGCACACATTACAGCTTGAGGTTACAGAAACCATAAGAAGAAAAAAAAGCCTGTGGGAGCTAGGCCAATTATTTTGTCAGAATCAGAATCGTTTTCCATTCATCTGTATAAAATCATCTGATTGAAACATTTTCGTACTTTTTAAAACGTTTTCAAAATTAAATAGCAGATTGGCTATTTCCAATTTAAAAACAAAAACAAAATTCAAAGTATAAAATGTATAAATATGGCCTGCTTAGGCCATAGTACATTTTAGATTACATTTATTTATTTAGATTAGATTTTGATTGGATTTTTTGTTTACAAAAACATAATTGTCATTTTGATTGGATTTGTTGTTTACACAAACAGAAATGTCATTTGTCCAATGCCAAAAACACAATTGAGTCGTTCATCACAATTATTTGCATGAAGATTTATCATCATCGTTAAAATGTGTCACGATCGCGACAGCCCCCAGTGAGAGCATGGGAGCAGTCGGTGGCTGTTGGTTTTACCTTGGTGTCGTGTCTGTGCGGAGTGGACGGGACGGCCTCTGGCGACTCGCCGGCGTCGGTCTGAGCCTGGTCCTCCTGCTCTTCCCTCTCCTCCTCCGCCTTCTTCTCTGGCGTTACCGTGGTGATGAGGGTGCCCTTGGCGATGGCCTTGGCAGGCCCGTCGTTGGCCATGTCCCTCATGAGCGTCTCGTGGTTTTCCATGATAGGGGCTGCAGGGGAACGGGACAATCGTTTCAAACCTCGTAAGGACATTTTGTTCAACTTATTTAACCCATTAACACCGGGAAAGCATCTGTCATTTTAGATTTTAACCACTTTAACCATTATTTTATACTTTGGCTATTCAAAAATAGCAGATATACAAGATCATAGCTTCGTGCCGCGCTATGAGCTTGTAGATCTGCTATTTTCGAAAAATCGTTAAAATGTGTGCACATTTTTGAATATATATATTTTTTTATATATACAATTTTGAACTCAAATATTTGCTTCTGGGGGTCCCTGGAAAAAAATGGGGGCTCCGTGGCCAAATACATATAATTTTGGGGATCCTTGACATGAAAAAGTTTGAGGACCATTGACATAGAAACTTAAGTTTTTCAGAAAACTGTTAGGATTTAGAGGACATTTTTAGAATTTTAGGATTTAGAAGACATTTTTAGAATTTGCCTCAGGTTAATGGGTTAAACTATTAATTATTATTGTATTTTTGCATCATCTAACATCTACCATTTTCCAAGAGCAAGAAATGCATCATTATTATTATTATGGACAAAGTCTGAAGTGGCTTTCACTGAACGTGCAACAAAGACACTGTCACCGAGTCCACATGCTGCAAAATGTCAGCATGTCTGTGAAGAAAAAGCCTTTCATTTTGAATAGCTACTGATCTTATTATCCTGGAAAGCACATTGTCCAATGTGCTGTGACCGAATGTGCCAAAACGTTGTGCTTCTTCAGCTTTCAGGTGAGATTTTCAGAATGTTTTTCTAACCTCTTTTAAAAAAGAAAAAAATTCAAGAGAACAAAAGCGTGATTTGCACTTCTAAGCAAGGGTTTTGTCAGAATGCTTGCCACGGTTGACTGTCTTAATTTCTTCCATGGTTGACTTGACTGTTTTGCTTTGGAAATAATTTATTTTCATCTGCATAGAAAAGCTAAAATTAGCCAAATACTTCCAATATGTGGATATGTCGAAAGTATAACTTCCAACACATAAATATTTAAAAAGGGCAGAAGAGAGACTATTGTTTAGCTTTTACATTTTGTTTTACTTTAACCACTTTCAAGTGTCGTCCCTATTAGGGGCATGTCATTATAAGCATTTTATTTTGCTATTAAAAAGAAGAAAGGGGGACATAAGTGGTTCATTCCAATTTCGCCGGAAACACATTTCAACAGCATTTGCTGGCATTTCACCCAAAGGCATAAACCACTGCCTCCTCACCTCCGTCAAGGCTCCGGGACATGTTGTAGCGTTTGCTAGACGAGCGCTCAAAGAAGGGAGCAGGTCTGATGATCTGAGAACTTGCCCGGCGGGTCTGAGCTTGCGTTCTGCCACTGTAGCGAAACTTGGAGCCCAAACCCAGGAACTTCTTTGGGGGAGCCTCAGGGGAAACCAACCTGCCGTCGATTACAATCAATCACATTACGGTAATCACAACTCCAAATACAGGTACATGAGCTTGATTTTACATGCCTGTGACAACAAAGAAAAAACATATATTTTGTAATATATAAGTACTGCTTCTGCTTGATTAGATACTCCATGGGGAGACGTTGTAAACGGCAGACTTGTATTTTATACATTGTAGACTATTTTTCCTCATCCAAAGAGTGTTTCTAACCTTAAGAGTGTGTCTAGCCTAACCTAAAGAGAGTGTTTCTAACCTAACTTAAAGAGTGCCTCTAACCTAAAAGAGTGTTTCTAACCTAAAAAGATTTATGTTATGTTATTATGTTTTAGCAATATTGTTCCTGCTGTTCTACATACAGCCAACCAGGTGAAGAAATCACATATTGGAGCTTTATCCTTTGCCGTTGTGAAATATCCGAGGCCATTAGGGTTTTATGGAAGACGCTTCTGAATATATTGCTAGTTTGATCACTTCAAATGCTCTAATCTTATATAGCCTACCTACAAGAAAATGGCCTATCTACAAGCTCTCAATGCGTCTGCCACGCATTGAGAGCTTGTAGATCGGCTATTTTCGCTGCACAACATGCATCCACAGAAGACATGCTGGCTTCTATGGAATCCAAATGACTTTAATCTGTGTGTTTCTAAATGTAAAGAGTGCATTTCTCTCCTAAAGAGAGTGTGTCTTGTCTAAAGAGACTGTTGCTCATTTAAGATGGTGTGTCTTGCCCAATGACAGGGGTTTCTCACCTGAAGAACGTGTGGTGCTCCACACAGACCTTCCAAAGCCTCTTGGCAGCACGGTGATTTGGAAGTTTGAAACCGATTGTGCTCTCAAACTGCTCGAACTGAGAGAATAAAAGTGAAATCATCATAAATCTCATTAAGTCTCCAGCTGAAATTGTCAGCTTTTCCAGATGTTCTGCTCATTTTTATTATGTATGTATTATGGTTGACAGCAGGTTGTGCTTATTATCTATTAGCCGTCACGTACCTCGCCGGGGCGTATTTTGATGTAGAAGTTATTCCTCTTGTATGAGATCTTGAGGACCTTGGGCCAGGCAAACCTGTTGATCCGAAGCCTGTCTCTGTAGATCAGCAGGCCACTGGCACACACGCCCAGCATGATCTCTACACCCTCTGAGTCCTACGGAACACGCACGCACACACACACACACACACACGCACACACACGACAGGTGCACAACGTTGTGCAAACACAAACAAGATCAACAAACCCATTTGTGTTATCTCAACTTGAAAATAATATAATCAACATTCTGAACAGAAGCCTCTGACCATAACGTCACTCTCCCTTCACACCAATCGGTAAAAGTATGAACGTACAGTATGAATATAAGTATGCAGGAGCCAAAGGGCAGCAGCATAAAGTATAATGGTTATTTTATGCTTTGGCAAAAAAGAAAAGTGTTGTGCGAGTCATGTCGCTTGACAAAAATTACGTGTTTTCACCCATGAAGTCGACACCTTTTTCAGTTGAAAATAGCGGTATTGTCAAGCGGCATGTCGTAAGACACCTTCTCTCTGCAGTACGATCCAGGCTGAAGCAAGCAGGTGCAGAGTGTGGTGACAGCCATTTGGAATGCTAATCTGCTCTGCACAGATAATGGCTCAAGGCACATTGAGAGGCAACACACACAACAATGAAGTCTTGGGGTACGGATGGATGAAGCGAGGGAGTAATGGATGAGCTGGATTTATGCTTAGTTGCTTGCCGGCGTTGCACACCGAAAATAGTCGATGTACAAGCTCACAAACGGCGTTGTGGTGCGACACTTTGCGATCTTGCAGATCTGCTATTTTTGGTGAGCGACACCGCACACAGCAAAGTACATCAAGCCCTATAATAATGTTCACAAGGCGAGGATGGGTGATCCAAAACCAGCAACCGCTTTCAGGGAGGGAAGCGCGAGGCTCGAAGGCAGCAGCAACCGTTACAAATAAAAAATGTGTGTGGTGGCGTGATGCAAACCCTTGCAACGTTGACTCACAGGTTGTCTTACAAAACCATGCACGAGGAGGAGAGGACACACACCAAGGAGACACACTCAGGTAGTGCACAGCGCATGGAATGCAGCCTCTTACCTCTCCCTTAGCTGGAGCCAAGCACTCAAAGAGACTCCCTACCAACTAGGCGTTTAATGAAAGAGGAGAGAAGATGTATTACCTCAGAACCTTATAAACGTATATATCAGTTTTAACTCTGGCACTAAAATCATGCATCAACATTTGCTTGGTTCAATCTAAGCGGTGTCCTGAAAACAATACACTTTCTTTTCCGTTTTTTTTTTTGTCCAGGGAGTGTTCTTGTTAAGAATCCCTGTCTCTGCATCCGCATGTCATCATACCCACAGCCGTTTAGCTGCAAGCCAAGTAACGATTGAGTCCTGCCAATGTCCTTCTCCTCTGCCAATGCCTTCCTACTGTCTCCCTCGTAACTTTCCCACTGTCTGACTCAACAAAGAGAAACACTGAGGAGGTGGCAGTGCTGAGCCTGAGCCCAAAGCTCAAAGCTTTCAGATTTATATCTTAAATTCAAACAAGAATAATTAATACAGTAGGAATCAAATGTGGGCGCATCCCCAGCTTGACACAGGCCAATACTGGAATAACATAGTTTTCATTTCCTTTTTTTGCTCCCACAATTTGGTTGTTACGCCAATTCCCAAGTCCCCCTTACACTTTAGTCCCTTGTCACGGCTGACCCTTACTGGTTGGTTAATTACGGAGGGTGTAAACAAGCACGTGTCTCCTCCGGAACGCGTGGCGTCGCCAGTCTGCTTCTTTTTACCTGACAGGGAGGAGTTTCACCGGGAGGACGTAACGCGTGCAGAGTAACATGCTATTCCTCCCAGTTCCGCTCCCTGCTGAACATGCACCTCCACCAACCTGTAGGAGTTGCCAGTGCAGCGACAGACACCCTCCCATGAACAAGGCCAATTATGTTGGTTGGGGCGCCCGGCCAAGGCAGTGGCACCACGGACGATTCAAACCCCTAGTCTCCACGGTGGTGGGCAGCAACTTTACGCCTGCTCCACCCGGGCGTATATATTATTATTATGAAAATTAAGCTTTTGGCAACATTTTCAATGAAGCTTGGAAGTGTAAAAGACATGGCATTCGGGCAAGAAACCGGACTGTGTTTATTTTTCTGATCCAGCATCATAGAAACAATATTTTCTCCACTATCCTCATCTAATTTAGTTCCAACTTCACTTTCGAAGCTCTTTATAACGGATGCTGTCGGGCTGAAACCTTGTATCTCCATTCTTTTCATGCCCTTTTTTTATACTTTGTCATATGAGGTGTCGTGCAAAAGTAGCAGAACAGCAGAAATCTTCTTTTTTTATTTTATCTTATTGCCTATAATGACATTCCCAAACTAGGGACGCTAGGTTGAATGAAGGTTCTTTTCCCCCCATTTCGGGAAAAGTAACTGTTTTGGACATACAAGGTGTCATGGCCCACAGCGGCAATATTCGGAGTGTCAGCTGTACTCTGTCATTCAGATATCATGACTCTTCCCTCCCTCTCTCCCTCCTGCTGCATGCGTTATAAAGACATGATTGATCTCGTCTTGCAGGCAGATAACCCCCTCTCTGTGGTAGTGGCAGCAGTGGTTGGCTGTGAGTGGTGTGTGCAGCTCAGCGGTGGCATGGTGGGCTTTAAAAGCTGTAGTGTTAACTATGGTAGCAGACAGTGACGTTTCTGAAGCAGCATTGTGCAGTGTGTCTGTGCAGGGTGCTGGTGACAAAGAAGCATCGGTGCAGATCACGTAGCAGAATGGAATGCCGTTAGTTTTGCAGCGTGCACAGTGAGTCAGTCAACAATGTCACCACCATGTTTTCTCTGTTTATTTTGGAGACCTCTTATCAATGGAGACGGGACTGGCAGTGTATTGTGTGACAACCATTAAAGCATTAATCACTGGATTCAATCTCTTCCATCTCTAATCCATTGCTTGTGGGAGGCAGAAAATCTAATTTCCGTTTATGTGCCGGTTAGTGGAGAACTAGATACGTCTCCGATGTTTGTCTCCGCTTCCCATAGCGGACATGTGAGTGTTCACTGTGCATGCCGACTATTGTACAGTATTGACTTCGGAGTGACCCACTGAAATCCATGTTGTCAAATGCTTATATTTCTGGGTAAGGAGTTGCAGAAGGTTCTTGCCTTGGCGTGGTGGAGGTCCACTCCGTACATGGAAAGCTTCTTGGCGTTCTCCAGGAAATGCATCTCAGCCTCAGCCGGCGTCATCCCTCTGACAGGACATAGAACACAACACAGAACACACTCATGAGATCAACTAAGAACATATCCATCTTATCAGATCAGTAAAAACATACCATCCAACAGGATCATAGAGGGTGATGACAGCAAGTGTGATGATACCGATTCCAATTAAATACAGAAATGGCATTTGTTTTGCCATTGCCATAACAAACAAAAAAACCATCAGCAAAATATAACGTTTCTATTTCAGTTTCTGTTTTGAAGCATGTTTTTGCAATACACTGTAGTGTAGTGTGAGTGGATGCATTTTTAGCATAGGTGGCTCTGGAGAAAATGGGTTCCCTAATCCTGGCAGCATTAGAGGCAAGTGCCTTTTGAGCTACACAGAAGCATATCAAATTGCATACAAATCAATAGAAAAACCGGGAGAGTGGAAGTTTCATTAAAATGGCCTACAGTCGGCCGGATCCATAAACGGTACAGCACAAATGTAATGTTTGTGGAGGTGCTGGGCTTTGCAGAACTGAGAGTGATCATGTTTAGTGATGATATTGGCTTGCAGTTTTTCAACCTCACATAAGGTGCCATTTGTAGCAGTTTTTTAGCGGCTTAATAACGACATACTATTAACGGCTAGCTTAACGGCTAACTGACTTGTAGCTTTTGTGCATTAAGATTTGTTGTATGGTTACACTAGTGCAGTGATTCTCAAAAGGGGGTACTAGTGTCCCGGCCTAAGGCGTACATTTCAGAAAAAATAAGTCTGATTTAGCTTATAAACAAATTTATCTCACCTTCATAAAATCAGTTAAATCTGGAGACATGCCCGTTTGAAAAATCACTTATATGCCATTTTTTTTCAATACAGCCTCCTTCCAATGCTCACTGTATCATTTCATGGACTTACATCGTTCATTTTGAACATGAAAGTCAAACAAAAGGAAAATCTAATCAAGTGATAAGTGAGAGTAAAAGAGACAATCCGGTCACTCAAAGGTAACATGGAGGAAACAGCGTTTATTAAAACAAGGCGACTGCCAACATGTTTCAAGCTCTAAAGGTCTTCATCAGGGTGAAAGATGAAGACCATTCGAGGTGGAAAAATGTTGGCAGTCGCCTTGGTTTAATTAAGGCTGTTTCCTCCATTTTGAGTGACCGGTTTGTTTTTCTCTAATGTTTGATCCCGTTTTGATCCAGGAGCACCACTGAAACTGTGTTTAACCACTTCCATCTCTTGTGAGCACCTGGTTGTATTGCTTTCAATTGATAAGTGGTTGAAATGTACCACTGAAAACAAGGTCAAAACTAAAAACCTAAGATAATACCACCAACACTTCCTGTCAGCATCAGGAAGAATGTTTTGTGCTGGTGAAGCGGGGGTACACTAGGTTAACCCATTAAGACCGGGGAAGCATCCGTGTGTCATTTTAGATTTCTTTGGCTATTCAAAAATAGTGAGAAAATGTTTTTAAATCATGAAAAATTGTGCAAATCTTTCAATATATATATTTTTAAAGCGAAAAATTGTAACTCAAATCTTTGCTTCGTTCTGGGGGTCCCTGGAACAAAATGTTTTGAGATGGGGCCAAATACATTTTGGGTGGTCTTTGACATGAAAAAGTTTGAGAACCACTGATATTATGGCAACATAATTTTGTTCGAAAAGACTGTTAGAATTTAGAAAACATTTGTAGAATCCCCAGAAGCAAAGATTGGAGTTAAACATTTTCACTTAAAAAATGCATTCAAAAGATTTGCACAAATGTTCATGATTTTTGAAAAATAGTAGTGCTATGAGCTTGCAGATCTGCTATTTTTGAATAGCCAAAGCCATTTTAAAAATGACACAGATGCTTTCTTGGTCTTAATGGGTTAAGTTTGAGAACCACTGCACTGGGTGAGTTATATAGCAATGCCAACAATCAATACTAACTTGTAGTTCTTGTGCAGCTCCATGACCTTCTCTTCCAGTTCTTTGGTCTGGTTGGGTGCAAAACGTAGCTCGCTAATGTAGTCGGTACCGAGTTCCTCTGGGTCGTAGTCTCCCAGCTCTGACTGCACGGTGTAGGAGCCCAGCACCGTGTGGGTGGCGAAGGAGCAGGGCAGCCTGCCCGACACCACGTCGTCTCTCAGCTGCAGACACAGGTAGTACCTGGGAACACACACATACACACACACACACACACACAGAGGGGTGACTTCTGCAACCTTCCGTTGTACTATATCGTTGCTGTCAGGCAGAAAAAAAAGGCTTATCTCCATGTTCTAACTTTTTGTGTTTTTTAATAAATTAATGGCCTACTTGATCATACTACAGTGTCACACAAAATGATCAAAAGTAACAGATCTACGAGCTCAAAACGCGGCACTTATTACGTTCAGGTAATAAACCCACTTTAATATTATCTTTGAATTTCATTTGTAAATCTTTATTCCAAGGCCTATTTTCGGCTTGATTTTTCAAAACATGTGAAATGTTACGATAAGGATCGCTTTTAATTAAAAGTAACTTTGAAACTAAATAGAGAAATAGTTGGGTTGGATTGTCACAGCGGCACGTGCCAAAACAAATATATTTTTGATAAATTTCATGCTTGAGAAAAGAACACTTATGATTCAACCCTGACACTGTATTATTTACTTCCTAATTTGTCACTTTGATTTCCTGCATCAATAGTGGAACAGAGAAAGACATGACAGTAGAGAAGAAAGCATGAGAGTGCAGGAAGATCAACTCTATGACATCGTGACAAGGTTTGTGACAACGTGGTAGGTATGCACTGAAGCCTAATTTATACTCCATCGCATGCCGGTATTGCTCGCCGAAAATAACAGATTTTCAGGTTAACGATGTGTCGCGATGCGGCGTGTTGTTAGCTTGAGAATCTGTTCGTGCCGGCGGGTATACAGTAAATTAAGCTTAAGCGGCCGAGACACCGGCTGACCCGTGTTGCACTCATTCCAAGCCGTCCTAGATAAGAGCTGCCTTAATGACCCATATGCAAAAGGCAAAACAATCTCCTGTTCTCAGTTGTTACACAGCAAAAATCCTCAGTGTTCATTTAATTCTGAGAGTCTAAAGATTTATCCTGGTCCAATTTAGTTTTTCTAAGGACTTTGCTGTGTATCCTTCTCCTTAATGGTCATTCTAAGTTCATAGGAATATTGTCTAGGAAGTATAATTATCATAGGATAGTGATTCTCAACCTTTTGAATTGAACAAGGAAGGTATGCATGAGGCTACAGACCGCAATTTGACACCATTGTGTATCTCTTCGACCCCAATCGACTGTGTGAAATCCTCAGTGTTACATTAACTCTGAGGGTGAACAAATGCAACAAACCAATCAAATGAGTAACAGACCCATAAGGATCGATTTGGACCCCTCGTGGTCCCGGGACACGACGTTGAGAACCAGTGGGCTAGAAACTATAGTGACCATTATACTCTTTTACTATCAGATGCTTAGACCATTGATGAATTAGGAACGGAAACACTTCTAGAGTTGCATCCATGTTTGGAGTGTAAAGCCTGATTTATATACTACTCTCTCTGGACAGGAGAACCAGCTACCTGTCTGAAATATAACTATATAAGATGGATACGAGGACAGAACGCGAACGACCCCAGAGGGACAACAAGACATTTTACAGCTGACGCTGCAGAAAAAAACAAAAACAATATGTATCTTGGCTGAGAATATCAATGCGTCTGCATCAGCCTATTGAGTCACCTTGTGATGTCCTCGGACAGCTGGGAGGGGTCTGGAGGGTAGAACTTGACATTGAAAGCAAAGTTCCACGGGCCAGCTGGAAAGTCACAAAACACCAAATCAACAAATAGAAAAAAGAACGTACAAATTGGTTTGTCTTGTACATATAAACTAATTATAGACATACAGATTGATATACAAAGAGATGGATGGATAACTGGATATTATTTGATAACCTACTTCTGACTTGCTTCTTTAGCTCCTTGGCAGGGTCCAGCCAATTCTGTAATGGACAACAGCAACCGAAAACCATTAATCACCTGACCAGACATTAAAATAATCCATTATGGTGAATCATTTCCCGGAAGCAGGTAGCAGACTCTGCTCAATACGAGAGAGGCATACTAATTACACAAAATGATATAATCTACAAGCTCACAATGGCTATTTTTCATGCATCATACAATGCACTATATAAGAAAGTAACAATAGACAACTTTTAGCCACTAGATGTCATACTTTATCACCTCTGTTGTAAAAATGATTGCCATTTCCTCGTAACCTCTATACAAGGCAGCAATGACAAAAATCATGTAGTGAGCAACATTGTAATGCGATGGCTGCCTATATTCGGGGTAAAAGGTACACAATGCAACGAAAATGGCCAAGAAGATGGCCAACCGCAGTCGTCAGCTTACGGCTTCCAGAACTAAACGAAACATACATCCTATCTATCAATTGACGGCCCAATAAAATTATTATTTTCACGATCTGCATTTTTAAAGCAATATATTTATTCCACAATATTTCTAAAGCTCTGTGGATGTCTGTGTATTTGTATTATAAGTTAAAACATTGACTACCTTTTGGTTCTCCACATCTCTGTGTGTGATGCCAAAATAGTCCTTCTCCAGCAGGTTGAGGTGATCGCACACTTTGTCAAACAAGACCTGGCCCTTGGCTCGTTTCTGGGAACAGAAAACACACATACACACTGCTTTATGAGGGGTCAAATGACAAGACTGTGAGTCATGCTGGACATGACCGGCATCCTTCCATTTATGACGGAAGGATTTGTTGTAATAGCCTTGATTTGTCCTGAGTGCACTGCGCAGGCTTTCAATAATATAATAAAGAAATATCATATTTTGAAAAACTGTGTGAGTTTCATAAGATAGCTGAAATGTATACATAATGTGCAATGCATAAAACATAACTTAAAATAACTAAAATAATGATTGCATATCTGGATATTTCAGTGGGACTACATCACAGTACTGAATGTAGGACATTTCCCAAGCCGAATCCAGAGTAGTGTTTTGGCATTTCACCACATGAACCCTAGCATCCCAATTCTGGGGCGAAAATCCAGCGAAAATAGGTGATTTACAAGCTGACAACGTGTTGTGAGCTTGTAGATTGGCTATTCTCTATAAGGATATTTGGTGTAGAGGGAAAAGGGGGGGCCTAGTAATAGACCCCTATGGCACTCCGGTCAACTAAGTATATAGCGTTTAAAGTGGTTAAAATGCCTTATTGTCAAGCCCTGCCTCTCTAACATTTTCGACTGACCGCTATCCTTCAACTTCCTGAGCCTTCATCGTCATCAAGGCTCCTGCCAATCAACACCACGCCTCGAACTGAGCCGCAGGTGTCACGCACGCACGCGCACGCACACACAGTTGGCCTCCCCAGAGGAGGTGGCGACTGGAGTCCTCTCTCTCTCTCTCTCTCTCTCTCTCTCTCTCTCTCTCTCTCTCTCTCTCTCTCTCTCTCTCTCTCTCTCTCTCTCTCTCTCTCTCTCTCTCTCTCTCTCTCTCTCTCTCTCTCTCTCTCTCTCTCTCTCTCTCTCTCTCTCTCTCTCTCTCTCTCTCTCTCTCTCTCTCTCTCTCTCTCTCTCTCTCTCTCTCTCTCTCTCTCTCTCTCTCTCTCTCTCTCTCTCTCTCTCAAACCGCCGCATATTAAACCTCCCAGAATGCTGGCCAGCAGCTTGTCACATCTCACCCACTCATCCACTGCTTCACAGCAGCAGGGTGAGTCAGAACACACTCAGCAGCCTTGGAGAGCCACACACACTCGCCTCCATCTATTGACACGAGCACAGACTACATACATCATGCACGTGACATTTAAGAGACTTAATTTATACTGTACATGGTTGCGTAAGGATGTCGCACACCGAAAACAGCGGGTCTAGAAGCTCAAATTGTTTGGCTATTTTGGTGAATCAGGCATGACGTTATAAACTCCAACATGGACATGAAGCGCACAACACGTTTCGCTCAACTCTTCTTTAAGAGCGCCGATCTGCCGGGCTGGAGTGTGCTATTCCAGAGTGGTTCTCAACCAGTGGTCCGGGGACCACCAGTGATCCTTGAGGGGGTTCCAGGTGGACCCCAGCTAAATGATGGAGAGTTGGTAACCAAATGAACACTTATAGATCTTTACGGGTCCATTTGGTTTCATCGTACGCTCTTAAGAGTTAAATTATTGTTATAACATCTACATTAGTTAATTAAATAAATGTTATCTTGATCAATCTGTTATCTTTCCTATGATGGTACCAACATCAATACAGCATGGAATTGTGGACAAAATCTTATCCAACGATAAAAAAAATATTTTAAGTCTTGGGTCTGAGAGTGAAAATCTCCGCAAATTTTCCGTGGCTCAAATGCTGTATAAATAATGGACCTTGATATGAAAAGGGCTGAAAACCACTGTGCTGTTGCAACAGGCGTACAGTATGAAATTGTCTGCAGCAGATCATTAGTGGTGAAGGGACAGCTCTCAGGGAATCAGCAGAGTCGTGTCAGACTAGCGCTGTGTGACTTTGACAGTGACAGTGGCTGTGTGACGTCTCAACACTGAGCCCCAGCACTACTGTCAGAGATCTATCAGAAACTGTCACTGCCTGGTGGCTCAGCCTGCTACTAGTGCACTGAGTGACCATATGCTTCTTGTAGGAGTCGCAAGGAACCGAGTGTGCGAATCCATCTCCATCGAATACGTCTCACCCCTCTCTCTCTGTCCTCGGTTGTCTATCTTTTTTTTCTCCAAAGATTTATTGTTTGGCTTTTTATTAATGCTTTATTTCAGACAGACAGAGGAGAGTGTAGAGCAGGGGTTCTCAACCTTTTCAGGCCGCGACCCCCAAAATAATGATATTATTTCCCGCGACCCCCCGCGTGCACGCGCGCGGTCCCGTTCGCGCACGCGAAGGTTATTTAATTATAATAGGTTATTTGATAATTGTTTATTATCAAAAAATGTTTGCAAAAAGTGGGTAAATTGAGTAAATTAACTGATAAAACATGAATTAATGATAACATAAAAAAATATTTTGTTAAAAAAAAAAAACTTTTTTTTTTTTTTTTTTTCAAAATTCACCAAAATATCTGGCGACCCCCCCAAATTATTTGGCGACCCCCCTGGGGGTCGCGACCCCCAGGTTGAGAACCACTGGTGTAGAGGGACAGGAAACGAAGGGCAGACAGAGAGGAGAGACGAGACGAGACGTGTGAGACGAGATTGGATTCAAATCCAGGTCCTTGTGCTGCTCGCTAGGAGCATATGGTCAAATGGCTGAGCCAATAGGCACCCCTCTACCACCGGCCATCTAAATAAAGCAAGAAAATGCCCAAAGAAGCTGCTGGCGTCATGAAACCCTACATTCTGTTCTATTTGAGCACACAATAGAACAGGTTTTACCTCAAACAATGTTGACTAAGGCAACACAGTAGTGTGCTGTAGCGTACAGTGGAATTCATAACTCTACCTGTTATTCACCCGTTTGATATCCAACAGGTTGGGTGTCTAGCATACATTTGAGTAGAGTTTAAGTAGATGCATCCACCTGCGTTTATACACCTGCTTAAAATGTTTAAAACGTAGGCTACAGCAACAGAGGATGTTGTTGTTAGGGTTAGAGTTACAGTGGAGTACATGCAGGCAGGTATCTGCATGCCCAGGGATGGGTTTAGGAATACAGAGAAAGTTTTTAGCGCATGGCTCTGGCTAACTGTCTATATAAGAGGGTCTGACTGTGTGTGTGTGTGTGTGAGGAGCTAATCTCGCAAACCGCTGGAGCAATCAGCGCCTGATCTCTTGTGCAGACTGGCAGTAGGCAACAGAAGTGCTCTCCACTTAACTGCTGCGCAGCAAAATTAATATATAAATAAATTAAAGAAAAATCGATCGACACATCCATTATTGCCCTCAACACGCCGACTCGCAAAATATGAGTTGTTTCACATCCCTAATCCCGAGATCTACATGACTGGATTTCTTTGAATCACGTAGAGGACAGTTTACCAACTTCTATCTCTGGAATCATAAATACTCCTGTTGGCTTAGAACTGAGTTTTACTTTGAGAACATTTCCGTCGCCTGTCTCCCTATCGCTCCACTTTAAGGAAAACACATGAAAGTGGTGTCAGCCTGTCAGGGCATAAATCCTAGATGCCACCCCCTCCAAAAATAAAATAAATAAAATCAACGCCAATTACTAACTGCCTCCATACTCCATAATCCCTGTCTAGTGATCAGTGCAGCAGTGGGAGCTGGGTGCTGTGGGCACTCACTCACTCTCTCACCGTGAACAAATACAGAGAGTGTGCGTCTGGCTAGAGCAGTAGTTTTCAACCTTTTTCATATGAAGGTCCATTATTGATTCGGCATTTGAGCCACGGACCACCGTTTGATGAGATTTAGCCTCTCAGACCCAAAACATATTTTGTTATCGTTGGATACGATTTTGTCCACAATTCCATGCTGTATTGATGTGGTACCATAGGAGAGATAACAGGCAAAACGTAACGTACAGACTTCTTGTAAATTAAGTAATGCAGATGTTTGACAATAATTTAACTCTTGAGAGCGTAAAATTTAACCAAATGGACCCTTATTTCAAGCTCTCAAGAGTTAAAGATCTACCTAATAAGGGTCCATTTGGTTACCAACTCTTCCATCATTTATGGGGAGGGACCACCTGGAACCCCCTCAAGGACCACTGGTGGTCCCCGGACCACTGGTTGAGAACCACTGGGCTAGAGAATTGCTTCCCACTGCCCCAAAGGTTCTGAAATCTTCTGAAGGAGCTTCACGGGAGAAGCGGAGGGTTAATGGGTTCCAAAACAACAAAATGAGTCATAATGTCAAAATAATGTCAAAAGAAAAATCAATGTGTTGCCTAGCAACGAGCCATTTGTATGGGTTTGAAAACAGCCATGTTCAGGGTAATCGTTTTGGGAGGATGGGTTGAGCATGGTCGGCTATTTTCACTGTATTTAAAATAGGGCTTAAGTGGTCAATTCATAATATATTGTTGTATGTTTCGGTCCCAAGAGTCCCTTCCTAGAAATGTAGTGGAGTCAAAAGTACAATATTTCTATTTGAAATGTAATCCTAATTTTTTGTGTGATCCTTTTAGACTAAGTATATGACTGTACTCGTGCTGTTTGCATTTCTGTTTAATAAAATATTAATAAAATATTCAATCAATTCAATCGATCAATCAGCTTGCAAAAGAATTGTACTAAGTACAAGTAAATGTACAATCTTACTTACTGTAGTTACTGTCCACCACTTGGTTATCGCCAGCTTATGGCTGATTTATACATGATTGCGCAGCAAAAAATTATGCACAGCAAAGAATCAGACGTTAGGATGGAGCTGGGTGGTGATAAATAATACAGATGTTAGGATGGAGCTGGGTGGTGATGATACAGACGTTAGGATGTATCATCACTCTACAAGCTCACAACGCGTCGCAAAGCGAAGCGTTGTGAGCTATATGTACAGTATGTATAGGTCTGAAGTGGTTAATGTATGTTTGTTTTAATAATAATTGAAATCTACAAAGTAACTAGTAACTAAGGTTTTCAGGTAATTGTAATGAGTAAAAGTACAATATTTTCCTCTGAGATGGAGTAGAAGTAAAAGTATTGAGAATGGGAAATACTCCAGTAAAGTAAAAAATACCTTACTTGAGTACGTGAACTTAGTTACATTCCACCACTGGTGATAAATAATACAGTATAGCACTGTGCTGTGGGTGTTCACGGTAATTTATGAGGGATGAAGAACACACACTCATATTAAAAGATAACAAGCTTAGTCGGCAAAAATAGAACACTAATTTCTAACAAACTAATGAGGGATTTGTTTCACTCTCTCCTCCTCGCGCCATGCTCTGTGGTGAGGAGCATGTGCTGCATAAACAGCCTCTTGATGCGAGCCAAAGAAAAAGCTCATATCTGTGTCACTTGGAGTGATGATGAGAAACTTCCTAGTTAAGTTAACTTCCAGTTTCCCTCCCACTGGAGGAAACGAGTTCAGCTGGAAATCGGCGAAGGTCGCGGAGATAAAACATGTTCATATCTTGACATTTTGGATTCATTTCAAATGGGACCGACCGGGGGAGTGGGGGGATAGAGAAGCATGAATAGTCTCTCTCTTAGAAGAATACAAGGATCAGCTATAGTCTGTTCCGTGGTTTAAAGGAGTACGGTAGTTCACCCAAAAAAAAAAGATTCTTTTTAGTTTTTGTCAAATTCCCGAGCCAATAATTTGATGACCGGGTGTATATCCGGAGACACAAATTATCTACTACCAGATGTATCCTATGTATCCAATGTATCCTACCAGATACATTAGCCGGTAGGAGACGGGAATCAAATTATTGGCTCAGGAATGTGACAAAAACGAAACAAAATCCATGAATTCAAGACTTCATGGGGTGTGCAGTTGATAGAAAATACGATTTTTTTTGGGTGAACTACTCCTTTGAACAAGACCATAGTCCTTTGCGGCTTCCATAATAACGCTTGCCTTAACTAGAGCCTGTAGCAGATAGACAGACAGACAGACAGACAGACAGGTTGATAGATCGACGGACGGACGGATAGATGAACAGACAGACCGACAGACAGACAGACAGAAAGACAGACAGATGGGTGGTCGGACAGACTAACGAAAAGACAGACAAGTAGACGTTTATTGATCCCCGTGGGGAGATCCAGGTGTCAAAACAGGTCGGCCATAAACTATGTTAATGACTTCACAAAAAGTAATTAGAGATTGTTGATTTGTATCTCGCATGAAAACATAATCTCTCGCCCCGCCCGTGGCTTGGCAGAGAGTATTAAGACTAACCACTACAGTAAAGTAAAAGGCGGGCATCCAATCCAGGTTGCCTATTCCGAGAAATGTCCCTGTTTGAAAGTTCACAGGCTGACATTCCAGGGACAGCCGACATGCCCAGCCACAGGTATGTATGTGTCCTGCTGTAGTGTCCTCGAGCAAGACACTGAACATCTCCCAGCTCAGTCAATGGAACTTGTTCTAGCTGGCAGCATTAGCTAAATGCCTTCAGCACAAACATGCAAATGAGGGGCGCCTTAGGCAAGAGACAGAACTGGCTGTACAGTGTACATTTTATTCAACACTTCCTAATTAACAGGATGAAACTGGTTTCTCCTATACTATACTTTGGCTATTCAAAAATAGCAGATATACAAGCTCGTAGCACTATGAGCTTGTATATCTGCTATTTTCGAATAGCCAAAGTATAAAATAATGGTTAAAATGGTTACACAGATGTGTTCCCGGTTTTAATGGGTTAACCCATTAAGGCCTGGAACTGTGTCATTTTTAGATTTGAGCTAAAAAGCATTATTTTACACTTTTAACTAAAATATTTGCTTCTGGGGGTCCCTGGAACAAAATATTTTGATGGGGGTCCGCGGCCAAATACATATAATTTTGGGGGTCCTTAACATGAAAAAGATTGAGCACCACTGATATAGAAGCATACGTTTTTCAGAATACTGTTGAGATTTAGGAGACATGTAGAATCGGCTTCAGGTCTTAATGGGTTAAATGTTAGTTTTAGAGACATGGGTGAGGTGAGTTTATCCTAGCCTGCTGTCAGAGAGCATCAGGAAGCCTTGGCAAGAGGCATGGCCAAAGGATTAGATGCTAGTAGTAAACACACGGGTCAGGGTGATTCCTCTGGAGTCTTTCCTGTCCACACTCCTCACCACACGTGCATGCGTATACCACGTGCATGCGTATACCACGTGCACAGTAAACACACACTCAATAACAGACGCTAATAGAAACGGAGTTCGGACGTACTAGCTCAACTGACCTCATCTCTAACATTTTTCTTTTGAACTTTCAGTTACAGGATGACTTCTCAGTATTCAGGAAAATTTGGACATTTTGACCTTGAAGTGCTCTGCTAGAGATTCAAGTTTAACGTTAAATTTGGGCTTCTTATTCGGTGCATGTGGCGGTAATACATGTTTAGGAGCATATGCCTCTAAAACACAGTAGAACCTTAAAGCAACCCGGCAGCATTTCTTTTTCAGCTGTTAAATGTTTTCCATGGTCAGATGAATTTCGAGTGCAAAATTCACCAGCTTAAATTCGTCTAGAAAGTGTATTTGGCTGAAAGTGACATTCCCATCACCCTCACTGTTCCTCTAGAGATGATGGGATCATGGGAATGTCACTTTCAGAATGTCAATGTGTATCACATTAGTAAGACAACAGGACTGGGTCCAAAAACGGCGTGGCTACATGTGGATTTGGACTTCATGAGACCAGTCCATTGACTAGGGCTGGGATCCTTTAGGATTTTAACTATTCCGGTTCTTAACGGTCCACTGCAAATGGACCCTTAAAGGCCTTTTTCCATTACAGCTTATAGACCAGTCCAGTCCAGCATATACCAGACCAGAACCGCACCGCTTCAAAATATCTACCGTTTCCATTACACAAAAGTACCCCTGCTCAAATCCACAGGTATGAGTAGCAGACTCTGGTCATTCACACTCATTTGTAATGTAAATATTTGCCTAACAATGGAATGTAGGTGAGTGGCCAACTGTCCTGTATACAAATGCAAATCACCTGTGCACGTGGCCCAGCTTGGCCTAGCTCAGACCTACCCAGGACTGGGTCCTTTTTAGGCACCAGTTTAGTACCACTTACACACCACTCTACCCACTTCATTGTAGTGGAAACCGTTGCTGTGGTGGTCGGTGTGGTGTGGTGTGGGGTGAGGCCATGCATATGGAAAGCCGCCTTTACAGGTAGGCATGTAACTTTGCAAGTGTACAAATGGACCCTTACACAGAGTGTACAAAATGGAACCAAATGGACCCCAGGTATGAAGTACAGTATCTATGGACCCCCATTTATGAAGTACAGTATCTATGACGTATGACTGCATATTTGGGCTTCAGGTTTCAGCTCGATTCGACTGCCACTCACTTCCTTATACTGTGTAGATGTAGACGGCTTGGCTCTGAAAGAGCCTCGCTTCATCTGCCGTAAAAAAAACTAGTCTGGTTGCCACAACAGCATGACTTACAGCACTGTACACTACAATATACCTTCAAACCACAAGCGCATACAGTTTTGTGTTAAAATTAATGGGGAAAGAGGAAGTACAGCTGGCCGAAAGGAGGATTTAAACTAAAGTATGGCAATGAATGAAAATGCCTTCGGTCTCTGGTGGTCAAAATGTGCTCTTTATTTCATTTTTCAGTAAAACCGATTTATCTCCATGGACATGCTTGTAAAATGGGAAGCATTGTTGTAGCCCCTCTGGTAAGTAGTATATCTGCTGCGCTCCACAGTCCAAGCTGACTCTGTTTCTAGGCCAATGTCCTTAGAAATCCTACCAGGGACCGCAGTGGGAGATCAAGCTGCCAAGTAATCACAGCCGACCCACACAGGGTGTCCGACACTGAAGTCCTTCCAACAAAGCGCTCCCATTTCATGGTTTCCCCCCCCCAAACAGTTTGCTAATCCCCCTTGTTCAAAGCTCCCGGTGGGGAGGAATCTGCTTAACAGAGGGAGATTTAAGGAGGAGGGTGTGAGTCACCGACTGGTTTTCTACTCCTCCTCCTCCCTCAGCGGCACACAGCAAAATCATTAGGGTTCATTTAACTCACAGTGTATACAAGTGGGACCAAATGGACCGTCATGGGACCATTTGCATACTCTCAGAGTAAAAACATGCAAAAAAACAATGCATAAATTAACACTGATAGATTTTACTGTGCAGGCACAGGATGAAGTTATTAACTTCATCAGCTATTTGCCAAGGTGTGAAATATTGGTAAGTTTTGGAAAATGTTTGGAAAAACCTGCACTTTACAGTTTCATGAAAGTATGAAAGAGACCTCAACCTGATGAAGGTCTCCGAAGGGGTAATCTTAGTGTTTCCCATTAAACTTTGTATTTGCATTTGAAGACAGAGAGTGTGCAGGAGTCTTACTTCTACACTGAGTGCATATACACAGGTAGATCCAGTGTTAATTTAAAAGGATAGTTCACAAAAAAAAAAAAAAAATTCCTATCGTTTAGTCACCCCATGGAGACTTGAATTCATGGATATGCTTTTGTTTTTGTCGCATTCCTAAGCCAATAATTTGATGACCAGCGGACCGGTCGGCAGTGGTTCCGGTAGGAGACACAAAGGAGACTCTTTGTGTCTCCTACTGGAACCGCTGCCGGTCATCAAATTATTGGCTAAACAATATCCATGAATTCAAGTCTCCATGGGGTGACTAATCGATAGAAAAGGTCATTTTGAGGGTGAACTATCCTTTTAACTCTGAAAGTGTAAGAAATATTGTCGATAGTCCAACATTCATTCTGACCCCCATCCAACACCCTGAGTGCCCAATCATGTGCGTAATAATTAGAACCCGTAGCAGTGATAATAACCAGTGGCATCATCTCCAGCGTCTCACCTCCACAGTGAGTGTGTAGTCGGAGCCGTCCAGCAGTGCGATCTTGCACTGCATGATCTTCAGCTTCTTCACTCCTCTTAACGGAGACCTGGACAGACGGCTGGTGGACGACCGGTGGGACGTAAGGTCCTCCTCCTGAGACTCCTACGAGGAAGGACAATCATCAAAGTCAGATTTCTGGCCTATCCATTTTTTATCAAAGTCTGAACAGAAACAAAAAAAATAACACGCACACATGGAAACTGATTTTTGGGGAAGTGGACTGGAAATACATTTGTTGTCTCAGTCTGGACACTCAAGCCTGATTTATACTTCATCTTCGGAAAGGGAGGTGATTAGGCATGTAGCGATTTATCGTAAATCGATTAAAATCGATTCAAACTGGTGACAATTTAAATCGATTTAATAAAAAATGTATTGCGATGCAAGAGTTTTCAGTCATTTGCTACTGTATTGAAAAGAGGATAAGAGAAAACACAGTATTGTAAATAAAATAAAATAGAAGAATATAATGGATTTGTGTAAGAGAAAAAAAAAGATTTTTCGGTCATTTGTCTGGAAACTAATTTTGTGTTTAAAAAACGTGAAAAATCGTATCGCGAACCTAGTATCGTGATTCCAATCGTATCATGAGTACGAAACCGGAGTTTTTATTTTCCAACATGTGTGTGTATTGTGTATTTGTGTATTTTGGTCTTTAGGTTCTCTCCTGCTCACAGTGCTGTACTCTTTAAGTGTTAGTTACTTAACATTGCTGTTTAGGACAAAAACCCCTGGTTCTAATGTCACAAGACCAAAATGTAAAAATAGAGATGACTGTCAGAATCAACCGAATCAAAATCAGAGTAGAGGAGAGCAAAAGGTGTGTGCTGCCATTTTGTCTTGAACGGAGAAAATCCAATTTTCCACTTGGCTGAAAACAAGGCCCCTTCCTGCGTGATTTTGAACAGGGGAAAGCACTCGGGGCCCAGGGACGTGTTACCTCGTTACTATGAAAGTGGCAGTGCAATTACTGTCTCTTTTCATTTTCAAATTGAAAAAGTATTTTTCCAGCTCTTCAGGCAATATCTGTCATATTGGGAATCTACTGCAGGTAGACTGAGGCCACAGTTTAATTTTCATATGACAGCCTATATGAATATATGAAAAATGACAAATTATACAGTGCGTGTCTGTGCCAAAGTAATATCTCAACCTAAGTACTGCATAAAAATGGACACGGTTGTACCAGGCTTTCTTTCCGGCTTTGTGGTTGGTATTTCACACACTTGACAATGGCAGCTCACCCTCCCCTCGTGCCCTGTGCTACACTTTTCACGCCGTGTTTTCTTTATCTTTCAGTCTTAGATACATCATATGGGGGTAAAACTCTGATATGAAATATCATGTCTCATGATTAGGGGTCATCGCCATGCTGGCTTTTGGTGGACATTTTTTTCAAAATAAAAAAATTGCCATGGACATGCAAATGAGCGGGCAATAGTATTACCAGAAACACATAAAGAGCTAGCCCTAAATAACCATTACAGGTCTGTAACTCTGATGAAATGGAACCAAATGGACCCGTAATTATGGGGGTCCTTGAAAATAAAAGGGAACCACTGTACTAGACTAGTGGACTCCTGACATTCAGTAATTGGGTCTTTTGATCAAAACATTATGATGTTATGTAAAAACAAAATCTAACATTTTCCACGGACAAGGGCAAGACTTGCCATGGACACATTTGTCCATGTACGGACATATTGATGACCCTGGCTCATGATATGTAAAGTATATTTTACATACCTCCAACAAGTAAGATGATACACCCAACATGTGACAGATTTCTCACAAACATCCCCTCCCATGATGATTCACTATATCCTCTCATGCTTTCCCTATCAACATCCCATTTCCATAGGGCAATGGGGTTCAGTGTTCGAGCATGCACATATTTATGTGACTTTCTGCACATCATTGAAAATTAAAACAATTTGGAGCCAAAGCTGTTTTTTTCTGCACATCTATAATCATTCTGGGCACTGCGGCCTTTTTAATCCTCACTACTGATTGCTTTTTTACTGTCAGACTACAAATTTAAACTTTATTCTACTGTTGCATGCATTAGCGGCCTACTCTAGATAAGGCTGCCAGTTAAACTGCTGCTAGTCTGATCCAGTAACATTTACAAAGCTGACAGATTCAGAACAAGAGTCCGAGGAGTCATCTTCCAAACAAGACCATGATTAAGTACAGTATGTCTACAGGTTAACCAATTTATTTATGTCATTTTAGTCTTTTCACAGTTAACCACAGAACCTTACTTTACCATAATAGTTCAGGTTTTTTATCATGGCTCATTCTAGTAAATATAAGATCACCAGGTGGTTATCTGCATAGTGATGAGATTCTGGCATTATGTTGACTAACATTACTTAAAGCTATCACAAATGTGATTGCAGTCACATCTTCTAGACTACTGCCCAAGAATAAAGTGGAAAGAAAAGTTGAAACTAGGGATCCTTATTATTATCATGATGATGAAGTGTGAATCTCCCTTCAGTATGTTAGTGCCACTGCTAGTTGAAAGCTCTGGTAATGTAATAGGACCACCGGTAGATGGAACAGATAGCCTGTCAGCCAGGTAACTTGTTGGGACTGCTATCTGTGGACAAGCACTCAGGGCCCCAGATAAGATCACAAGCTCTGTAACTCAGGGCTGCCTCAGACAAAACAAGGACAAGCTGCAGACTGCATTCTCCACCACAACAGAGACCTCTGCTGTTTTCTTATGACTGAAAGACGGTTCTACGTAAATCCTGGGATTTTATTTTTGTGCATGAGATTATGTTCCCAGAATCAGATTAGATGTATTTACCAATTACAGTATATGTATATGAATTGATATTTGGGTAGTGTAACACACACACACATAATAGTGCAAGACATTAACCTCATGAACCCTCACATCCCTATTCTGGGCATGTAATAATACACCAACATCCGACGAAAATAGCAGATCTACAACCGCACAACCCGTTGTGTTGCAATGGCTTGTTGTGAGCTTGTAGATCAGCTATTTTCGCCAAGGAGATCTGGTGTAGAACGGGAAAAAAAGGAGGGGGCCACTTCAAATCAATAGCACGATTATTTAAAACTTTTGCCTCGATCACAATGAATGAGCAATTATTAAGCAAAATAATTGTGAAAAATAATAAATCTACAAGCTCTTGCAATTTTTGTACGTAAGTAAGTATAATACAGAGTAAGTGATTACTCAGACTAATCGTAAAAAAAATCTATTATGGCTTTATCGTGTCAGTCGTTGACATATACGAAATATATATATTTTTTTAAAAGGCGCTTCTCAATTATTCGGTTATACGTTGGCTATTGGTTCTTAATATCGGTTTTGATATATTTTCAGTTAGTTGCCCAGCCTTAGGGCCAAGTACAGACTTAGGTGACTTGATGAAGTCCCTTTTCGGTTGAAACGTTGTCGATTCAATAAAATATTCTACTGGGAGCTGAGATACAGTGTGTGGACTTCCCTGTCTTCTACAGTGTACGTATTCATTGTTGTTCAGCACCTGTACATTTGTATTGGGATGTGCGCGCTTCGCTTTGGACACTATTCCTAGGGTTTATGGTGGTTAACTTGACACAGGAGCTGGAATTATGGGTGGATGCTGGGGCTGCTGACCTGTGTCTTCTTGGCAGGGGTGCTGTGTCCGACAACGGGGGGCAGCTGCTCTGGCAGGGCCTGGTGGGACACAGGGGCTGCTGCGCCTCCTGCTGGCTCTTGGCTGGGCTGCGATGTCGCCTTGGCCTCCCCGTTCTCGGTCTCCTTCTTCTTCTCCTGCGGCTCCGACTCGGCGCCTGATTCGGTCGTCATGGCAAATCACACTAGAGACGGGGGATAAAGAGCAAGGGGAGGGGGACGGAAAAGGAATTAAGATGAGTCACCCAACCTACTTAGAGCATCTTTATTTACGGTAAGCTTTTCTTCCCCCCGCCCCCCCGCTCGACCATTGTCTGATGCGAATGCAAGGACATAGTTATTATTTATGACAATGGGAATGAGTAAGGACTAAGGAGAAATGTTGAAACACGTTGGCCTCATTCTGCTTTTAGTCCCATTTTAGCTGAGCTCAAGTGATAGATGCAGTCTGCTGGGTAAGGCCTGGCTGCATTCACACATACAGTAGAGGGATGGTGTAGCCTAGTGTTTTCAGCCCATCTCTCTTCTCAACACATCATAAATGGTAAATGGTGCATTTATACAGCGCTTTTATCCAAAGCGCTTTACATAGATTGTGAATTACATTCACCCATTCACACACCGATGGCGGAGGAAACCATGCAAGGCACCAACCTGCTCACCAGGAGCAATTAGGGGTTCAGTGTCTTGCTCAAGGACACTTCGACACTAACTCTGGGGGAGCCCGGGATTTCTTTCTCATCTTCCTTTCAAGTTTCCTTCCTACTACAGTATGATCACATTTAAAAACCATGCCATGCGCCCGATTCACTAAGCCGGCCGTAAATGATAACGTGACAGTCACAGTCTCGTTCACGTGGAGAATCATTTGCATTCCGCCAATATCCGATGACTTTTTATCAGAGCCTTATTGATTATTGAGGGGAATCCGTCTTTGGACGAACCCTCCACTGTCCGACTCCTACATCGGAATTGTAAATGGAGTAATGGACACAGCTTTAATCTATACTGTATCCTCATCAAGGTAAGAGTGCGTTCATGTGATGGTCAATATTATAAATTAATAGCTTATACTGTACATACTGTATAGAACAGTGACTAGACTAGAGCCAAAACAAGCATTCACCCAGGTTAGTTGCAGATCACACCGTATCATGGTCCCGTGAGGCCCCTGGCCCTGGGCACATGTCTTTTGGAGAACCCCACCCCACCTTCCTATATTGGTGTATTGCTGTTAATAGTCCTTCCTTCTCTTTTTTTTTACATTAATCACTTGAACCCATTATCCCTATTCTGAGGGGAACATTAACCAAAATTAGCAGATCTACAAGCACACAACACCTCGCAGCGCAAGGCATTGTGAGCTTGTAGATCGGCTATTTTGGGCAAAGTGGTTTGGCGTAGGGGGGAAGAATGAGCAAACCAAGTACAGAGCCAAATGTCAAGTATTGAGGGTGTATGTCTGAAATAAACAAAAAACATTACAAAAACCATAACACTGATAGTCAATGAAGCTATCCATGAAATCTATGAATCAGAATGTAGTGGGGGGGGGCTGCTTCATCGCTCTCTCAGCTAAGGGGTCCTTGACCTGAAAAACATTGAAGGCCCCTGCACTAGATGGTTTTGCTAGATCGTCAACATCTAGCTGTCTGACAAGTTCTGACTCTATTGAAAGTGACAATGAGCTGAGATGTGTTTGGCACAAGTTACTCCGCAGCTTATTTTTATTCTGCCTAAAATGGAAAGTCTCCGCTCAGCCTGACTGTTTGTTACAGGCGAGTTTAGAAAAATCTAAAGTGCCACAAAAAACATTGGGGAACTCTGACTGCAAATCTGCCTGAAATGTCCCAAGCAATTTATTTGGGCACTTCTCACCCTGAGAGTCAAACATGAAAGACTTGAATTGGATTGTGTTCCTTGGAAAAGTTCACAAGAAGAAGTACATTTACTCAAGTACTGTACTTAATTACAATTTTGAGGTGTTTTTACTTTTGAAAATAGCCGATCTACAAGCTCACAATGCGTCGCAGTAGATTCTTTCAAAAGATTTGTATACATTTTGTACATTTAAAAACGTGTTAAACGGGACAGTCTGCATAATGAGTACTTTCTACTTGACGCCAATACTTTTGTACTTTTACTCAAGTATTTTTTGTAACCTGGACTACTTGTAACAGAGTATTTCTACATTGCAGTATTGATACTTTTACTTATGTAATTGTTTTGTTTTTTTACCCTTTACCCTTTCCACTATGACATCACTGCTAGACACCACCTGATCTGAAATAAACAGAACTTGTAAGAATCCAGGCGATGTTCAAGGCATGCCACTAGCTTATGTTTCTATTTTTCAGCTTCTCCCTCCCCTCAAGTTTCACACCTGGCTCTGAGCTCTCATCTGCAAATGTATTGCGTTTCCCCTATATGTGACTATGACATGACTATGTGACTGAGAGACACCTGTCACATTTAAAGGAGTAAAACATTACTTATTTTCTATCAATTACACACAACATGACGGCTTGAATTCGTGGAGATTTTTTTGTTTTTGTCGCATTCCTGAGCCAATAATTTGATGACAGGCAGATTCTCCAGTAGTTCTCTTATTGACCGATGACCCGGTCATCAAAATATTGTCTTAGGAATGCGACAAAAAACTCTCCTGTTTTGGGTCTTGCCCTTTCAATAGCGTCAAACTGGTCTCGCTGTCCCGCCGCAAGATCCCTCAACGAAGATAAAAGCCGGGCGGCTACAGGGATGTCAATGTCACTTTTCTGTTTGTGTATGCACGGCAGCGTGCAACCGATCAAGTATGATGTCCCAAAAATGTGCCATGAACACAATTTCTAAAGGTGTCCAATTTAGCACATAGCCCAACACCCTCAATTTGAGTATGCCTTTTCTCATTATCATCATCACTGCACATGGGCCTCTCTAATGTGGGTGTAATTTCTCTCCCTTGGTTGACTCTGCCTGAGCACTTCACAGAGTATTGAACAGCCATTTTTAACATCAGTCTGAAATCTGTCTTCAGAAAGACTTCCCACATCTGTGTGTGGATGAAGAACTAAATGTGTACAGTGACTGCAACATGTGTCTGCCTCTGGGCCACTGATGTCTAAAGAATTAACTCCAACTAAGGCACATGTGCACAAGGCACAGACATCTATCAGTTTTCTGTCGTTTCAGATGGGCCTGTACACCATTGTATTTCCCTGACATGCTGCTTGGATTGTCACACGATATGCCTGACCTCTACACTTTGAGAGGTCCAACCCAAGGCTCTCCACCGTCAAAGCCACACAGTCTGCTAAACTTTTACTAGTGTGGCTCTCAGTTGGCTCAAAGCCCAGGAATCGCTCCACCACATTCCCACTGCTGTTAACAAACCAGAATATGAACGTCAATTGGCCCACGTTTGACAGGTCTGGGGTGGAGTGAACAAAATACTGAACAAAATACATCCCCAGCCTCACCCGCTATAGTGTGGCGAGTTTTCTGACCCGATAGCTCAATGAGTTCTTCTTCACATACTGTATGTTGTCGATGGCAAATAGGACACTGTGCCTCTTCCTTTTCTGCCCAACCTTTTTATATGTTCAGCTAAGAATGGGTCAATTGTGATAGCAATTCTAGTAAGGGTGTGTGAACTGTGAATTTTTCGTTATCTCATCATGATTCAATTTAGATTCTTGGGGGTCACGTTTCAAAATCGATTCAGTACTTGATTCAGTACCGGTACATTAAGGGGATTTCAGGATCTATTCCAGCCTGCTGTGCGATAAGTAAGGCAATGTAGCAAATGATGGCATGAAAGCAGCATAAAGGCGAAACTAACACAAACTTAATAAAATCATTTTAGCATTGCTCATTTCTCAGTGACTGAGAGGATAACAACTTTCAGTAATAATAAATAAATAAAGAATACTGAACATAAAAAAAAGTGAGGCATCTGAGGATAACATTTATATCTAATAAAAAAAAGCTAAACAAATAAAATTGATATGCAGCTGAGGAGAAAATGTAAACTACAAAGCATGTATGTGAATCATTTCAGAATCGTAGAAGATAAGAATAGCAATTCCTACGTGAACTGACCCCCCCCCCAGCCTTAAATTCTAGGATGCCAAGGAAATTACCATTTGACCCAAACCGTTCATCATCCCCCATAAATGTAAGTCCTCTTTCAAACAAAAACTTGATCACTGCTGTGGTCTGACCCAAACAGTTCATCATGTTCTCTTTCAACCAAGAACTTGATCACTGCTGCAACTCTTTTCAAAATGTCCCTCCAGTATTTACATTCCCCATCAAGTTTTGCTGCATGAGACCACCAGGGTCTGATTTTGGGGGTCCCCAGATGATTAGCTTAAAGTGCAACATTGTTTCATCACAGTAAATAACCCTGGAACAGCAAACAAACCAACATACAGTATAAGTGTATACAGGGTATCTGCAGATTTCTAAAGTGCCAATTTAAAGGAGTAGTTCACCCAAACAAATGACTTATTTTATATCTATTACCCATGAAGCCTTGAATTCATGGAGATTTTGTTTGTTTTCGTCGCATTCCTGAGCCAATAATTTGATGACCGGCAGACAGAGGAATTGAAATATGAGTATTTTGGGAGGGTCACGGCCTGAAAGGTTTGGAAACCCTTGATCTATAGCACTGCTGTTTGTCTGCTGGAGGCAAGCATCATGTTCCCTTATTCTTTCAGTAGTGCTGCTTACACTTACAACCACTAATCCCCTGTCTAAAGCCACGAGCTTCGTAACAGTCAGTATGCAAAACAGTAACACATCCTGCTAAGGGTGAGTAGAGTAGTAGCCGCTGTCTGAAAACGATCTGCCCAGTACACAGTTCAGAAGCCCATTGTTGAAACTTCAAGTCATTCCATTAGGCCTGTCACAATTATTACATAATCGCCTAATCTCAATTATTTGACATAATCACTATTATTTTGCGTAATCGTCATAATCGTTTCCATGCAGAGAAATGTTCATATATTTTCAAACATTTTTAACGCGACACATTGTGAGATCGGCGATAAAATTCCACTATTAATGTTTTTTTAAGTATAAAGTTATCAAATATGTCAATAATTTCTTTGTATATTTAGGTTATTTGTCATTTCTACCCTGTACAACTTCGAAGCCTAAAAGCCAAAAAGAAATTGTATTCATATTTTCAAGTGTTCAATGACAAAAAAACAAATCAAATCGTTAATCGAATAATTAGTGCGACAATTAATAGTCATGTAAAATGTCATAATCGTGACAACCCCAAGTGCTCTGACTCGGACTGAAGCTGGGTATTTTATTTCCCCTGCGGTTTTGGAATGTTGCTCCTGCTCTAACAAGTACTGACTTCACAATTTCACTTTGCCATAATGCAGGGTCACTGACCTCCAGGAATGGCTTGGTTGCTGATTTGATTTTTGTGAACTACTCAACTGCTCCTCCTGAGGTGGAAATTATGGTTCATTAGCTTCACCCTTCATGCTCCATCCCTCAAAAGGATGGATATGGGGGAATGCGAGGAATGTTGTCACTGTCATCATTATTACTATTAGATGTTTTTTTTTTTAAAGAAGTTGGCAATGAGTGGAACACTTTGAAGCTAAATTGCCTCCTTTGCCGTTTTCTTTTTAGCTTTCCTTTTGGAAGCGCAACTACTACAATGCGTGTGGTCCATATTTCTGAACTTGCCTATGCCATCATTTATATAAATATATTCATAGCATACCTCAAACCTTATGAAAAAATAATAATGAATATGCCATATATATTAACCACATGAATCCTAGCATCCCTCCCTATTCTTAGCACTGTCATAATATGCGAACAATTGGCTATTTTCACAATTTGACGTACAACAAAGTATATAGAATTTAGGTGGTTAACAATAAATCAACACCCGGCCTAATGACGCTAATACTGTTGTAAAATACAAGTGGTAGTTTTTCATGGACTACTTCTTGTACCTAAACGCAGCTTTGAATACTTAAAAGACAGACTTTAAAAGCACATAAAAGAAAATAACCCCAGCCCATTTAAAAGTCTGTTAGAAATAGCCCTAGGTAAGAGCCATGGGGAAGCCCGGGTTCCAGGTGGCTCCATACACAAGATCCGATGTAATCTTTAAACGCTACAAACGTCATTATGAGTGGTTGCATCAGAAGTACTGTAGTAGTAATGGCAGCTCAAGTGCACTAAACTTACACTATCAGTCTTATTAGCAGAAGCGGTGAAACTGCACTCTGTAACACAGCTGTAAACCTACAACTAGGCCTGTCACAATTATTACATAATCGTCTAATCGCAATTATTTGAGATAATCATAAGTTCATTTTTGCATAATCGTCATAATCGTATCCATGTTGAAAGATTTTCACACATTTTCAAATATTCCAAAAAAGCAGAAATAGCAGATCTACAAGCTTTCAACGCGTCACAAAGTGACGCGTTGAAAGCTTGTAGATCTGCTATTTCTGCTTTTTTTACATGTATAAAAATGATCAAATATGTCAATAATTTCTTTGTATATTTCAGTTATTTGTCAAATCTGCCCTGTGCATTTTTTTATTACGAAGCCTAAAAGGCTTCATATGTTCCAATGTTCAATGGCCAAACACACAATTAATACCTTCAACACAGCTACTCACATCCCCAACTTTTTAATCGATTTCTACAGTATTGTTTTAGCCACAGTTATGTACAGTATGAAAGTTTTTTTTTAAACAAATAAACACAAAAGTGAGGGGATATAACTGATTCTTCATCCGTGTGAGGTACCGTCTGCACTGCAGCGCACAAAATATTTACACAGCAATCCAAAACATCTCAACCACGGCTGCACACATCTCCCCATAACCTGACCCCTCTCTCCCTTGGCACATAGCAACATACCAGCGACACACAAGCTCCCCAATGGCCAAAGCTGGGGATAATGAGAGGAAACAGCTAATTCCCTGTTTTGCCAAAGAAAGATGACAGATAGGACAACTAAACTCTGTGGGACCTCCATGACCGTAGTCAAAGAGACTCTGGGCTTTTGGGATGTGTGGTTTGGGGAGGTGTGTGTGTGTGTGTGTGTGGGTGTGTGTGTGGGTGTGTGTGAGTGGGCCAGCAGTCCTCCTCTCTGTGGAGTCTGGGGTTTTGTAGTATGGATGCTTGTCATTCTGCCGCGAGTACGGGCCGGGCCTCTCTTATGCCTGCAGCTCTATTTATAGGGCAGTGTTTACTCTGAGGGGGGGCAGGGAGGGATCTGTAACCAACCACCAGTCATCATGGCTGGCCTGGGGGGGGGGGGGCAGCAGAGCAGCCTCTGGATTCATCACAAGGACTACTGGAGGCCAAGCAGAGGTGGCCAACGCTTTGGGACGTTTGGTGGCCAAATGTCACCGTGCTTTACATTTTAGGCATTTGTGCTTTAAGCACTTAATCCCTATGTGCTTCGCTGTATGACGAATAGCGAATATAGCCGATGTACAAGCTTGATGTGACGCGTTGTGAGCTAGCAGATCTGCTATTTGTTCATTTAGATTTCCAACCATTTCGCCAATAATGACATGCACCATAATAGGGACACCAGGTTGAAAGTGGTTAAACAGTGGAGAGAGAGAGAGAGTGTGGGGGAGAGGCAGGGGGGGGGGGCGTAATCGAAACAATGACATCACAATTTTAGGCACACATGCAGTGACAGGATGGGGATGTGGGCAATTATTCTTTTAAATGTATTTTACGTCGTAGGCATTCATTTGATATGCAGCCACATGCAGAGTGACTTACGACAGGTGTGGCAACAGACAAAGCTTTGACTTCTAGATCCACAACAACCAGCAACTAATAAGAAATATAAGAGTCAGACCACAGTGCCTCAAACTGAAATAAACAGAGGGCTACAAGGACCAAAACACTATGACCTTAATGTTCAAGGTGACAAACAGGCTTTATTTTCTTAGGCCTTGTAGCCTTGTAATAAGCAAATAATCAAAACCGATATAATGACATGGCCTGAGATAGAAGCGAGACGAACCTCTGTATCAGGAAAACATTGGGTGCGAGCAGGAATTCAGTGACGGGCCAAATTTGTCCCATGGGATCCACTACTGTGTGACCCTGCTGCAGGCTGCACTATAGGGAACACAGCAGGAATATTAATAGCTGGATTCCATGCCACTCCACTGTGTGTGTGTGTGTGTGTGTGTGTGTGTGTGTGTGTGTGTGTGTGTGTGTGTGTGTGTGTGTGTGTGTGTGTGTGTGTGTGTGTGTGTGTGTGTGTGTGTGTGTGTGTGTGTGTGTGTGTGTGTGTGTGTGTGTACTGATGTTCCTATTACAAACTGCAGGAACAGTGGTACTTGATAATGATGTAACCTCTTCTTAAGGGAAGAAGGAGTCGCTTTTTGTATTGAATTACAGTAGGTCTCATTATTAATGACACAATCTTTACTGTAACAGTGATGCTTGAGCTAACCTCTATTACCGATTGTAATTGTATTTAGAAGTAATATATTAACAAAACAGAGAGCATAATTTATTCAGTCTCGTCTGGTATTGATTGTAATATAATGGCACAGTGAGTCGCTTCTTTCATTTACAGCTTCCCTTGGCTGACTAACCTCTTCAGAGTATAGTTATAGCAGGTTCCTTTCTAAAACATAGCCGGATGTTAATACGATCACGTTGAATGAAAATACAGGCAGACAGACATACATACTTGGACATTAAATAACCCAACTTGGTGGGGCTATAAACGGCTCTCATTCAGGGCTTTGGTCGGCGGTTGAGAGCCTGGTTTTGGAGCTGGGCGTGGGTGGGGTCACTGAACACAACATGCTGATCAAAATCCCCTCAGATGTCAAAAGCGCTATATCTTGGGGCACTATAAAAAGGCTGTATAGATTACAAACTCTTAGATTAAAGGCTTGAGGTGGCAGTCGGCACAAATGTCAATGGGGGTTATGACGTCGCCAAGTTCCAAATTCCAGCCGTGGCTTCTTAAAAGGACATTTTCCTTTTTCTTTTTATCACGCGGAGATAAGCATATAGGACAAATCCATGAGATCAGTAGTGTACAAGTGAATTCAACCACAATCCAATGTTCATCTCACTATTATCTTAGGGCTGCTCATATCTAAAATAATAGACTCACTTTTCATTTGTGGAATCTAGTTCCAGTAAATGATATCACTGCACACATTTTATATTGTTGTTGTTGTAACTTGTTACTATAATTTTCTTTGTAATTGAAAGCCATTGTCCATCTTCTCTCATTATTAATTGTACTAGAAACTAAAAGCATGTTATTCTATAGCATTAAACGTACAGTATTTATAATGTCATTTGGGTGCATGCCAGGGCTGACGACTGGCAAAGTAATGGCTTGACAGAGGAGGGCAGCACAGCTAACCTTTGCTTTTCTTCACTTGACTATGAACCAGGAACTATATTGGGATGGGAGGGAGAGAGGGGGAGAGTATACAGGAACATCTTTGCACCATAGAAACGGAGGAAGAATACGCTCACTCACTGGTGACAGGCACTCTTCTTCACGCGGCCACACAACGGCCAACACAGTAGCCCTGTGTACCACCAACACCATGGCTGAGAGACAGGCACATACATTATGCATGCAGATTGCAGAATGCTGTATTCAAAACACTGGTAGTTAACTGCGTACAACACAGGCACAGCTGAGTTGATGTCCTGCTCCGACATAGATTAAATTCTGATTTATGCTTGATTGCGCAGCGGGAAATAGTCGAGACTCGATCTACAAGCTCACAACGTGCCACGCTTTCTGTGCACGACACAATGCGCAACCAGTTGTAAATCAGACGTAATCATATTAAGCCTCGACTCCAGTTGACTCAACAGCGTATTCAGAGCAGGACCACAATATATAAACAAGAGAAAGTCAAACTACTACAAACTACTGAAATGGCTTTTAACTCGATTGACAGCGGGGGAAGAGCAGTTGTTGTATTCTATTCAGACGAGTGAATAATTTGAATGCAGTGACCTTTACCCACAGGCGGAGACAAAACAATCTGCACCCATCCTACAATGAACACAACCTCTAATTTAAAACTCAATTATCCCGTAGCGCTAAGCTCCCGTATTTCCTTCCCATGGATGCAGTGGGACCATTCGAAATCCAGCACAACCTGTATTGGAGGAAACACGCCAGGCCCGACGGCTAAATTAAAGCATGAGTGTAATAACGCTTAGAGATTTTGCGATGACAACGCAGCATTGCAGACATTCATAACGGTGATAGAAACACTCCGCTGAGGCTACATCAGTGTGTAGTGAGATTACATAATTGACGGCCAAGCACTAAATGCTTTGGTGCAGCCAGTGACCTCCATTTCAAGGCCCATTTGTGATGGTAAAGCACACTGTTGGACATGCGCGCGCACACACACACACACTCTCACAGAGGATGAGAAGCTGCCATCTGTGCTGAGTGCCATTAGCTGAAATAAGGCACAGCTGGGACCATCTCCATACACCCCCACCGCACGCGCAAACACACGCACACACACACACTCACATACACACACACACACACTGTCTAGGGGTTGTATGGAGGTGACCACTACAATGTTTAGACACACCCCAGGCCCATCTCAATCTGGCTTACTGTATTCGAACCCCAACTGCCCCCCCCCCCCCACTCCCCATCCCACCGCAGCCCCCTCTTTCTCTCTCTCTCACACACACACACACACACACACACACACACACACACACACACACACACACACACACACACACACACACACACACACACACACACACACACACACACACACACACACACACACACACACACACACACACACACACACACACACACACACTGCTGCAGGGCTGACAGCTGTCACACACAGCCACTGTAAGGGGACACTGTGTGGCTGGACCGGCCACTCTGAGAAGACACCTCTGCTAAAGAGAGACATGGACCTTTAGCCCTGAAGTGTCTTCAGCTGCTCTGGATCACAAAGAGGAAGAGAGTTGCTCAATGCTGTATTTACTGTATCTATGAAGACCTTCAACTCCCAAAAATGAACTGAAAATACATTGTTCAAATGCAGACTCAGTACATGTGTATAAACTACTGCCCAACAATGTGTCTTTGACTTCCCTTTGCATTGAATGTGTGTACTTAAAATCTAACATTCCTATTATATACAGCAAGTTGTCAGTAATTCAACACCTGTGACTTATGTACATTTTGTACATTCACCCATTACGCTCAACTACTTTCAAACTGGCGTCCCTATATTGGGTACATAACATCATTATAGTTGAAAATTGTCAAAAATAGTCAGAATTCTTCAGAAATGGCAAAAAATAGCCTCACAAGGCGTCGTATTGCGACAAGTTGTGAGCCTGTAGCCTGTGTTGTTTTCGCCATCGTTGTAAATGAAGTATAAATCAGGGCTTTACAGTTGTGTTGAGCCTTGTGCTGTAGTGAGGCCCTCATACCACAGTTAACAACCAGTGAAATGCAGAGAAGGTGGACGGGTTAGAATTCTAGCGGGGGAAGCAATATTCCAGGTCAGATTGCTGGGGTCCACATTCTTAGCCTGTCATTGGCACTAAAGCCATGTCAGGGCTCATGCAGCCAATCTCACTTGTTGTTATTTCAACTGAACTGTCTTGACTGCCCACGTTATTATGTGACTAGACCACTGGGGCTTTGTTGTGCATTGCCGCCCCGGGGGCAAGGCTTAGTTTCACTGAAAAGGCAGGCATACAAAGCAGTGCTGTGGTTGAAAAGGATAGGAGTTCCGGAAACTCATCTTCTCTTGATCGAGTTACCCGCTCAAATCCGATTTAACAAACATTCTGTCCAGAAATAGATTGGGAAAACAGACGGTTAGTGTAAAAGATTAGCTGTAAAACACGGGTGCGATATGAAGCGCTAATGTCCGCTTCTGCGCAGGCTGCAAAGCCTGTTTAATAAGGTCCAGATGGGATAAACCATCTTATGAGATTAGCTGTAGCTAATCAGTAAATCAGCCTGTGAATCCATTCCCACTAATGTCTACTGGTCTGCACGATATTACATGGCACTTCAAACTCAAGGTTTTGTTCACGTAGGTGCTTAGTGCACTTAGGTGCACTTTTCAACTCGTTTTCAACTGGGACGTTTGTCTTCTCTTGACCATGAAATCAGGAACAATGTATTTATTACCCATTGTATCAATACAATAATATTCCTCTATTAAAGTTGGCCTCTGTCTAGTGTCTACAACTGTCATAACATTATGCAACCCACTACTTTGACCTGACCCACTGGTTCAGTGGTTCTCAAGCATTTTCATGTCAAGGACCCTCATATTGAAATATTTGGCCACAGACCCCATTTGAAAAGGTGTTGTGCCAGGGACCCCCATAAGAGAAGATTTGTCAACATTTAAAAAAAATTACAGCTCTACAAGCTCACAACATTGTGAGCTTGTAGAATGGCTATTTTCGAGTAGCCAAAAGAATCGTGTTTAAACCCGTTCTCATTTTACTGGGAATCCCTGGAGGGTCCTCGCCTCCTCGGACACAACTTTGAGAACCAGTGCACAGATTTTCGACTTTAGCAGGACAATAAACTGTCAGATAATGAGACGACAAAGCCTGTGTACTGGTAAAATGCAATATCAAAACCTCAATATGGGCAGACAAAAGAACAGCTCAGATTCTAACTTATATTGGAAGCGCCAAGGTTTCAAGCTTTTTCTTTTTACCTTTATTTATCTAGGCAGGTCACAACAAATTCGTATTTACCAGGACAGCCTGCGGAAGAGGCCAGCCTCTTTCTTGGCAAGAGAGGCCTCTTATTGTGTGACCCAAGATGCACTTCCAAGTAAATAATAAAAAAACCTGCTCACTTCAAGCTCAGGGTTTGTTCACATCAGTGGGACAACCAGTTCACCAGTCTCCTGTTGAAAGGCGTACTTTGTGCACTAGAATGACCTCGTCAGTGGCGAAGCCTATTATAGTCTAGCATTCTAATTTGATAACTCTTAGCTCTCACAGAAACTAGATCCATTATTGGCCCAAGGTGCACTCCTCCTCTAGTGAATAACAATGAAATAAGACTCTCGGTTTGGTTCTCTTCTTCTTTCTTACGGCCAGGGGCCAATGTTCCACAACACGATCACACACTGATTTTTAGAAAAGGTTTGGCCCAACTTTTACGGCCGGTCATTGTTACAGACAGTAGCCCACAGGCAAGCAAAAAAACAAAACTGTAAAAGCTCGGAAATGAGATTCACAGCTGTGACCTCGTCAAAAAGGTGCACATACTATACATGCTATGCACTGCACACACACCGCTGCTGGCACACACACATGCTACACAACCCTACAAACCAGCAGCACACACAAGTAGATTAACTTAAAATGTCAAGTCAGCCATGCATAGCATAGTGTTGCTATAAAGGAGGTCAGGATGAATTGAATACACATGCAGCAGGAGGACCCCAATGGAAAGAAGCCATAGTGCTTTCTTGGGTTTAATCCTTTTAGACCTTGTTCTATAACTGTACTTTCTGTGCTTTTTTTGTTGTTGCAAACTGTTAATAAAGTATTCAATCAATAAATCAATGAAAGGAGGATGATGGTAAAAAAGAGGATATACTAACTATGGCAACCATGACCGGCGGAAAATAAACGACATCTTCTCTACTGTATCTAACCACGCCCACCGCACTGCAGATCAAAAATCACCTAAATCAAAAATGTGAACCTTAAAAAAAAAGAGGAAAAAAAAACGTTTTAATTTCATTTGATCTGAGTCATTGTGATCGAATCGGCTACAGATGTTATAACGTGTGCGCAAACATCTGTGTTCGATGCCGTTACGTTATAGTAATCCCTCATTTAACGGTTGGGATGGACATCATCTTTACTGTACTTTTGCAATAGAAGCGGTACAATCTTATCACAACAATACACCTTTTTTTAGGCAATGCAACGGTTTGCATTTTTCAGCCATCGGGGGAATATTTTTCCTTCCCCGCAAGGCTAAGAAATCCTGAAAATCCGAAATCCGACTGCAGCAGAGACCAGTGTTGCCGGATTCTGCGAGAGAAACAAGCAACCAGGTCTATGAAAACACGCCCAAAAGAAGCAACTTCGGCCACATGCGCACTTAGTTTAGACCTATATGCATCGGCTATTTGAATATAGCCGATCAACAAGCAATATTTACAAGCAACTGTACAGAAAAACAAGCCCAAAGTCGCTTATAATAAGCAGACATGGCAACGACACTGAGCAGAAAATGTCGTGGCCAAGTTGCTGCACCGAAGCTTCTTTAACACAGCAGGAGAAAAAATAAAGGTTGTGACCAACAAACAACAGCATGTCACACCACATTTAGCCAACGAATACTAATAAACACCACCAAGAAATTGTCATTTAAACTACCAATATTGTCCCGAGGCTGATGTGGTCTATTAGTCGTCAGTCACGACCCAGTCTTTTACTCTTTGACACGAAAAGAATGTGGACCATCATCATTCATTTTACACACACGCACCTCTTTCGATCAAACGTCCCGTGTTAAAGAATGTGTAGAATCCTGGATGTGTGTGTGTGCGCGCGTGTGTGTTTTTAGATTATTATTATTACCGGTTGAAACGTCCTCTCCTTCACTGTGATGATGATGTGAGTTGCATTCGTGTAGTCAGTGTGTAGTGTGTGTGGTGGTCTGGTTTCTTCTTGTGTTTCCTGACAGACTGCAGTTCCCCCTCTGCTCCGCCAGCCTATCAAACCCCACTATGTATGCAGTTTCTACCAGTAGAATGGTGGGATAGGACAGCAGCATGGCACAGGACAGGACAGGACATTATTTTAAGCAAATCTTCCCTGCAGCAAGCAGCAGCAGTTCAATGAATGCAGTGGTGGAAAAAAGTAGGCTAGTCTGTACATATAAACAAACTAGTGGTGGGTAACCCTCAATAAAGCTATATATTGATTATATATATATGTATCATTCAGTGGTGGAAAACATATTCACATGTCTTACTTAAGTGAAACTATCAATGCTGCAATGTAGAAATACTCTGTTACAAGCAAGTCCGGAATTCAACATTTACTTGAGTAAAGGTACAAAAGTCTTGGCATCAAAATGTACTTTAAGTACCGAAAGTAGAAAGTACTCATTATGCAGAATGTCCCATTTCACAAGTTTTTCAAATGTATAAAAATCTTTTGAAAATAGCAGATCGACAAGCTCGTAGATCGGCAATTCTCAAATGGCCGGAATGTATATAGGCTGAAGTTGGATTGATTGATGTACTTTATTTAGTAAGACATGAGAAGCAGTACATGGAAGTACAATTCACTATAAGGTCTACTAAACTGGATAACTCATAAAGCACTAAGCTTGTTTAAAATGAGTTCCCACGCACACAAATCATGATGACATATAAGAGACAGATATACACAAGTAAAAGTATAATATTTGCATCTGAGATGTAGCGGAGTAGAAGTAAATGTATTGGAAATTGGATACCTCACAATTGTACTTAAGTACAGTACTTGAGTAAATGTACTTAGCTACTTAACATCACTGGATAGCAGCAGCGTGGCACAGGACAGCCAGGACATTATTTTAGCAAATCTTCCCTGCAGCAAGCAGCAACAGCAGCAGCAAGTAGTAGCAGTGCAATGAATGCATGACATGACGTTTATTGTGCTCTGGAAAAGAAACATCTCATTCATAAGGGACACTTAATGAATTGAATACACAGGACTCCAATGGAAACAAGCCATCGTGCTTTCTTGGCTTTATCCTTTTAGCATCCTTTTGCATGGAACTGTACCTCTGTGCTTTTTTTTTTGTTACAAACTGTTAATAAAGTATTCAATCAATCAATCAATCAATCAATCCCCAGGGCCACAATGGAAACAAGGCCCTAGGGCTTTTTGTGTTATCCTTCTAACAATCATTGTAAACCGTACCTCTGTACTATCTGCAAACTGTTAATAAAGCATTCAATCAATCAACCTCAGTAGTAACCATGTTCCTGTTTTTGGGCAGAGCAATATAGGCGGAAAAATATTCAAATAATTTCATTTCCCCCCTCAAAGATGTATCAAGTTTTTCCCAAATTGTTTGAAAATAGCAGATCTTTAAGCTTGTAAATCGGCTATTTTCAAATAGCCTAAGTATAAAAAAGTGCTTAAGTAGCTAAGTAGTAAGATCTAATTTTACTAAATTTTCACTGTTCTTCCAGCGGGACTTTGCTAGAGCTCAGAACAGGGACACATCCTTGGTTGTATGTGTTCTGTACCATTGCACATGCACACAGCCCCGGGGCGTGCACTTAATTAACATGTTATGAATCAGCCGCCCACACACATGCTGCAGCTAAACGCTCAAACACACACCTACAGTACAGCACTACATACGAGCATGTTTTTAATTAGTGTGACGGGTGGGGGGGTGGGGTGGGATTTCCTCTGGGATTTGTGGTCTCTCTCTCTCTATCTGCCTCATGTCTCCCAGAGGGAAGTGAGTGACCCTACTTCTCTGGGACAGATTCATCAACCTTTTTGGCTTTTATTCCTTCTAATTTCATACACTATTTCACATCATGTCGACATGTGCAAATACATATGCACGCATGCACTCACAAAGCCTCAATAGTAAATACACGCAAACATGAATGTGCGTGCGCACACGCGCACGCACACGCACACGCACACACACACACACACACACACACACACACACACACACACACACACACACACACACACACACACACACACACCTCTGCTATTGCACACAAACATGAACGCTGCAAGAGCACACAGAACACACGTCATTGGCACACTCTCACATAAATTCCCTATAGTGATATAGTAGTGTTCACGCATGCATGCAATCCCACACATTGCTGAGACATTGGAGGGTGCATGTACAGTACTGTGAGTTTTACTGTAGTGCATTTCATTATTACTGCATTATTACCATGATGGGAAACAGCAGCCAAAGCCAGTTGGCTGTAGGGCATCGTATTAAAAGCTAACTGCATGATGACACACTCATTTTAAACAATCAACAACACCAGTGTCATCACTCATCACATGCCAGAACAGATAAACAAAACGTTGCAGACTAATGTTTTTCTATCAGTCATACAGTAATGTGACAAGCAGTGGCCCGACTGAATACAAAATATTTAATTGTCTTCACCAGACATTTCTACGTAATTCTAATCATCAGCATTTGTCAGTTTATGTTAAATCCATTTGAACATTATTGGTCTCTCAATCAGGTTTCGATTTGCAGAGGGGGGAGGGGGCAGGGGTCTATGCCTCTGCTTTTGATATCCCCCAATAGTCATACATTTTTAAGGCGGGTTGCTTATGTGTTATGTGCCTGATACTGGTCAGACTGAATTAAATGCGTGCATTTATACGTCTACATTTCCTTTTGGGAGATGTAGACTGACCTGACATGTTTGATATTTATGTTTGATAATATCAGAATGTAACAATTCTTTGTTTAATGTATGTTAACCACGTTAACCTTGATGTCCCTATTTGGGTATTTCTTTTTAAATGTTCCACAATTTTTATTAAAAAATACATTTAAAAGATGGGGCGCTCGGGTGGTGCAGGGGTAAGTACCTGCCACCACCACAGAGTCTAGAGGTTCGAATCCAGCGTGGTGCATCCGGTTTGGCCAATCGTCTATATGAACACAATTGGCCGTATTCAGGGGAGGGAAGCCGGGCGGGGAGATTGATCTTTGTCACTGCATGTAGTCCTTCAGCCTGGGGCAGCACCTGTCAGCGGTGGGTGCTGAACGGGGGAGTAGGACGGAGGCACTACGTCCTCCCAGTGGGGGCTAGTATTTTCACTATTTGTTGTCTGACAAAGTATATAGGGCTTAAGTGGTTAAGAAAATGCCCCACCCACCCAACCTTCCCTGTTATTTTTACAAATCGAACCCTGATTTGAATAATTACGGTCAATGCTGCTAGCAAGCCACTTTATGAAGCCTTAAGGACATTAGGTAGACCTGAAAACAGCTGGTGCTGGGGCCTCAAGGCAGACATCAAACAGAGTGGGCTGACATGGAAACAGCTGGAAAGGAAAGCCCAGGATAGAGGACTCTCTGGTGGTCAACGGCCTATGCTCCATGAAAAGGAGTGATAGACATAAGTAAGTAAAGTAAGCAGGACGTGTGTTTTTCTTAAATTTACAGAAGTGTCAGTCAAGTGTCCAGTGTGGACATATAACCAACACATTCAAAATATCATATATCAAAGAATCCTTTCATGTACCCAGCGAAAATGTATAGACGTGTTCCATTCCATACATCAACTCAGTGGCCTTGTGGTTAGACCAGGGGTCTTCAACGTTTTCAGGCCGAGGACCCCCTAGCTGAGAGAGAGATGAAGCAGGGACCCCCTCTATATTGTATAAAATTGTGTTTTAGATTAAACGTTTTTTGTTTACTTGGTCTGCCCTTTTTTCCCTCTACACCTATATACCTCTTTGCCAAAAATAGCCGATCTACAAGCTCACAACGCCTCGCAGTGCGAAGCGTTGTGAGCTTGTAGATCTGCTATTTTTGGCTAAAGATCCTCAGAAAAAATGCAAGGGTTCAAGTGGTTAAGGTAAAAAAAATATATCACACAAAGATTTGGCGGACCCCTGTAGTAACTTTGAGGACCCCCTAGGGGTCCCGGACTCCCTGTTGAAGACCCCTGGGTTAGACTGTCTGCCCTGAGATAGGTTCAATCCCTGAACGACCGAGACATACCAAAGTAAAAAAAAAAAAAAAGGTAACAAATGCCTCAACTTCTTGGCACTTGCCATCAAGGATTCGATTGGGGGTAAGTCACATACAGTATAGTGTCATGTCCAGGAAGTGTACGTGTACATCAAGCTGCCTCACGCTAAGAACACAGGAGATAGGCTCCTGACCTGTTGGTCACATCCCTCGGGAACTGCTGGTTCCCAAGGCTACTTACTTACGTACTTCTTGACTACAGCCTTGACTACTCTGTACGTCAAGGCTGTCAGAAAGGCAGCAACTTTAATGACTATTCTGTGCTCTGTACAGCCAAACAATAGTTAGCTCCAATTGAAACATGTTGCTGTCAGGATTCCATTGTCTTGTCTCAGACATTTGCTCATCATGGTCTGTCTAGCCAAGCATTGGCTGCTGTAAAGCAGAAAAAAAGCACGTTCAACAGTAACACACAGGGGTTAGACACCATCCTGTCTTTTAACCACTGAACCACATAAACCCTAGCGTCCCTATTCTAGGCATTTAATAATAGGCAAACATTCAGCAAAAATAGACAATCTACAGGCTGGTAGATCTGCTATTTTTGGTGAAGAGATTTGGTGTCGACTGTCGATGGGAAAAACGAGGTACACTTGGGGAGCCCGGTCAACAAAGGTTTAAGTGGTTTAGAACTATTTCATCCTTTGTTGTATGATGGTGTGACGATCAAAATATTTTAAAAATCTTCGCCTATAATGAAAATAGGGAAGCCAGGTTGTGGTCAATACACAACACAGGAGGGGAAAGAAATGCCTCTTTCAGCACCGCGAGTCAACGGGCCGTTTAGCACGGTTCAGTGAACTTTCTCTGTAGTGTCACGCTAAGTGGGCATTTAAAAACATTCTGGGGAGTTGGAAGGCAATGCTTTACATGGTCTCTACATGCAGTGCGAGGACCCGACTGTGGCTCCTGTCTGAAGCACTTGAGAAAACACAAGGTTATATGGTACTGTTGATAAGTACTGTATAAAATGTTGTGCAAAAGTATAGATTACACCGTATAGCCTAGTAACAGGCAGGCGGTCCATCGCTGAACTTTGAATCAATCACTTTTGAGATAAAGGCACATAGAACTGATGGGGGTGGAAAACCTTGATCATTGGATCTATAGGCTACTATAAAACAGCATACGTCACACAGTCACATACATTTTCCTCTCTGTAAGAGAGGAGCTGTGTAGTATTGTCAATGTATTGTGTGATCTGTCTATGTATTTATGTATATGTGTATTTATGTGTTGTGATTTTTTTTGTGTCCTGATGGCTGCCTGGACAAATAAAGCATCTATCTAGAACTGTCAAAAATAATAAATAAACACACCCAGTTAGAAAAACTGCTCTGGTGGACAGAACCAATGAAGGAAGGATGTCCAATCTCAAAAACACAAACCAACAATTCTGCTGGCTTCATTTAAAGATTGTATTCACAACCAATTCATATTTAATCATTTAATTAATTCACACGGCTTCTCAGCCCAGTCCACCAATGATTTGTAATGTAACAAGTTGCAACCACTTGCAACAGAATCTGAAAGTATATATAGGGTGATATATAGGGCTTTAAAAAAGCACATTTTCAACCTTATTTTTTACCTTAACTGGTCCTCACTAATGCTCATAAGATGGCACCAGTTCTGTCTACCCACTCAGTGTCTCATTGGTGTGGTGTGGACGGTTCAGCAACATGCCAACCAATGACATCATCGATGGGGATTCCAAGCAAATAGAAACTACAGCCTCTCTCTTCCCGAAAAGTTAGCATGCTGAAATAAACTTCATTGTTCTTGCATTAAAAAAAAAAATTGTGTTGAAATTACCAAACCTGCCTACCGATGATGTCACTGGTAGGCAGGCTTCTGAACTGTCCACAGCCCTCCTCTGAGACACAGAGTGAGTTCACAGAAATGGTGCGATCTTATAATGAGCATTAGTGAGGGCCAATTATATGAAAATATGTTTTAAGTGGGTGAAGTGGTCTCTTAAGTGGTAAAAATTAACACAGGAGTTTTGCTGTGTACTCTGCCTGCTGTGTGTTATACATTCTTTCATTTGTTTGCAGATTTGCACTTTTTTCTGTTGCACATTTGGTGATCTGTATTCACTCATTCATTGTGTGCACTTTGCTCTGTATGAAATGCATTGCCTTGAGTTTTCCGTACATACAGCAACTTGCAGTTAAGGATAGATGCTGCGTGAGGCACTCTCTTGAGTGTTCATAGTCTCCTGAGCAGCCCTTGGTCAGCAGAATGACTAACACTAGACCAGACAGACTAACATGTGATCTCAGCCAGGACTCCACGCAGCCTTGCTGTGGCTGCTGTTTACTGAGGTACTTTGTTCCAGTGGGCAGGAAATCACCCGCTCTGAGCATTAATTAAGCCTTAACCTTGAGCCTAGTTTGACCCGGCCTCATGACGTCCCCGGTTGTCTCTTCTAACAAGCCGAACAAGGGAATAAACAACAATCCCCCACTGCCCTCAGCTTTAGTCTCATCCATTTCTCTTCCAAGTACTTCTCTCTCTACTGTTCTGTTCTTACACAATCGTTCCATTGTTTACTACACATCAACACTATGGCCCTTGCACTCTGCTCACCAATGGTAGCTTGCTCTGGATAATAGCGTCAGAAAAAAACACTTTCAATCTGGCATCCATAATTTGGGCTTGTCAATATAGGCAAAATGTATATTAAAAATATAAGCATCTATAAGTTAACAACACGTAAGGTTGTCGATCAGCCATCTTCGCTATTCGTCATGCAAAGAAGTGTATGGGGTTTAAGTGGCTAAGATTTTTAAATGCATTACTGTAGTCAGCTGTTTCTCAAAAAGAGTGTCATACTGCATTCTGTTGCAGTCAGTCACATGGATACCTCTGACCTATGAGGTTATTTCCTCTTATTTTACAAGATGTGAAAGTCACAGACACAGTACCATAGGGAGGAAACTAGGATGAACTGGTTCCAATGTTTCCATATAATTCTCTCATGAATATACTGTACACATCATTAACCTACTTTAGCACAACAAACTATGAATAGAAATATTAACAATAAGTAACAGAGCGGAATTGAAAACATGTAGAAAGAAAAAGATGTGAATCAACTTAATTGTTCATTTCCATTAACAAGACATATTCCTCTAAATGGATTAGTTAGTTCTTTAACCACATGAATGAACCGTATTAGTGTACCAATAGGCGAAAATATGTCAAAAATATGCAAACATTAGGCGGAGATAGCTATATCTACAAGCTGACAATGCCGTCTTGCGACACGTTGTTGTGAGCTTGTGGATGGGACTATTTTCGCTATTTTATGTACAACGGCAACGTATACAAAGTTATATATTAGGGTTTAAATGGTTAAAAACCTCAAGAAAGAGGTGCCCACTGGCTGAGCGGTCCAGGCGCACACCACATGAAAGCTCTAATGCAGCCTGACAGCACATCACAGGTTCGAATCCTGATCCCGACTTAGACTCCCCGTCTATCTCTCTCCCCGTTTTCTGTCTATCTCCATTATGTACTATCAATAGAGGCAGAAAACCCCCAAAAGAACCCCCCCCCCAAAGAAAAGGAGTATTTGTACACGTGAAAACAGACACGAGCAGTTGGAAGTGAAACGCTTCATCATAACAAGTAAAACGCCAAGAAAGTGGGAGAATCACTAAGCGTACCTACATCATTACAATGATCTAATTGCCGGTGCTGCGGCTAGTGTAAGAAATCTGGCGCTTCATCAACACATAATTACATTGAAGCATGTGTCCCTAACAATATGTGGTGAGTCACCCATGTGATTCAATTAAAAACAGGTCCGGGCTCGCATTCCTTCCCATCCCTGAGGTCTGGTGGAAAATAATTAATGTTCCAGAAAGGAACTGCTTTAAAAATACACCATTTAACGTGTCAGTTTGTCTTTTGATTAGCACACGCTGTACAGGGTCGGAGGCACTGAAATAATAGGTGCTATGATGTAACAGTCTCTCTCCATTCACCGACATTACCGTGTCTTTATGCAGGCGGTGCTGTTTGTTCTAGGGGTGAGGTGAATTTGCTTAATCAGTTCAGGAAGGGAAATTGGATTCAAAGTGACAAAAGTAGAACTCAATTGCGGATAAACAAATTTGGGTAAGCAGGTATTCCATTATAACATTTTATATTTCAAAAAGTTTAAAACATAATGTTAAAAGTAGTGTAAGTGATATGTTTTGGTTAAAATAAAGTGTTTTGTTAAAAGGTTTAAGCTCTATATTCTGAAAGCAATAATTGCTATAGTGTTTGTTCCATAACAGAAGTTTCCCCGTCTGTCCAGCTCTTTAATAAACAGAAAATATATTTTCAGTTGGGTTGCCAGTTTCAGCCATTCAGGAGAGCTTACCCATTTATCCTGTATGAGTGCTCCGTCTTGACTGAATAAAATTGGTATCCCGAACCTGAATATGCATTTTCTGTTTACTAAAGAGCTGGAGAGACAGACTCTATAGCAATGATTGGTATCGGGAAATAGAGCTATGTAACCTTTAAAAGAAATTCAGGTCGAGAATCACAGTTCCAGACAGCTAGACTCCTAGAAAGCAGGCCATAAAAAAGGTTATTATATTCAACATAAAAATTTAAAACAATCGAAACTTGATCTTAATGATCTTAATGCAATTCTGGTTCAGACCTTAACCACTTGAACCCTAGCGTCCCTAGTCCAAGGTGAACATTCGGTAAATTGCAGATCTACAAGCTCGTGGAGTTTGGTGAAGATATATGGTCTAGGTAGCAAAAAAGGGGGCCTAGAATAGACTAGACCCCTGGCGTCAAGGAAGTATAGGGTTTAAGTGGTTAAGCTACACAGCAAAACCCAGAGCAGTAATTTAACTCTGAGTGTAAAAAATGTACCATAACGGTACATTTTTATACTCTCAGAGTTAACCCATTAAGACCTGAGGCTGAAACAGTTTTCTGAAAAACGTATGTTGCTATATCAGTGGTTCTCAAACTTTTTCATGTCAAGGACCCCCGAAATTATATGCATTTGGCCGCGGACTCCCAATCTCAAAATATTTTGTTCCAGGGACCCCCAGAAGCAAAGAATTTTAGTAGAAATAGCAGATCTACAAGCTCATAGCGCGGCACGAAGTGACGCGCTATGAGCTTGTATACCTGCTATTTTTTAATAGCGAAAATTACAGAAGCTTTCCTGTGTTTTAATGGGTTACATTATCGCGCTGGATTTAATTGTACTGTCACCTGCTTTCTGGCTGTGAAGGTCCTGGCTCCTCTGGGGAGGGAGGGGGGAGGGGGGGGGGCATGCAGAGATCATGTGCCAAATTAACAGTCTGAATCTGACACCTCATTCTGCCCCCAATGTTCCCAAATCAAAGCGCTTTACCTGCAGGTACACCCTAATCATACCGCCTCACCTACTGGGACCCATTTCACCAACTGTTTCTGCCTTTCAAGTAAGTCATTAGCTGCTGTCACCCACTGTGATGCTTGAATGATTCAGATGTCTTGTTTCCTCAGCTCTCGCATGTTTGCCTTTCACTTCCTTGTCACCAAATGAACATTCTGTTGTCTGGGTGCTGTGGCGCTGACCTTTGCCCCCCCTTTAGATTTTGTTTTTAACCACTTTTCCATCTGGCGTCCCTATTTTTGGGCGCGTCATTATATATGCGAACATTTTCAAAGATCTTCCAAAACAAAAATCCAGTCAAAAACACTAGCACACAACGGGCTTACTGTACTGTTATATAGGGTTTAAATGGTTTTAAATAAGTCTGCTTGACTATCAGTAAAAAGCCTAAAATATCAAGTATAGTGTAACTGAAGCAGGACATTTTGTATGATGACAATGAATACTCCTTGTAATTTTTTAAACTCAATGGCTCAATGAAAAAAGGGAACATTTTGATGGAGCCATTGAGCGGTCTACTCTAGCCATCAAGCTGCCTAGAATGGATCCTTACGGATCAATTTGTGCAATGTCAGAGTTAAATTAACACACAACTTCACTGTGCAGTGTGCACGTGAATATGAATGTGTAGATCGCCACAATAAAGGCATCTTATCTCTGAGAATCATAAATTCTGTCAGTATTTCTAACCTTTGGAAAGCTGTAGTATAATGATTGCACCCTTCAAGTGATTGCAGCGGAAACATTTTTAGACCGTGGGAGGGGCAGCACATGTGTAGTGGCTCACAAATACACTAGAAGGGTGATTTATACTTAGTTGCGGGCTGGTGTCGCACACCGAAAATAGACGATCTACAAGCTCACAACGCCTCACAGCAACCCACGTACTGTATAAATCAGGCATAACATTATAATTACTCCCTTTCTTATCGTTGCACAGCTTGCTGTTAAGAACGGTGTCATTACAGTGGAACGTTTGCAATTCTCAGCATTCTTTCTTTCATTTCAGTTAATTTCAAGATAGCCTTTCCTCTTTCTCACTACGCACGCGAGCACATGCACGCAAGCACACACACACACACACACACACACACACACACACACACACACACACACACACACACACACACACACACACACACACACACACACACACACACACACACACACACACACACACACACACACACACACACACACCTTAGAGCTGCAATTCTGTTTTTCTTCTTTTTAATTGAACCATTGTGGTAAATTTGCAGCTGCTCTACAAGGTTAAACACAAAATATAAACAAATTTAGGCATGTTAACATGGAAGTAAATGGCAAAATATCCCTTCAACACACGCAAAATTATTCTCTTATCCTTCCTTATTAAGCCAACAATCAAAAGAGGAAGATACACATAATACAAAACAGAACAGAAAGAATCATTCTCGAAAAAGAGGAAAAAAACAACAAAGTGTGACTGTGTCTCCTTAGCAACGTTCCAAAGAAAAGGATTGATACCAGTCCAGCGCATTTCTTGGCAGGAAACAAAAGCGTCTGCACAATAGCACTTAAGGGGACATCAAAGAAATCCCAGCGGGCTGGAACTGGCCCCTTACTCAACAACACTAAAAATACCCCGCCGATTGTCGAGGTGCCATCTCAGAGGTCTGTAACTTTATAAGGCAAAGACAACGCCATCCTACTGTCAACTTGTGTCGAGTGACCGGGCAATACTGGGAAGATAACAGTCCTCCCAACCAGCTTATCTCTGTCCCGACTAGATTGAGCCGTACATGTTATCTCCTCTGGCCCTGTGGCTTTGATGGACGTAAACGGTGAAGTCACGTCACGTGTCAGGTTCAGCCCGTGGATGGCTGCTACCTGGGCGAAGCTACTGAAGGAGAACCGCTCACCTGCCACTTTTCTGGCAGCCGGGCCGGGCAGACAAGAGAGGTTAGAGTCTGTGGTGATTATTATGGTGTAGTAGTGTGTAATCATGGCCATGCAATCCTGGAGGTGGCATACATTGTGGATTGAATGCTGTTTGGTTTTCTGATAACAATTGAGCATTTGATGGTTGAATTGCTGATAATGAAAAAGGTGTCACAAAGTGACAAAAGGCATGCACGTCCTGTCCTGCTGGGCTTGGTGCTGGATCAACAATTCAACATGAAAAAACAATAAATCGGTCTGAGGAAGAGCGAAACGTTACCAATAAAGAAAAAAAAACATGATTCTGAATGGCTGATAATATCAGCACTATCTCTACAGTAGATCAAATCTTTTCATTTGACTTCTGTGTTGTTTTTCCAGCAACATGCCAATAAAGGACATGGTCGTGTTACGTTGTGTAAATAGTAGTGCAGTAACAATCATATTCCTTGACGAGGTGTCAGGTGTCATGCAAAGTAGACAGCTTTTTTGATCCAGGCTTTACAGTGTACCATGGAATCAACTACAACAATAATAAATTCCGCCGTGAAGTAGACTCATATAGCCCATAACACTTTCCGTAGCACTGATTTTCTCAGAAATGTTTTTTTAAAATGAGTGAAAATAGCGTCTGTTTTAGCTATTTTTCAAAATGCAAAACATAGGGCTTAATGTTTTTAGTTCTCTTCTAGCCAGTGGTTACACAGCAGTAAAACCAAAACTGGGTCCCACCTTTTTCCCCCCAAAGAATGTCGATTTTTCAACCTTTGCATACCAGATCACTAAATCACGATAGTGACAGAGATTTAGAGACCGCCTCATCTGACCTTTAACCTCAGTCTCTCACACATGGCCAAAACATATCCTACACACATATCCTCTCAGCACAATGGCTTGAGTATCACTCATGATTATTAATGAGTTGACAGTAATATCGGTTCGAATGCCTTAGATAGAACGCCAGGGTGCGATCGATAGCATTGATACCATTACAACACAGCAAGGTTAAGTGATTTTTCTTCTCCCATGCAGGACATACCGTATTAACTATACAGCGGAGCACTCAATTTAAGAATTTCTTGCTATTTGAATGGTCCAAGTCAGTTCAATCAATATCTGTGTGACCATAAACCTCTCTCTGCCCTTAAGCAAGAAGCCACAAAAGTCAAACTTGTGACGTCACAGAGGCCATAACTGCTCTCAAGAGAACACTTTGGAAAAGATGGCAGAGAGGTAATTGGAAGAGCACCTAGGGGGATTTTCTTTTAACGATAAGCATACATTAGCTGGTGCAGAAATGACAATACAACAACAGTATTATTAGGATCATGGAAATGTTATCCTTTTAGACCAAGTGTTTGACTGTACTCGACTCGTGGTGTCTTGCATTTTTGTCTAATAAAATATTCAATCGATCAATCAATAAATACCAGTAACTCAAGAAATCATTCAGCGAGTTCATAAAACCAAAGCCTCTACAGTACCGTATCTATATGTTAAGATGGAAGTACCAAGTTCAGACTAGGATTTCTGAATTTAAATAATCAAGAAGTGGTGTATGGGTCCCCAGAAAGGCCAGTATTACTGTCTGACCTTTACTCAACATCTACAGGGAGGTGTGTGGTGTGCATCTGTCATGATCTCAGGTATCCGCACACAAAAAAACAGAACTGTTCTACCGGTGACCCTTGAACATGATGTCCCATGGACTTTACCCAGTCTTATCACTCCAAGGTCCTGCACTGTACGTTACGCTTCATAATTTTACCTCATAAACCCATTAAAAACTACTGAACGGTAGGAAAAAGATGTTAATAGAAGGCCCTGCCTGATTACTCAAGATGTTAACCTCTAGTCACCTCAGAGAGCTACACACAGGAAGAAATAACCTACGCACAAAAGGCTGTTTAAGTTACAGAATCATAACAGTCAGCAACCCTAATTGGGCTCATAGTCCTGTACTCTGTTGTACAGTGTGAGGATGAACGTGCAGGAACAATAAAGACCATTCAGTCGTTTGATCCCCTGACAGAATTTTAGGCCGTGACAAGAGGAAACACATGCTGGGAGGACTTCCCCTTTCCGATGTGTCTGCTTGCGCCAGTAAACTTTTTTGATCAGGTGAGTGTGAATGAATGAGGTGTGTGCGTGTGTGTGTGTGTGTGTGTGTGTGTGTGTGTGTGTGTGTGTGTGTGTGTGTGTGTGTGTGTGTGTGTGCGTGTGCGCGCGTGTGTGTGTGTGTGTGTGTGTGTGTGTGTGTGTGACTGTGTGTCAAGGAAAACAGGCTCTGCTTGATCAGCGGTTTCAGGAACAGAAGGAGCTCAAAGAGAAGGAATTGGTTATGGGGGGAAAAGTGCTGATATCGACATGTCGCTATCTATCGCCACACACACACACAATCAGCAACTTCAAGGACCCTCAGAACATATTGTGTCACAGTCACAGACATTAGCAAAGGCTGGCACTTGATCTCATGTCAAGCTGGCCTAGTGTGTGTCAAGACAATACAATTATAGTGTACTCTTATACACATAAATTGTGTATACACACACACAATCCTTAGTGTTCATGTATCCATTTGTAACTCTGAGAGCATACAAATGGAACCAAATGGACCCTTGACGGGTCCATTTGGTTCCATTTGTATACTCTCAGAGTTAGAATAAATAACACTGAGGATTTTACTGTATGAACTTCATCTGTGTCTCATTCATGTCAATACATCCCAGTGGTATATAACTTCCATAACATTGTGACTTACAGTACAGTAGAAGACACACTGGTACTGTACTACTGGTACTCACCATTTAATGTCCACCATGTGATGACCAGGAGGATACAACAGGCAGGGTTTCAAATGGGTTGAAACACGGTTTGAGATCAGACCACAGACACAATGACAGAGAAAGTGAAACAAAACATAGTTCAATTGATACAACAAACAAACAAGGCTTCTCGGGAATCATTGTTATTAAAACGTGAACAATCACTTTAATGCTACGGCTAGTTTAATAGCACAATTCATTCATTGTTGCAGCAGCAGTTGTCAACACATCTGTAAATCCTAGTGTAGCATACCCACTGTGTTATGGAAACAAGAAGAGACATTAACATTGCAGTGTAGGCTACACTGGACTTTTTACCTGACTTCTTCAACAGAAAACGACCCTAAACGTCCCAAAAAGTGCCACCTTTTAGTCGTCACGGAGCCTGAAGGAGGAGGAATCCCGAAACAGGGGTCAGCCCCGAAGTCCCGAACAGAACAGAAAGGACTTGACACCTGTGTGCGTCTGCCTTGGCCTCTCTCTCACTCGCTCGCGCTCGGCGTTGCCAGGTTTTGCGAGAGAAACAAGGAACCGGGTCTATGAAAACAAGCCCAAAAGAATACTAGACTATCTATGGCACTTTAAACATTCATTGGCTTTTTGAAAATAGCCAATCTACAACATCACAGCGCGTCGCAATGTGACGCGTTGTGAGCTTTATTTTTCAAATTGAAGAAATTTTGAAAAATGTTGAATATTTTAAAAACATTTTAACAACACAAATCTTGTATGGGGGTCCCTGGCATAAAATATGTTCAAATGGTACTTGACTTGGAAATGTTTGAGAACCACTGGTTTAAAACATTATAGGAAGCAAGACCAAATAAGCAACTACACTTTAGAAACAAGCCCAACAAAAACGCAACTAAAAGTTTTAGTTTGCACAAGATGTGCACAAGACAACAGCACAATATTTGTGGACTTTCCAATACTACAGTACACACCATGTCGAACAGTACAGTACAGTAGTCAGCTTTCTGTTTTCCAACTACCAATATCTACTAAGCAACTTTACAAGCCAAAGTCGCTTATAATAAGCAGACATGGCAACACTACTCTCTCTCTGCAGCTAGAGTAAAGTAAACCCCGCCCCTCTGGAGTAAAATACCAAACGGCCACAACAACACACCCGCCTACATCATCACACTGCCATCTAGCGGTTGTTTGCGGGAAATGGCTGTTATTTAATCCAACCACTAGATGGCCATGGTAACCACTTGTTTCAACCTGGGGTCCCTGTTGTGTTCTGGGCATGTGATTCACAGGCAACATTTTTCAAAAATGTTCAAACAAGTTTAAAACATAAAAAAATGTGTAGATCTATGTGATGCATTAAAGCTTGTAGATTTGTAGGTTTAAAAAAAAAGTTGTTTAAGAATAGGGCTTATAAGTTGTTCATCTGTAATACATAAATAAATAAAATACCAAGCCTGGGAATATGTACTCATATATGTAATAAAGGCATTTATTGACCCACACAGGTATTTAGATTATTACATAAATATAAACTTGATGTCTTGTTATAACCTGTATTATATCTGTATTAAATCTTGTTAATATCACATAATACAACATCAAGCTTGTATATACAGTAGTGCTTTTCTTGGAACTAAAAGAAGCTTTACAAAACCTAAATAAAAGAAATAAAAGAAAAATGAGATAAATAGGGCTACAAAGAAGGACTAAAAGAAGGGCAAGGGGACCAGGTGGGCATATCTTGTGGTTTTTGATAGTACAGCCTGAGGACAGAGGTGTCATTTCATGAAAAATAAAGATAAAAACTACAGGGTGGCAATAAAGTGACAACCTAAGCCCCTAAGCTCACCACACAAGCTTGTAGATTGTTATTTTTATTTTTAAGATTTTTTTTTTTGGCTTTACTGCATTTATTGATAGCTATTAAGTGAAGGACATGAACTAGGGAGAGACAGGGAGAGACACGCACGCAGCAAAGGTCGTCGGGACCGGGACTCGAACCCGCGATCAGGCTACATTAGCCTAGGTGCCCGGAACCACTAGGGCAGCGATTCGGGCCGATTGTCTATTTTTTTTAAACTATTCTTAAACTTAGAACGACATGCCCAAAATAATAATGCCAGTTTGAAAGTTGTGAATGAATGTGTGTCTAAAACATGTGTGTCACATGTCTCATGTAATTGAACAGGCATGGATTTGGTGCATTCCTCGCCAATCTGCAAAAAAAAAAAACGTGTGTGTGTGTGTGTGTGTGTGTGTGTGTGTGTGTGTGTGTGTGTGTGTGTGTGTGTGTGTGTGTGTGTGTGTGTGGAGAAAATATGTGTAAAATAACAGAATTTTAGGTTAAAAGCGAGTGCTAGGGGGTGGCAATTGCCATCCCCTGGGACCAGAAATGATGCCCCTGCCTGAGGAGCATGTCACACCAACATTGCACTGTACTTGTGAATGACAAATAAACCCCTTTGAATATTTGAATGTTATGAATCAGATTTGCATCATCAAATGTATTTTTTTAATTATTATTATTGCTAAACCCATCAATATGTCTGTAAAGCTCACCTGAGAAAGTGACCTCAGTTCAGTAGATTACATTTAAAATATATATATATCACACAATGACACCTAATAGAGTCAGCAGGTGTGTTACAGTAATGTTTATTTAACCATGAGACTTTATTTAAACAAGTGTGCACAAAGTGAAGATCTCGTCCTGAAGGTCTCGATCCTAAACCAAACGCCTACCTGAGATTCAGTTCAGTTTAGCTATTCACACAGTATTCACATAACAATGTAGAGAAACAGATCTAATCTAGAAGCTTTCTGTCGCAAATTCCAATGCTACAGTACACACCATGTCGAACAGTACAGTACAGTAGTCAGCTTTCTGTTTTCTTGGCAATTCTACAGCTATAGTTTCTGCAGTTGCCCTACCGTTATATAAAAAAGAAAGGTTGTTTCTTCATTTTCAAATCAGATAGAACAATCTTTTTTTTCTTTCTTTTCTTTTCTTTTTTTTTCTTTTTTCTTTTTTACAATTCTTAACTAAATCTTCTCACCATTCTGTAGTATTGCTCTTGCTACATTGAAAAAATATGAAAAGAGGAGAGATACATCTGAATATTGAACTGGGCATGTGGTATTTAGAAGGGGCCTTGTTGTGGGGGATTTGTGGCTATGTTTCAATAGTCTCTATTTCCTACCCATGACAACCTAAGGGCCAGTATCTCCTGATCACCAGCAGCAGTAGTCAAAGAAGAGAGGAAGGAAAGAAACAAGCAAACAAACAAACAAACAAACAAACAAAATAAAATAATCTCAGAGGCTCATCAGCTTATCAGTCAAAATCCTAATTTATGGTCCGTCGCATGACAGTGTTGCGTGCTGAAAATAGCCAATATACAAGCTAACAATGCGTCACAGATGCAATGCGTTGTATATTGGCTATTTTCGGCGCGTGACACCATCGTACAACAAAGTATAAATCAGATTCAAGGTTCTGCTGAGGTGCTGGGTGTCGCCAGAACGGTCTCTCCCTGAGGTTCTACTTCTTCCGCTGCTGCTGCTGTCATCGCAGTTGTTGTCTCCGCTGTTGTTGTCACCTCTATTTCCTGGTCAGAGACTAATAAGGAGGTGTCCGTGTCAGCGGCATCGAAAGACTCGCCCCCGAGGTCAGCCAGTTTGATGTAGCCCTTACTGTTGGACCGCTCCAGGCGAGGGCAGCTGAAGCGCCTGCCCTTGTCTCCTTGCCGACCCGTGGACACTGACAGGCTGCAGCGCCGCGCAGACCTCGGCTGATCTGTGAGCGAGTTGAGCGACAGCCGTGACCCCATCGCCCTGGCGACGGGGTCCGGCGGAAACAGTTGCATCTGTGATTCCTCCTGTCGGTGCTCACCTGCTTCGATGGCTGCCGACACGTCATGGCGCTCCTGGGGCAGGCAGGGGTCGGTAATCGAGGGTTCTATCTCTTCATCGGCCACCACGGGGCCATGACTGCCGCCAGCCTGCACGTTTACACCATCTTTTGCACAGATGGCAACGTCTCCGATGACCTCTCCGTCCAGACGTCGAGCATCGGCCTCCGTCCTCCCCGACTCCTCCACCTCACAGTTATTCAGTTTGATGACTGGGAGCGTGAACGCATTGACGGAGGAGGTGACGATGGAGGTGGTCCCCCACTGCCGCGGCTGCGGGGTGTGCTCGCCACTGTTGCTGTGGTCTCTGTAAATGCTGTAGACGGTATCTGTGAAGGTCTGGATGTCCCTGGACCAGCTCCGTGGCCTACCAGCCAACGACGGGCGTCTGAACGCATCATCGAGTCCAGTGGAAGGCCAGGAGCAGCGAGCGGGCATCGCGCTGGCGCCGTGTGGTCCGGGCAGGCCATCGGGGCTCCTCGACTGAGTGTAGTTGACTAAGCCGTTGAGGGGCGAGTACTCCTTCGACCGCACGCTGTGCAAGTCGATGACGGTGGAATAGATGTCCCTCAGGTTGATGATTTTGGTTTTCTTGTCACGGTTTTCGTGGAGGACCGCATTGGCGCAAATAAAGAGGAAGATGCCGATTCCCATCACAAGCGGGCCGAAGACTTTCAGGTTGTCCGAGTACAGGTAGGTGTCCAGGAAGTCACACAGGAATCCACAGGAAGGGGAGGCGTTGAGCAGGCTGCTGTTGGTGGCGAGACTCTCGTTGAGTGACACCTCCCGGTCCGGGGTGAGCTGGCTCCCGCTCCAGTTGGAGGACACAGGCGGACTCTTAGAATAGCTCATCCAGTTGGCTCGGTGCGCGCCGGTTCTCCTGCGCTCCTGGTACTCCTGGTGGTTGGGACTGGGCCAGTAGCCCAGGACAGCCATGGATATGCCCACCATGAGAATCATGATGCCCACGGCTGCCACAAGGCCTGCCGCCGAGCACAGGTTGAGCTTTCCCTTCACCACCACCACATCGTTCTTCTTCCTCTTCTTTAGTTTCCTCTTCCTCTTGTTCTCGGCTCGGTTCTTGGCACGCAGGGAGTCCTGGCGCCGGTTCATGCGCAGCAGGCCACCCGTGGCTATCATGGTGGTGACTGGTCAGCGGGCTGGGCTCGTCTCTCAACCTGGCAGAGGAACAGAACGGGAGAGATGTTAGGTGGAGAGATTGGTGGTTTTTTTTCTCCTTCTTTTAATGTTTTTTTAATTGCTGTTTGTTTTTACTTTACTGCAGGGTGAAGTCCTGAATACATTTCCCTACGGGTACATTAAAGAAATCCATATCTAATCTAAGGCATCACACAGCAAAATCTTGAGTGTTCAATTTAACATTTAACTTAACACTCTGCAAATGTTTTGTAAGACACTACAGATCAGTTCAGTTCAACAAAGAGGACACACCAACCAACATAAAAACACTACAGACCTTCAGACTATAGACTGACTGTACTCAATGCAGAGAGAGAGAGAGAGAGAGAGAATACAGGATAACGTTACACATTATAAAATAACAACTATAACAATGTGTGGTGCATAGTGCATCAGCTGTTCAGCATTCAGCAATCTGACTGCCTGTAGAAAGAAACTGTTTTTGAGATAGGTGGTGTTTGATTTGATTTGATTAGATTAGATTAGATATGTATTTGATTTGATTTGATTTGATTTGATTTGATTTGAAGTAGTGAGAACAGAACATGATGCCTTTAGTGTCCCTTTATGATGTTTTGGCCTTTTCTTTTACGGCGAGTGGTGTGTGTAAAATTTACGACGTTGTGTGTTATGACGTTGTGGTATATATAGTTCTGTTGATGCCAGTTAGTTTCTCTGTTGTCTTTTACAGTTCTTTGTGGTGATCTGCGGTCCAACCACACGGCGATACAGCCTGCTGTCAGAACACTCTCAATGGTACAGTGATGGAAGTTCTCCAGAGCATTGGAACTCATACTGAACCTCTTGAGACGCCTCAGAAAGTACAATACGGTGCAGTCTCTGCAGTATAGTAGGCACATGAAGTACTTTTTCTCCTTTCTCTCTACTGAGATACAGGATGCTCTGCAACAGAAGTCATGAGCTGGGTCCAAACGTCCATATGTCACAATTAGGTCTGTGACTACTACAGCATGCGGTACGAGCATGTGCCATCCGGCCGGGGCTTACCCCTCAGAGGGCATTAAGTCGATTGTATAAAAAGAGAGCATAAGGCTGCCGACAATATAACACAACACTACCGCTAATGCTTGCTGAGAGATTACTCGTGATATCCAGGCACACTGCAGAGATTAGGTTCCTACTGTATATATTTTGTGAGCATTGCACAAATGTCTGCTGAGGGCAGACGGCATTTATCATCACGTGGCAGATTAACAAACCCATTGGAGCCATCTGCTGATGTTGTTGGATCTATACATACTATGACGCGACAGAAAGGAAGAGAAAACGTAAGTTGACAGTTGGGAACAATGAGTGCCTTTTCATCTATATTCAGCCATGCCGGTGCGATATCAGCGTATGAAAACGTAATGTGTGCAGACAGCGAAGCCAGGAGGCATGTTCTCTAAAACTCACGCTCTCCTTAAATACCCCTCTGTATTCAACCTCCTCTCTCTACCTCTCTTTTTTCTTTTTTACCATTATCCCTCCATAATGCAAGTTCTATTAACCATTTAAGCCTATACTTCGGCGTACGTACGGTTCAACAGCGAGTACAGCCAATCTACAAGCTCACAACGCCTTGCATTGCGACTCATTGTGAGCTTGTATATCTTCTATTTTTGCTATTTTGGGGAAAATACGATATTTAAAACCTTTGCCCAAAATAGGAACGCCGGGGTTACAGATAACCATGCCATTGAAACACGACTAGGCCTATAGCTTACTGTACCTAAGCTATAGATCCATTTGTCCGCATGCTGTAGCATCCCCTCCCCTCTCCCATCCACAGTTTCTGCTTGCAGATGTTTATGTATGTGTTCCAGCTTTATGCTGCATGGCGTGATTACTCAGGTCCAAAGGGCACTGATGCCGCTGACAGCTATTTTGAACACTCATGGTCTCCTGATTAGTTCCAAACACACAGGGTGAATTTTAATGTGGGAATAAAGTCTGCTTAATTAGACTTGTCCTTGAATCTTCTGGTAGCTATGTGGCTATTTAACTTGACTAATCATGCCTAATTATGCGTGACTTAGGCCTCATGATTCATGAATAACTTATTCCACAAATTATTTTCAGAGCAGCAATTAGAGCATCGTTTTCAAAGGATGCTTTGAGCATCCGTGTTGATCTCTCTCTGCAGCCTCAATGGTCCAAAACGTGATGGAGGAGCTTGCAGATGTTCACCAAGACTCAAGGTCCACGTTATTATTAGCTTAACTAACACTCAATTCCAACTGTAACTTGACTGCAGAGTCGCAGCACACCTGAGCTTCAGCAAACAAACATCAGCACTGGCCCTCGAGTTGCTGCTACAGCCCTGCTGCGTATCGCACTAAAATGCCCCTTGGGCACGACGAGCGATGGAACCTATACACTATGTTACGTGATGTGTGGGCGGACCTCAGCTCAGCAGTATCGGGTGGTGGACCACAACCGGGGAGGTGGGCGTGGAAGAGTCGGGTTTCATCCCTGTCCATGGTGCTGAACAGAAGCTTCAACTCTTAAAGGAGTAGTTCACCCCAAAAATGACTTATTTTCTATCAATTAGGCTACACACCACATGAAGCCTTGAATTCATGGATTTTTTTGTAGCATTCCTAAGCCAATAATTTGATGACCATGATGGGTCATTGGTCAATAGCCGACTCAGTAGGAGACTCTATGACTCTTTGAGTCTCCTACCCGACGGTCATCACATTATTCGCTTAGTAATGCGACAAAAACAAAAAACTCTCCACAAATTCAAGGCCTCGTGGGGAGTGTAATTGATAGAAAATAAGTCATTTTTTGGCCGAAAGTACTCCTTTAAGCTTTGTCTAATCACTAGGCTTATAGGGACGCTTTTCTCGCGGGAGAAATGCAGAATAATTAACGCTTCCTCACAAAATTAGAGGGTTTTGGGGGGCGCGCATATTTCTGTGCAATGTTGCGTGATGAATCGACTGTTAGTGTTATCGCGCATCTGCTTCTCGTCAGTTTGGACGGGTCGTGAAACAAATACGAGCTGCTGTTGAAGCATGAGGAGCCCTGAAAATGTCCAGATCCATAGAGCCAGAACATCTGTCTCCACTACAAACCATAACACCGTATATAAATGTCCAGATCCATGGCCAGAACATCTGTCTCCACTACAAACCATAACACCGTATATTATTTGGTCTCGGCAGCTCAGCTACAGGCATGATGATAAACATGCAGATCTCTTCCTGGGTCTGACGGAGCCCATGTTTTCATAACTAACACACACACACACACACACACACACACACACACACACACACACTGCAACACGAAGCGAGTCTGATTATAATGTTAAGCATAAGGCAGGATTGACAATTAGCCTATGTCTGCTTAGTTTTATGCATCCTAAAGTCATTTTATTATTGTGTTTCCTTTGCTTGATGTTTTGTGTAAAACACATTGAATTGCCTTGTTGTTCAAATGTGAAATACAAATACAATTGCTTTGCCGATTTAAGGAATGTAGGCTATTATACTGGCAGAAACATAAAAAGTTTTAGGCTACTTAATCATAAAAGAGTACAGCGTTCGACAGGTGTAGGTATTTTTCCATCACTCGCTTAGGCTTGCAGTCTTTGAAGGGAGAAACATGAAACATCGATTGAAGTAGCCTAACTATCAAAAACGTCGACCGTGTTCAAATGTCATTGATTCTTTATCGCCGGTGTCTAAATGACAGGAGTAGCCTAGCCTACAGACCTCATCGCGCACAGCTCCAAGTAGGCTATTGATCGCCAATGTAGATATATTTCAGATCGAACATTGCATATTCTCCCATAATCTCACACAATTCTAATAACCATGCCTTACCTAATATCTATTATGCAATAAGCAATTTTAGTGACTCAAGCGCACAAGTCTTAAAATGGATGTTGGTGCGTGGAATGAAAATGCGACCATTCAACACAAAGGCAGACAGAGATACAGGCGGCTCCTCGCTAAGTAATGTAGGCTAAGCGGATCCCCCACATGTGGGAACACAGTAGAACCGTAAAAGTCATAAATCCTACCAGAAAATGTTCCTTGTCGATCAAGCGTCTTCAAAGGCGCGCTCATCTTCATGAACCGTGGCTGAGCCGACGTGCACATAGTGGTGCGGCGCGCCTCGCTGCGCCACTGTGGTGCCCAAGGTGGAAGAGTGCGCTCCTCCAACTGAACACGCATCCCCGGCGAACCGCTCCTGGAGGAGGGGCGGGACAACACCATCTACACTGGAGGTGATTATTGGGCAGTGTCAAAAATCACGTTGCCAGAAGAATCATTGCATGCATGCAATGAAGACATTTTTGACATTTTGTAGCGTTTATGTAATAGGAAAATCGTTATTTGTTCCCCCTATTATCTCTGAACAAACAGGAGAGTAACCAATAATGGCAATCTTCATATGCTAGACCCTCCAGAATAACAGCTAAAATCCTTGATTTTGCCGGCTAAAATCCTTGATTTTGCCGGCTAAAATCCTTGATTTTGCAATGAAATATGCAGGTTTTTTTTGTGATTTTAAGCAGTGAAATTGCATGAAGTTGCGAAATATGCGGAAAGTTGCGAAATATGGGAAAAGTTGCGCAATATGCGAAAAGTTGCGAAATATGCGGAAAGTTGCGAAATATGGGGAATATACAAAAAGTTGCGAAATATGCAGAATATGCAAAAAAATGCGAAATATGCAGGTTTTACGTGATTATATGCTATGTGAAACATGCGGGAAGTTGCGAAATATGCGGGGGGGAAAAAAAATATGCGCATAGTTTCTAAATATGCGGAAGATGCAGGAAATTTGCACAGAAATATGCGATTATGCGCCCTTCTTGAAAAAAAGATTGACACCCTGCATAATCTGTGCCATTTGGCTGATTATGCGATAGATTATGTGATTGCATAATCACATTTTTCTGGAGTGTCTTTTCTATGCGTGGTAAGACATAGGCATACAGAATTCAAATGAGTGAGAGCCCATCCCTTTTTTCCCCCCCATACATTTAAAAATGTGCCTCTGTTAGGGTTGTGAGGTTAGAAATAGTCTTTTCCACAATAATAGAAAAAGAAAATGAAGCCCACAATCTTCTGCTCAAACACTCAACATTCTGTCCTCACATGCAGCCAGAGCTGCAATTGTACCCTTTGTGTCCACACACATGTTTAAAAGAATTGAATTTGACAGAACCCAGATGTCTCCAGACTGTGACTATGCAGGAGAGAGCTACACTGGGCATGTGAGGATCATAAATAATAACAAAGCCTCGAGTTGATGCCCTGGAGAGTTGACAGCAATTTTGTGACCCAGAAATGCTTTTGTTTATGCCATAAATTATGACCATATGGAACAGAGAGAACATTGTAATATGCCCTGGCGCAGTTCATGTAAAAGAACACAGAACTGGGATATAATCCATGTATTTTACAGATGCTTAACATGGCGAGTTGTCTTTAATCCCAGGGCTCAGTACGTCTGGATTTGCATTCCAACAATTATGCCACAGTATAGATGTAAGCTTATGCAATGAAAAAAAAAGAAGAAAAAAAAGAACAGACAACAGATGTTCAGACGGACGGGATTCAACATGTATGATCATGTTCATAGACATGTTCATAGACATTCTCCTTTGTACATATGGTGTTTTGCATTTGTTGATGACATGTATTGTTGTTATTTTTATGCTAAGTTGATTAATTGAATACGTAGGACCACAATGGAAACAAGTCCCCAGGACTTTTTTTGTGTTATCCTTGTAGTCTTAATGTTGGACTATACCACGTGTTGTTTACATTTTTGACTAATTAAGTATTCAATCAATCAAAAATACTTTAAAGCAAGTGTTTCATAGCCTACTGTGTAATCAACCTTTAAACGTAATATATTTTACTGTAAATACATTGATGTTGCTGATTAAAACTTGGCTGATACATTTTTAAAACCATTTTAGAGACACATAATGATTTCATGCAATGTGCAGGCAGTAGAGATTATAGCTTAGTTGCTACAGATTCCATCCCAACAGCAGGTTCAATCCAGTCCATCAAATGAGTCCATGAAACAAAGCATTTCTGAGGGAGAGAGAGTGTTCACAGCAGCACTCTATGTGCAAGTCTTCCTGAATAAGAGCATGAGTAAGCCTATGGGTGCATACAAATAAAACCAATCACCAAGATTCATATGCAACTGATGAAATTCTACCCTCAGGACAATTCAACCCTTTCACATCAGCTGCTTAAGCCCCCCAATCACTCAGTGATGACAGATTGAAGAGGTTATTTCCTCCACAATCACTGATTTCAATCGGCAATCAGCCTGTGATTCCGGTCCAGTCAGAGAATGATGAATCCCTCCATTGGCTTCAGCTGTAATTCAAACAAAGTCTGGTTTCACTTTGCTGCCCTCCAAATGAGTACTTAGACTCAATCTGTTCCCCTGATGTCTCCTCATTGACATTGCAAAATGTGTTCTGTTCTAAAGGTTCGCCAGCACCTGTTCCACTTAATCAAGTCGATATATTGAAGAGGAGGGGAAAGTAACTGTATATAATGTAGGGTAAAATGACTAATCCTCTGGTTATCTAATCGTGATGCTATCTAGCCAGGTGTGCTTGTGTGTGTGTGTGTGTGTGTGTGTGTGTGTGTGTGTGTGTGTGTGTGTGTGTGTGTGTGTGTGTGTGTGTGTGTGTGTGTGTGTGTGTGTGTGTTGTTTAAAAGGGCTTGATACTATACGAGGAAACAAAGAAAGTGCTGCTAAATTATGTGGTTATGAGAACTCAGAGACATTCACTATGGAAACCTTGCATATGGCACACAGTTAAAACAAAACCTACTGTACATCTGAAAAGCTCAATGCAGCACTGGATAACGTCAAGGAAGGAGGTGCAATCTATTTTGAGGAATCTGAAAAATGACTGGTGGTCTGCCAAGGCCCAAAGAAATCCAGGCATTGACAGTGAAGAATGTATATTATGCACAACTTCTATAATGCAGTGAAAACCATCAGTGCCCCCCAAAACGCCTCTCTCTCACACATGTGAAACAAGCTATGCGGAACACTTCCAGACCCTCTTGAACCGACCTGCTTCTCCTGACCGGACAGTTCTTTACATGTCCAACAACCATAGAATAACTAGATCTCCCACCAACCTTCTCTGAGGTCCTGGCCACAGTCATGTCACTAAAGAACAGTAAGACCCCCTCAACATGATGGCATCCCTGCAGAGACCCTGGAATAAGGAGGATAGCTCTGCAAGAGAGAAATGTTTGACTTCATCGCTGATGTATGGAAGCATGAAGATTCACCGATTCAGATTTATATTCACATTCAGATTCATACTTTGAACTTCTTCCACATCATACAATTATTATGTAAAAGAGATGGTGAAATTTCTTTTGTACAAGCTCCCAACATTTTCCGTTTCAAGTAAGAGTTACTAATAGAGATAGAAAATAGTAGAGAGGGAAAGAAAACAAGGAACCTAGTGTAAATCAAATACACTACAAATACACTACTACCATACAACATCCAATATAGATGTACATTAAAAAAAAAGAAGCAATTTATGAATAGCAATACAGAAGGCAGGGATGCTTCTTGTGCAGGTATAGAGAAACATATCCAGCAGATGTAAACAGCAGCAGATATAAAATCACAGTTTCATGAGCAGTCCCCCAACAACAGAAGGATGCACGCATCTACGAAGGCAAAGGTGAGAAGTGTACCGGCGGCAACAGCAGGGGAATATCCCTCCTTTCTGTTGCTGGCAAAGCGCTGTAGCCAAAGTGATGCTACGCAGACTCATACAGAGTATCATTGTCACTGTCGACCAGAGACCTTGTATCTCCATATTTCTTTCTTTTCATAAATGAATGCCCTATTTTATTCTTTGCCGTACGACAGTAGCAAAAATAGCCGATCTACAAGCTCAAGACATGTAGTGAGCTTGTAGATCTGCCACAAATTTGGCCTATAGTAGTGACATGACCAAAATAGGGACGCCAAGTTGAAAGCAGTCATGTCTGTCTGTGGATTTTATAAATTAACCATTGAAATTCATTAACAGGAGCTTGTGACTAAGTAATAGCTACATTGGATCCATCAGAACACAGGTTATTTTATCCATTTCCTGAAAAGTAACGGTTTTGGACATACAAGGTTCCCCCGCCCCCGAGAGCAACGACATAAAACCTACTGCCCGAGTCTCAGTGTGGCTTTAGAAAGAAATCGGAGCAATGTGGATAATCTTGACAACGTGCCAGCTACTAGAGAATTGCAGAGAGCAACATTGATATCTATTCATGTCCTTTGTACACTTGTCAAATGACACAGAGGGACTTACTCTGGGCTGGCCGTCCGCAGAAGTTTGTGAATATCCTGTGAAATTTTCATGAAGCGATGATGACTCAGGTGACCACAGTAGGACAGGAATCAACTCCTTTCAAAGTATGCACAGGTGTCATGCAGGCAGGGTTGTGTAATTATCCATACTCTAACATCTTCCTCCTGAGTGTCATCTGGCTGCTTGCTGCACAAAGAGGTGCAGGGATGCAGTGGCGTGATTGTGGACTACAGAGAACCTATTTAATGTCTGGAGGCTCCAGGCTGCCACTAAAATAAAATCTTCACACATCCTTGAGCAGCGGTATGCAGATGACTGTGACTTTGTGGCAAATACACACGAGGCACTGCAAGTGAACTTAAAGGGGAATTGGCCGATTTTGCAGTTTGTTTTTCCTGCGCAGGTTAAAAACTACAGAAGCGTAACAACATGGCAGGTGCTGACTTTAGAAGAACTTTAGAGCCAATGTGCAGGCATTGACAATACTATTGACTACTGTCTATACTATTGACTGGTGTCTCAAATTGGCACACCTAAATCTATGGTTTGTTTCCCTTTAACCACTTAAAAACCCCATTTCAAAAATAACAAAAACAAACTATATAAATGGAGAACAAAGAGAACATTTTTGACAATTGGTGAAATTCTGTTTAAAACATGCCCAAAATAAGGATGCCAGGTTGAATGTGGTTAACAGTGGCTGTGAAGGCCCTGTGATTAATGGGATGACAGAGGTGGAGATCATCCAAGCACTTAGTAGTAGCACCATCTTTCACATATCTTGGAGGCATCATGTCAGATTGCAGCAGACAGTGACATTTAAAACCAGATAAGACACGCCTCAGCAGCCTCCTTTGGCAGGCTCCGTAGGAGGTTGTTTCTAAAATAAAGAACCCAACATACAGTACACTACACACAAAGACAACAGTCTGTCTATTAGGCCATCTGTGTCTCTCTCTCAAGCCAGACGACTATTCAACAGTGCTCCAGAGATTCTGTAACTCGACAGGAAGCATCCATTTGTCATTTCTGATCACGAAGATCACTTGAACTTTAATCACTTGAACCCTAGCGTCCCTATTCTGGGGTGATCATTCGGCAATAATAGATCTACAAGCTCACAACGTGTGAGCTTGTAATTTGGCGAAGATATTTGGGATTGAGGGAAAAAACAAGCAAACCTAGTATAGAATAGATTCCTGGGGGAGCCCGGTCAACTAGACAAGTGGTTAAAATATATTTCTGTGGTTAAAATATATTTCTGTTGAACAATTAGGTAGATAGGCTTAGACTAGTTCTGTTTGCTTATTTACGCGGCTGCAAAGATGAAATGGAAGTAGGACGAGGTGGGACATCCGCTTTATTTTCTCCTAATTTTCAGCACTTCCGATGTACAGAGGGAAGCATTTGAAATGTGTGTATGCCATATCCGGCAGCTGAAGACCTTTCACATCAAGTGTGTTCAGCGCATCCTTGGACTGACCTGACGTGACAGTGTATGGAGGCCACAGTACTTCACCATCAGTTACGATGGGTGAATTGGCCATACCATCAGGATACCAGAGGAGCGACTCAGAACGCCAATGTCTGTACGGTAGGTACATGATGTACCTACCGTCTGGCAAGAGACCAGAAGCAGAGGTAAGGACCAGCTCAAAACAACACCAGAGACACATGGAGTACAGCACACACAGCTTGAAGACCCTGCAGAGACAACCTTATAGGCATGTCTGTCAGGAAGGACTTTGAGGTTTAGTAGAGAAGAGGAGTGAGGCAATGGAATATATCTTACATGCACTCATTCCCATTGGTACACTGACCTGTCTCTCACTCTCATGCATATCTGACTGTAGATACATTCCCATACAGTTCATGTATATTTGATATCTGTTGCACAACAGACTGCAGAACACTGTCACACACTGTATGTACTTTGATTTTGCTATTTGCTATTTTCCCCCTTATATTTCACTGACTTATTCTTATTCAATGCATACTGTAAATGCATTCATGGGAAGCTTGCATAATACTTTCACCCACTCCTTTATACCTGTGTAGAGGTGTGATGTGACATTAAAGGTTTATTTAGGAAGTTGAACATCATGTGGCTTTCGAATTGGACATGAAAGTTAAACAAAACTCACCACTGAAACAGGAGTAGAAGTAATCTTCGGATACAATGGACTTTCACAAGCAAGCAAGTGTGAAACAAAGAAAGTGCTGTTTTGTGCCTGCGTAGCACAATGACAATAGTGTTCTAGAGAAAAAGATGGATGTAGGCAGAGGGAGGATGTTATACTTGGAACGAGCAAACTGAGAATAATTTGCATGACACCTTTAGCTGAGACACTACTCCAGATAGTGGGGTCTTAAAGAACGTATAAAAAACATTTAAAATTCGCACAGGCTTACAGTTTGCCTTAATTACCTTAACATTACACAGAATGCTTAATCATTTGTTACTATGACATACCTGGGCTAATTAAATTCACCTGGTCCTATAGTGATAAATTGGCCACATGTATATATCCCCTTCGGGATTCATTTTTAAAAAGGGGAGGGGGAGAGAGAGAGAAAGGAAAATGAGGGATAGAGAGAGTGAGCGAGAGTAAAAGAGAAAGAGCAAGCACACCTGAGGAAGTATAAAGCAGACTGAGCATGAGCAAGATTCAGAGGAGGTGGATACAGACAGACAGACAGACAGACAGACAGACAGACAGACAGACAGACAGACAGACAGACAGACAGACAGACAGTGCCTTAAGTTCTCACCTCAACTATGTCGGCTCCAGTTTCTTTATTTAAGCAGTGTAAAAAAAAGCATAAAAGGGCTTTCATACTGTATTTCTTTGGCCCTACTCAGCAAAAGTGCTGGTTTTCTGGGGCTCTGTGTTCAGCAGTAAATGAAAGAGCTGAGGAGTTTAAAGGAAAGGAATTCAAAGGGAGAGGGAAATGAAAAGGAGAAAGAAGAGAGGAGAAATAAAAACATGCAATTCATCTGGCTCTTTAGTGCCGTGGAAGCTCAGGTATTGCTTCATCCGCCTGAATCAATGGCTACAGAACAGGAGGATCTTCTAATCTACAGCCATTTAAAGGCAAGAGAAGATGAATTGCTGCGTAAGGGAATCTCATTCCAAAAATGATCTGTGTCTGGTAGTTCCCATATTACATTCCCAAACGGTCACATAACCAGCCAACCCATCAGTAATAACTCAAGGATTCCATTTATTCTTCAGTGACTATTTCACTTCTGCCGCAGTTATTTCAGACATCACCCTGGTATCAGAGCCCACAGATAATGGCTGGCGTTCCTATACGCAATGCCACTGAAGGTATATCTCATCCATGCACTCCCTATCAACAAAATGGATTACCCCAACTGTACCTACTCTAATCCCACTGCACTGTCACTAGACATCCCAAGGGAAGACCTACTGTAGAGCAAAAACTACATATTCAACCAGAAAAAAGTCAACACTTAATTCTATGCGTCCGCCGGCGACAGCCATGACATTACAAATAAAATGTATTAATGTAATAATAATAATAATAATAATAATTATTATTATTATGTTTTCGGTTTGTCCATCTGTAGGTACGTACATACAGCACAGTATCTGTCCCTCCGTCTATCCTTCCGTCCGTCCATCCATTCATCCACCTTGAGGGAATTTCATGACATTTGGCACAAATTTCGCCTTAGCCACAAGGATGAAATGATTAGAAGTAGGTGGTCAAATTGCAAAACTTTAAGGTCACTGTGACCTCAATATCTGTCCCAACCTCATGAACACAATATCTCAGGAATGCCTTCGGGGAATCTCGTCATGACATTTGGCACAAATGTCCACTTGGACTCGAGGTTGAATTGGTTAGAAGTAGGTGTTCAAAGGTCAAAGTTCAAGGTCACTGTGACCCCACAAATCATGTTCATTAAATTCCTTCAAAGTCTTCATTCACTACGTACACTATCTGGACAGACACGGACGTAAACGGCAACTGGTTGGCGGAGGCATACAACCACGATGCAGTATTTCTAGTTTCAGGCTGAAACCACACATGTAGTCGTGTTTCAACGTAGGTTCAGGAGTAGAGACCACCCTCTGCTCAACTCGACCACTCCCGCTCTCTATCTACCTTATCAAGTTCACCTGCGTTGCTTATCTCTCAGCCAATCAGCGTCGCAATCACCACAGTATAAATACACCTGCGATTGTATCGCTTACCTGTTCTGCTTTAATACGTGGTTTCAAAATGCCCTCCTCCTCCTCAACAACCCCCTTCCTCCACAATTTTGCTCTTCTAACTTCTCTATATTTACTTCCTCTAGGAGTCCCCGGGCGGGGCAGTGTTGGCGCAGAGGCGACAGACAGCTCCAGGGCCGAGCAACCATGGTCGTCTGGCTCCCAAGACTACACCCCCACCCTGAGTCTCGCCTTACCTCGGGCTCCTCAGCAATACACATACATCTCATTTCGTTCAATAAATACTGTTTAACTTGAGCAGAAGGTGTGGTCTCTTACACGTGAATGTCCTGTTATCTGCGTATCCAGAGTATACGTCTGCAACACACCGTCCTCTCATTCCACTAAAGTCCTTCAGCCTCTCTTGCATGTAGACATTCGTCTTGCCTGCACTAACTATGCCGTTTAGCTGCTAGAGAATTGAGCTGCCATCTGGATACAGTATCATCAGAAGCGGCAGGAGCTTTCCTCCCCATTGCATTCGGTTAGGATATGTTGGCTAATTGGAAACGAGGGAACTCGCGGTGTATTGGCTCCGTTCGGGATGGGCCCCCTGGAGCAGATACTAAGCTTTCATCACCGCCATAATTGCTGCAGAAGTCACGGGATTCCACAATCTCTTGGATAAAAGTCACATTCGCTCACATTCGGCCTCCTTTGGAGGGACGGCAATGACTGTGGAGTATTTCAGGATCTGAGGGAGATAATGGGTCATCAATTAAACATTTAGAAACAGCCATTCTCTTAATTATTCAAGTTGCGCATATCTTCTTCCTGACTCAAAAAACACTGATAGGCATGCAATCTAGCGTGGGTGAATAATATCCACTTTGTATACCCAAATGCTTTGTAGATTATACATTGTGTTAATAGCACCACCCAAAGGGAGTGCCTGTTTGAGAGCAACACAAACCCCATGTGCATTTGCAAGGGTCAAGGAAAAAGAACAGGCAGTGAGTCGAAGGCCTTCTTCCTTATTAGATTAGAACAATATACTGTACATCGGCCGTTCCCAACCTTTTCTTTATCAGGGCCCCACTTGAAAATCTCAATGGGACCACTTAACGGACGACTTCACCCATTTTCAACCTTTCTTCATACAATTCCTCACAAATGCTCATGATAAAATGGTTAAAAAAAATCTACCCGGTCTGTGTCTCATAAGAGGGCTGTGGACACGTCAGAAACCCGCCTACCAGTGACATCATCGTTAGGCAGGTTTTTTTTGTAACAAGATTAAATTTTTTTTAATTTAGATTTGTATTAATGCAAAAACAATGGCTTCCATTATAGCATGCTAACTTTCCAGGAATAGAAAGCCTGCAGTTTCTATTAGCTTGGATTCCCCATCGATGATGTCACTGGTAGGCGGGTTTCTGTCCACATCCCTCCTCTGAGGCACAGACTGAGTAGACAGGTCTATAATGAGCATTAGTGAGGACCAATTATATGAAGATAGGTTGGAAATGGGTGAAGTTGTCCTTTAACACGGCAGTCCGTGCGCATTTTAAGAGCATGTTTATTTTAATGATCAATCCATTGATTGTGTTCCAGCACAACTGAACATAGTAGACATTAAACTTTATATCACAATGAAAACGTTCTATTTGTCAAGGTTTATAATACAATATAATATAATAACATATCATTTTGTACTTCCTTTTCTTTTATATTCATTCTATTATTGTTGACATCTTGTCGTTTTGCCAATGATTTAGACCCAGTTGACCCAGTTATAATACACTCACGTCCCACAGGTAATCGCTGAATACTGATTCAAGTAAAATACAACAATCTGTTGACCTTGGCTGACCTTGGTTTTTGACTTCAGTTACAGTATATTCACTACATTATACAATGGCTTTTTGAACAATGCAACAAAGATGGAACGGTCCATAAATCAAATTGTTCCTCAGCCCAGCAAAAATATGGACTCTCGATTTATCTGTGAGAATGGAGAGTGTGAAAAAAAAACAAAGGAAATCTATTTGCTCCCTCTCAGAGTCAAAAGAACACTTCTGATTACATTATGCGTATGGTAGCAATCATCTGGGACCATTGTTTGGCTGAGCAGAGTGGGGACAGGTCCTCCAGAAAGGACTGGTGTGATGAATGACTATTAAGGTCTACCTGTGCCATATGGTGCTACCTAATGAGATGCACGACAGCATGGCGACTGATGCAGGTCATGGAGACATATGAGGCATTTCTGGCCCTGGCGTTTCTGTGTTCAGCAGCCATGTGTCTCTGACATCAACTGGAGCACTGTTTCTCAAACAATGGCTTGGGACCCATTTTGGGCCCAGGGACCTATTTTTACGGGTTGTGAACAAATATCAATTTGTTTTCCTTTTTTTGTTTTTACACGTTTCCTACAACAAATTATTATTTTCAACAAATAACAAATAAGGATTTTCAAAAAAGATTTCTCAGAAAATTCAGAAGTTTTCAAGAAAATCGAAGAAAAAAATCCATAAATATAAAGACTTTTAATAACTTAGCTAATAGCTAAGTTAATGTGTCGGATCAGCTATTTTTCTTTTTTTTAAAAATAGGGCTTAAAGGAGTAGTTCACCAAAAACAAACACTTATTTTCAATCAATTACACACCCAATGAAGCCTTAAGATTGTTTAGTTTTTGTCGCATTCCTGAGCCAATAATTTGATGACGGGTCATCGGTCAATAGAAGACTCAGTAGGAGACTCAACCGGTCATCAAATTATGGGCTTAGGAATGCGACAAAAACAAAAAAAATCTCCATGAATTCAAGGCTTCGTGGGGTGTGTAATTGCTAGAGAAAAATATATTTTTTGGGTGAATTACTCCTTTAAGTGGCTAATTCATAATGCATTTTTTTGTACGTTTGGAGACACCAAATGTATCTTATGGGTCTCGAGCTGAAAGGATTGTGAACCATTCAACTGGAGCACAGGAAATACTGTAGAAAGGAGACGTGCTCAGACGCTGATGTAGGGGCAGTGGTCATTAAGAAGACAGGACTGGGAGATGTGGGAGCTCGAAGCCGGTGGTGGGAGAGGGTTGCAGAGCAGCAGGTGATCAACACTTGTTCTCAGCTGGAGGCCGGTTCCCACAGGTGACCTTGTTTGCAGTGTGCAGTATAATACATGGCTGATGAATAAGGCACCCAGAGCTCCCACCACGAATAGAGCCTGGCATTACACTCAGGGCTCAATTTGTAATATAAAAAACTAACAAACAGAGGGGGTGGGGGCATTTTCTTATATCCACTTAAAGTTGTATTTCACTTTGAAATAAAATAAACATTAAAAAAATATATTAAAAATAAATGAAAAAACTAATGGAAAAATCACGGCCCCCTGACGCATTAGAATGTCCTTCTAATGCCTGAGGGAGCCGTGATTTTTCCATTACTTTTTTCATTTATTTTTTATATTTTGTTTATTTTATTTGAAAGTGGAATATCCCTTTAAGCCCTCTATACTTCTTTGTATGATAAATAATGAAGATAGCAAATATGTAAGCACAAACACATTGTGAGCTGTATATCCGCTATTTTTGAATGAAATAATAATTATTATTATTATTACTATATAATTATAAAATAGGGACACCAGGGTTAATGTATTTTTTATAATCATTACTTTAATTGTGATATTATCCCAACATAAATATCAAACATATCAGACAGTCAGCATCAAAATTAGAGACATGGATGTTTGACACCCCCCCACGGCAAATCAAATAGATATAATATGCAGGCATGTAGCTCAGACAAAGTAATATGCGCCAATACTTTTACGGGACTCAAGTTTGAAATATATCTCTGTTATGCTTCTTGGTTGAAAGACCTGTGTCTTTGTTCGCGTCAAGCAGAATCTGTTTCCCTATAAGGCTGTTAAATGGCTGATAGCGATGACCAACGTCGTGACTGTATGTTGACAGCCATTCCGTTCTGCAACATCAAGCTGCTCCATCTGTCCTGAACTGCTGGATCCCCACACACACACACACACACACACACACACACACACACAAATACACATAGATTCAATGCCAATTTTGCCAGCGCAGCCAGGCGTTTGCTTTGCCTCTGGCTTGGAGGATGCAAGCTCCACAGAACGATGGGATCACAGTGAGAATGCCTGCTTTGATCTCCTGTCCTAGGTAATATAGGTCATCTCTTCAGGGAAAAACAACAAAGAGCCAATGAGGCGGCAAAATACCATTCAGCCCACCCTCTCTGGAGCACAAACAAGAAGCAAATAGTCCCTCAAACCCCCCGATCCTCATCATGGTCCGTGGCCAAATAACCTTACACAGCTTTCCTCGGGGTCCTGATCTTTGGCATTTTTAACACAATGGTCCGTGAGCTTGCTGATCGGCGAATAAAATGTGGAAAATGTGATAGGTGGAGTGCTGAACATATCTTTCCCTATGCTGTTGCTCGTATGTGCAGCCTTTTCAGACATGGTAACCATGGCAACAGTGTTATAATGCCTTGCAAAACACCTTAGAAGAGGGATCCTTTTTATCTGGGCTGGAGGGACGGAACGGAAGCGTTCGGAGAGCGAGTCAAATGAGCAGCCTTAGGTGATGGTTGAGGATTACTGCTTAGAACACCACGTTTCATCTGAGATGATTGTTTCCCATCCCGTGAGATGGCTGGCCCTTGTTGAAAGCCTACATGTATAGAGGAGGTGAGAACAGGGCTCTCGCCTTCAGTGTTCTCAAGAGAATATCATGACTTCAGCATGTTTAAAACTCCACATTGACAGGGATTGTTGGAAAAGGTCACCACTGTCGATTGTCTTTCAGTCACGAGTCCCATACTGTTAAAGGGGAGCTGCTTTATCGCCGATAGCGATCAACACCTAATAGGAATGATCAACTCAGAGGGAGGGGAGATGAGTATCGCTGGAATTTGACTCAGGCGTCCGCAGACCTCTTGTTCTGGGGTGACATTCAGCGTACGCACTGTATACACACAGCGGTGTGATCTCTGGCTCCTGGAGGAGACATCCAGTCAGGTGGAATGCAGCAGGAGTGGAGCATGATGGGGAGGGCATGGTGCCAGCTGGGTGTGCAGGGGCGAGCCAGAGCCCATGCCAGGCGCTGACAGGACCAATCAGCGATGAACCCAGGCCTCATCCATGCATGCTAATCATGAGCAGAGGTGGAAAGTAACTAAGTACATTTACTCAAGTTCTGTACATAAAAGGGAACTTCGCCCCACGTTCTTTATTATGACGTTATGATATCCTAGGACGAGTGGTAAAGTACAGAAATTCCATAACTCCATAACGGATCCGCCACAGTTAAAAACCCACTTCCGGTCGGGCGCCGGAAGTGTCGTGAAAGCGCGGCTTACGGTCGTGCACATTCAAGAACAAGTTGAATAGTGTTCTCTCACTGTAAACATCAGATCTCTGCAGGAAAAAAAATCACACCTGTGTGAAGGTAGCGGCGCCTTTGATATATTTTGTCATAGATATGTGTTTCTACTAGAGAAACAATATTAAATCTCTGTAAATTTATTTCAAGGCTTCCAGTTTTGTGCCATTGGAAGCGAATCACCAAATGCATTCCAAGGTAAGTGGCAAAAACTGATCTGTCATAGCTGATAGAGTGGGTACCTAAAAAATAAACTTTGTGTGTGCGTGTGTATAAATGTGGTACCAGAAAGATATGTATGTGTTATGAAATAATCTATACAATTTATAAGCCGTACCCAGAGTGTTTATGTTCCGGACTTTTACAGCTAGTGATGTCATGAATAGTGACCAATCAGAACGTTGACGGACCTGACCAATCAGAACGTTGACGGACCTGACCAATCAGAACCTTGGCGAGCCTGACCAATCAGAACGTTGACGGACCTGACCAATCAGAACCTTGGCGAGCCTGACCAATCAGAACGTTGACGGACCTGACCAATCAGAACCTTGGCGAGCCTGACCAATCAGAACGTTGACGGACCTGACCAATCAGAACCTTGGCGAGCCTGACCAATCAGAACGTTGACGCAAAAGCCAGGTATAGAGGGCTAATATCCGCTCTATACCTAAAGGTATAGAGCGGCTAGCGCCGCTAAAAAGAAGAAAAAGCTATTAAAATACGCGATTTAAAGCAAGAACCATAGGCGCGTGTTTTTAACTGTGGCGGATCCATTATAGAGTTATTATGGAATTTCTGTACTGTACCACTCGCCCTAGGATATCATAACGTCATATTAAAGGTAAGAATAACATGGGGCGAAATTCCCCTTTAAGTAAAATGACTGGAGTATTTCAGTTTTTCAGTTACTAGTTACTTTGCAGATTCATATATACTATTACAAAACAGACTACAATAACCAATTATGCCCTATTTTATACTTCGGCTATGAAATAAATAGCCAATCTATAAGCTCTGCCCACAGGGCGGGCAAGCGCGCACACCGCTTTCTTTCCGCCCCCATGTTAATGAATGCAGCCGTTCTCAATGACCACCCGCAGATTTTTTTTCCACTCCAGGCGGGAAAACATATGTTTTTCTGCACGTTCTCATTGAAACGCATTGACCAGACGTCCGCTGTGGTCAGGTTTGACGAGAACAGCCGCGTATACAAAGCTCTGCGCACAGTATTTTTATATTCTGGTATTGATACTTTTACGACTTACTTCTAAAAATCAGAGTACTCCACCAGAGATGAGCTCAGGCCTCATCCATGCATGCTAATCAGCCAAGTCAGAGAGGGCACCTGCAGGGTTGGTGGGGTTCATCGCCATGGTTACAGAAGGCAAGTCACACAGCATTACCTGAGCAGGTAAACAGAGTGGAATGAATGTGGTCTGTCAGAGTTGGCAGCGACCAGGCTCTGTGCCCTTCACTCATGTCACCGTCGCTCCTGCTTGGCAAGGAAATAAGGAAAAAGGAATCCGGAGGACGGTTGACGTCATCCAGTTATCTTTGGATAGATTCTTAACATGTGACATGTCACAACTGTCTAGATTCATGACATATAACCCCAAAATCTATCTTTTAAATCGCCTTAACATAAACAGAACAGAAAACACAAAGATCCGGGGCTGGAAAAACGAGAGTAAACAAGTGTAAAAAGCATGTAGGCTAAAGGAGAAGTCGTTCATCATTATTAGCACAGTACCATCCGTACGTATTGGGCTAATATGACTAGTTTGTCTTTTTTACTGTTTCCACTGCGTTTCTATTTTCAGATGTGTGGCTCATAAAGTGTTGTCTAGACTTTCTATCCGATGTTATGCGCCTAGAAACAAGCCAACTCTCTAAAGGTTACTTTCCTCCAGATTAATCATTTTAATCAGAAAGAAGTGACTGAGGCCAAATAAAATTGGATCAGTGAGTGAAAGATAGGTTTCATTTCCAGGGAGGTGGAACATTATTGTGATGTTCTTTTTTCTTCATCAACTGTTTTTGTAGTTTTTTTCATTATCTCTGCAATTTGGCTCTTGCCAGTTCCCCCCATGTGTATAGTCCCTGTGACTGGCAACCCCTACAGTTTGGTCAGTGGAGGGTGTAGAGTAGACATTGTGTCTCCTCCGATACACACGAAAGTAAATTAATTGACTGACAGTTTTTTCCTTCCCTTCCGTTCTGTCATTCTGTCAATCATTTGAAACAGATTTGTGGACCCTCGTCACCGCTGCATATCCAGAAACAGGGAGTAACATACTGTATGTTTACTGTAAAAACAGAGTTCTTTCAACAGCCTTTAATGTAGGTCAATGTAAACCAACCTCCACTTTTGACTGCTCTTATGTGGAACACCTTTGAGGTCATTCATCCTTTCATATGCTAATGCATTAATCAACATTTTCCAATTGAGTGTGAGCCTCAGTGGAGCGCGGGCTCATTTACGTTATCAGGTAAATTAACCTTTACCACTGAAAGGACAGGACTACATCCCCACAGCTGTACTTTAACCACTTTCAACCTGGCATCACTCAATTTCTTTCCCCGAAAATAGCTAATCTACAAGCTCACAATGCGTTGCAATATGACAGGTTGTGAGCTTGTAGATTTTCGCAGCACTAAACCATCATACGACAAAGTACTAAATAGCTGATGGTGCGGTATAACAAAGTCTAACATGGCGGGTCTTTAGACAGCTGAGTTGTCACAAGTGTCAGAAAGTATCAGCAGTGAGTTCTGACAGTATGGTTCTGCCTCTTCTTGCACTTCTAGCTAACGCAGCAATCCAGATAACCAGATGCCACTGACCTACATTCACAGCCCATCACAGTGATAGAGCGATGAACATTATAATGAAATAAATGAGGGGGAACGATTTTGATAGAAGAGACCTGCTGTAAGTTCACTGAGAACAATATGGTCATTTAACACCTATTGATTTTGTGTTTTCCGCATTCTATGAGGTTCAGAGGTGGGTTAGACACGCAGTCAAAGCCTGTGGAGGTGATGGCCTGTAATCAATCTCTCTCTCCCTTTTGAAAAAAAGAAAAGAAGAGACGAGAATGGAATAAATAAATAGATGTGTGCGCGTGTGCGTGCGTGCATGTGTGTGTGTGTGTGTGTGCATAGTCATCACATCTGCTCAGCCAATGGACCGAGGTGGTGCACTGGACTAGTGGTCATTATAATGAGCACTGCCAACAGAATAGCAGCTCATGCTGTCAGTGTGCACTGTGCACTGGACGTGTGCATGGGTGTGTTGAACCACTTATACATACAGTACACTATTATCATCTTGTTCTGTCGGAGAGAGAAAGAGAGAGATGATGGTGACAAAGACAGTGAGGCAGAGAGACAATAAGAAACAAACACAATGGGAAAACGAGAGAGGGGGATAACCAAGAGACATACAAAGAGTGCACACTTTACTTTACTTTATTATGGATCCCCATTAGCACTTGCCAAAGCATGGCTATTCTTCCTGGGGTCGTCACACTCAATACACATCATACACAACATACAACAGATACAAACACAATAGTTCACCTACAAAAGTTCAGAAACACATTTCAGCAATTTTACAATATTGTACCACACACACACACACACACACACACACACACACACACACAGAGAGTGAGAGAGAGAGAGAGAGAGAGAGCGAGAGAGCGAGAGAGCGAGAGAGCGAGAGAGAGAGAGAGAGAGAGACACACAGACACAGAGAGAGAGAGGGAGAGAGAGAGAGAGAGAGAGAGAGAGGAGGACAGAGATGCAGCAATGATGCGAATAGGCACTGGACCAAGTCCAAACTAGCCGTTGAGAGTGCTTGCTCAGCCCTCTAGAACACACTTGACGCACTGGAGTGTATAGGCCATCGACCTACAGTATATCTACTGTATACTACGCCTTCGGTTTTCACTGCATTAATTATCGACAGGTCTGAGGGGAGGGCCTGGCTGCTGTCTGAAAGCGAGGAAATAGCCAGCACACGATGAAAGTCCTTTTCACATGGTTTTATTTACCTCTCACGAAACAAGGGACGGGTTTCAACCAAACAGGTCTTCCTCAGCGTACGATGAGGAAGACCTGTTTGGTTGAAAGGCATTGTTTAGCCGTGCACGTGAATACTTTTATTTCATCTGGAGTGTTGCGGGCCTTCTGCTTTGTAGTCATTTCTCTCTGGCTGCTGTTTGCCCTACTGGACAGGGGCAGAACTATAGGGGTGGCTAAGAAGCTCCAGCCCTGAATGTTTTCTCAAAAGACACACATCTAGAATTAGAATATACTGCTTGTATTTTTCAATTTGATTTAAATTGCATTCATGAATAGAAATATAGAAAATATATAGAATATTAAAGGAACAACAGTAGATGATCATATTACAAATTCGAGGTCAGGCTCAGGAGCAAGTAAGCATTTTAATTTCTGACTGGACTGATGTCTTGTGTGCCCTGGACAGTGTAATATGCTAATGTATGCATTGTCCTCGCCCTGTTTGAGCACATCATTCATGCTCAGGGTTGGCCTTTAGGTTTTAAGTGGCGGTCACCTTTTCACCCTCGTGTATAAGCCTGATTACACATAGTTGTGCGCTGGTGTCATGCACCGAAAATAGCCGATCTATAAGCTCACAACACGTTGCTTTGCCGCACGTTGTGAGCTTGTAGATCGGCTATTTTCTGTGCACAACACCATGCTAGTATGCTAACATCAGGTGTATGTTTGCTGTGCACACACTGTCACCCCTGCTGTGTTGACACTGGCCATGATAAAAGCTCACTGTACAGGGCTTGACCTGCCAACCATAGGCAATCATAGACACGAGAGACTATATACTCTCTGGTTATCAAGAGTCACTCTGTGGACACTTGAACAGTAGCAGGAATAGGCTTAAAAAGGAAGAGGAGTTCCGAGCACTCAAAAAATGTGGAGGAGAGGAAGTAAAGTTAAAACCAATTTTATTCTATAAAAATGCCGACATGTTTCGACCGGTTAAGGTCTTTATCAGGGCGAGAACTGATGAAGAAGAACATAACCGGTCGAAACATGTTGGCATTTTTATAGAAAAAAAATGTTTTAACCTTACTTCCTCTCCTCCACAAAGTTTGATCCGCTGATCCTAGAAGCGCTGCAATACACTTTTAAGACATTTCTTATCTCCTGGTTGTTCTCTGTGTTTTTAGTAGCGTGAATAGGGCAGGGATCCGAAACCGGAGGGAATCGGAGGAACCGGCTATAATATTGAGGAACCGGAATCGGTTCCATCACATTTGTAACTGTTTCCGGAACCGGTTTCATCACACTGACTGGACCACCATCAATCTCAGAGTTGCAGACATGTAAGGGTTAATTTGGAACCCCCCCTTTTAAGTCTCGCTTGTATATCTATAATTTTTGCCTACACTTTGCCTATGCCTATGACATGCCCAAAAATAGGGGCACCATCATCTGTTGATTATGATTATATTAATCTATAACATTCATTTAGACCATAACATGATGGGAAACACTATGCTAATAAAGTAAAATAGTAATTAAATGCGCATAGCCTTATCTAGACCCCAAAATGGGTTTTAAATGTGCTTACATTTGTTTTTACCCAGCAGTCAAAAACAAAGTAAATAGAAATTATGCATTACTAAATCAATTATCTTTTGCACCCAGCATTTGTCTGCTCGAATTCAGATAGGGAGGTGTGACAGCAAGAAATTCATCATTTTCAGGGCAAGGCCACTAAAATGCCAGGGCAGCAAGGATTTTAAGGGAAATAGGATTTTTGTATAAGATATATATATATCTGTATCTCCAAAAAAAATAACAACGGAGGAGGGCTGCAGCGTTCTTAAAGTCTGTGTAAGATAAACGTAGTGAAGGTGCTCTTTGGTTTGAAAAGGGGAGAGCCTTCAAAGTCAGATCAGTTGAAAACACCAAGGCACATCTTCCAAAAAAGTTTTAAATGCTTTTATTATAAAGGTTAGTTCATATTTGAACAATAAAAACAAACATCATTTTTATTGTTCAAAGGTGAACTAGCCTTTATCATTAAAGCTTTTTCAACTTTTTTCGAAGATGTGCCTTGAATTTTTTCAACTGATATGCCTGTATTTATTTATATTTTAGGATTTTAATTTAAGGATTTAAAGGAGCACTATGTAACTTTCCTCTTCTACCCCGGATAGAACCCGGTTTCCTGCGCAAGTGCAGAAATCTTTACCATTGAGCTCAGCTAATAGAGCATACCTGCTTGCTCAGAGGATACATTTAATCTTGACCATCAGGACAAAATTTGTGTCAGATCTTGTGTCTAGGTGAGACATGACCTTTGACACGATCTAAATGTCTCAATAGAAGAGCAGGGAGACAAAATACAACCACCCTAATTGTATGTGATATTGTATTAACATACTCTACCATAGAAATTGGACAAAATTACATTTTAATCATTAAAAAAACTGTTACATAGTGCCGCTTTAACACATAGTAGTGAAATAAATAGAAAAAGTAGTTTATTTCACAACCTAACGTATTGGTATTACCAAATGACCTATATCTGCACAAAGTCCTGCATGAGTCAAAAGTTCATACACGCTCATCCCTGGACTTATCAGAGTGTCTGGACTCGTTTGAAGATGGGGAGTCAGGGAGAGTTCAGTGTATGTAGTACTATATCACTGCAATTTTCTTTTTCACTCGCTGTCTGGTCTGGTCCCAGGCTAGGTTCCCTAGACCATATGGATGAATGTTTGGCCTCTTTTTGGCGATGCCAGCTGCCCACCATTTTGCCACTGCTTCTTGACTTTGACGATCTGCAGGAGCACAACCATGTGACTAATGAGAAGGTCTTCAATGCTGGACAGAAGTTCACTCAGTCACAGCTGTGCAGCAATTGGCACATCAGGATGAGTTTGATTAAAGGCCCATTTCTAAACGTACAGTAGCCTGTTCTGTATGTACATATACGTTCAGAACACATACTGTAGTTTGCACTATTGCAAATTGCACCTTGAGGCTATAAGTATGTTTTGTATCCATAATCTGTCAGAAAATGTGTGCAAAGATGGACTACTAAATGAAAACAGAGAAGTGTCCACGTACATTCCATGTCATTAACAGAGCATGAATGGGCCTTTAGTCTACTGGTTGGGTGGTAATAGATTTGTCATAAATGGTCCGGTTTTCCAGCAGTTCATAACAGCCTTCAAATTGAACCCACCACTGGTTGTAGCCTGGTAAATCCCCTCCCTCCGGAAAATCTCATTTCCATTTCATTTTAAATGAGATTTCTGGAGGGAGGGTTTACCAGGCTACACTGGTTGTGTGTGCAGTGTTTCACTTGATGTTTATAATTCAGAATCTCAACAAAAGACACCGGTGGCTAAAAAACATGTTGAGCTTGAGGACACCATTCAAAGTAATAGGGCGATAGAAAAGAACAGGGCGGCTGCATTCATTGAGTTCAATGGAGAAGTCAAGTGGCGCCCTGTTATATTATGTTCCACTTTCTTTTATGACAGGAAAGAGGCAGAGTTTAAAACAGTGAAATCAGCTGGGAAAATCCTTTCACTCCTATATACTCAAAACAGAACCCCTCTTCTACAGAGATATGCAGGGAACGAAATCGACATCCCTGGCCATGTTATACAGTTGAAGCCATATGGCACTAGATTTGATCCTTTGCCATCAGCAATCTTTAGTACGGGTTTCATCTTAATTACCTTGAGGTGACAGGTACAGTGCCAAGACGGAATGTTTTAATTGTGACGTACTGCATCTTGAGAACTGCAGTGCCCTGCTGGGACTACGGCTATAATGCATGAGTTGGCATATCAATGCTGTAAAACAGAAACCTTGTATCTCCATATTTCAACTTTTTTCATAAATTAACGTCCTACCTCGTTGTACAAGAGTGTCACAAAAGTAACACAAATTGCTGCTCTGCAAGTTCACAACGTGTTGCAATTATACACGGTATATAATTTTTTTAACCTTTATGCATGCTGAGCACGAGTGGTCTTTTTCAGCAATGCCCAGCACAATCACACAGGCAGACACATTAAACCCTGGGAAGTTGGGAACTGACCAGTACAACCACAGTCATAGAAGTTGGGGGTTCTTGCTCAAGGGCACTTCAGTGGTGTTGGGGGCAGTGTTAATTTTGTCGACTGAAACCATGACGAAAAATGTTCGTCGACTACCCTTTTTCACTGACGAAAACAAAATAAAAACGAAATAAAAACTAAGCCATGATGACTAAAACTAAATATATTCAACAAATAAAAACTAGATTAAAATGTTAGGGAGGGACAAGTGGAGGAGAGATCCAGTAGAACTAGTTTGGGTGTGCTTGAGTGTTGCGCTCTTTTTCCTGCCTGTCCGGGGGATCAATCCGGGAACGGGGAACCTTTCCCGGCAACAACCGCGCTCCCCTAACCTTTAGGCCACCACTTCTAAGTTTGTCTGTGGATTTTCAAAATATTTCACCAATAAAGTACTAACAAGATCTTGTGACTAAACAAATAACTACTTTGGATCCATTGGAAGACGGGTTCTTTTGTCCATTCCCTGAAAATGTTTTCAAAATGTTTTGGACATTGAAGGTTTCCACCCGACATCGACGATATGTCATCTGTCATTTGTCACCGCTTCGCCCATCAGCACCATGCAGTGAGGATGACACACCTTTAATTACAGCTCAAGACGCTGATGTAGTCTGGACTGACTTACAGTCTCTCCCTCCAGTCCCTTTATTTGAACTAGATATGACAGCTCAGCTCAATAGTAGGGCTGCAAGATGAGGAAAAACTGTCCTTCTCCCGTACTTCAAATCCAATCCAGAAATGTTATTATAGCGTCATGGTAACGGATGAAGACATTGCAGCCCTCAGTAGATAGGGGCACCGGTTCTGAGTATGATGGTGTGTCTTATCAATAAGGAACTTTAGGTGGATAAGTGAGTTTGGTGGGCGGATGGACTAATTTGGAGCATGTAGCAGAGAGTTCAGAATCTGATTTTATTGTCCCATCACTGGCTTACAGGTGTAAAGTGGGTGAAATAAATGTTTGCGTAAGCTCCATCGTTTTGGTTGTTTATTCCAGAACGGGAGAAGAACAAGGAAAGGAGGGGGTGGGGGTGCAGGGAGACGGAGAGCAGGGGGAAAAAATCAACACATTAAATATTAATAAAGACATGAAAGCTAAAAAGTACTAGAAAAAGCAAACCATGCGATAATGTAGAGGAGCTCATGCAAGTGCAGCCTTCTCCCTCTGTAGCGTGTCCACACACAGAGTTAAATTATCACTGCGGATTTTACAGTGTATAGATTGTGGTCCTGAAGATAAAAAGAACCTCAGTTACAGACCCGTAAGGGTCCATTTGGACCAGGGATGGGCCTTCCCCCCTGGGGCCAGACATTGAGAATCAGTGAGATAGAGGGCACAGACCGCTGCTTTGCTCTCTCTCTGCCCCTCTCTCTCCTCCTGGAAAGCTGACTGGCAGGAAAGCTCCACGGGGCTGCTATGGCAACAGACTGATCATATGCAGACCAGAGAGAGAGAGAGAGAGAGCGAGAGGCTGTTTGGCTGCCACGGTAACGTACATGTTGGGGCCAAGTCATCAGTTCCCACTGAGTCCCAGGAAATGAGATTGACTTTGATGAGAACTTGACCTCAGGCTGATGTCCAATGACAAGATGGCAGTCTCAAGTATCTTTTGACGAGGTGGAAGAAAGGACCTCAGAAGAAGTGTGTGTGTGTGTGTGTGTGTGTGTGTGTGTGTGTGTGTGTGTGTGTGTGTGTGTGTGTGTGTGTGTGTGTGTGTGTGTGTGTGTGTGTGTGTGTGTGTGTGTGTGTGTGTGTGTGTGTGTGTGTGTGTGTGTGTGTGCGTGCACACACACAGAGTACACAGTTGATTCACTTTGCCTGGGTGTTTTCACAGAAATGACAAAACAAAGGTTGAGTTAAGTATGGCATATGTCAGCCCTAAAAGCAGCCTCAACTCTCTCTACCCATGTGGGGGGGGGGGGGGGGGGTTACTCAGTGCTGACTTTGGTTGTGACTGTTGAAATATGCATGCCAACGCTGAGCACATGGGAAGCCTGCTTCTAGAGTCTCTGTACGTCCACAGTCTCCATCGATCAGTGCAAACCTGACTTTGAAGCAGCTATTCGACGTGAAAAGGAATGGTCACGGTAACTACAGTACCACTAACATAGACACAGAGCAGGCCTGACAATATATACAGCATCATCTAAATGAGTAACAACAACAATGTCAAGGACCGAACCGATGGATCTTTCCCTCTGCTTCCGTCTTTCATATGCATGAAGCTGGAAGAGAAAGATGATAGATTCACCTCTGACGGGAGCGCTCGACAGGGGCGCCCTTGTATGTCGACTTGGTCCATTGATCCGTCTCTCACTCCCTTATGACAAACGCTCGATCATGCGGCTGCTGCAGCCAAAAGCAAACAGACAGAATTATTGGAAGTCTTCTCAAACAGGCCACTGCATCGCCCTCTTAAGAGCAAAAAAATAAAATTCTGATGTGGGAATTGTTAAAAGCTCGTAAATCAACATCAAACCAACGTCAAACGTCAAGATTTGGAACCCTGCAAACATTCATTCTCCCCATATGAAAAGGTGTCCTTGGTAATTTTAGAAGCGGGAAATCGATCACTACAAAGCAAATCTCTCTTGTGGCCCGTGGCTTTAATTGGCTCAGCTGAGACAGTGAAAGAGGTCGCCAGCCACTTTCAACCTGGCGCCTCCCATATTTTTGGGGGCATGTCATTATAGGCGAACATTTCCAAAAAATAGCGAAAATAGCAGATCTACACGCTTGTAGATCAGCTATTTTCACTGCATGACACCATCATAAGAGCCTTGCTCAAATTTACAGTCTGCCAAGCTGAATCTACCCAAGGACGGTGAGTAAACACTACAGTATGGAGGGGATTAAGAGGTGAGAAAGAAAGTCAGAGGAAATGAAAGGAAATTACAGATTGATAAAAGGAATGAAACCCTGCACGTGTGTTTGAGAGAGAGCGAGAGAGGGGGAAGGGAGAGAGGGAGAGAGGGGGAGAGAGGGAGAGAGAGAGAGAGAATAATCCTCTCCCTGGAGGAAGTCATATAGTGTTCGAGCTATTCTGGCAAACCTTTGACCTGTTAGTGGATCTGCAGTCTGCCTAATGCTTGTGTAACTCTTGTTCAGCTAGTATGCTGGTTATAAGAGAACACCCCCCCCCCCTCTTTCACAATGATTTAGTTATTATTGATTTATCATCGTGCTTGCATTATTACAGCATTATTCACATGTGCATTGCTCATGTCCGTCAAGTAAATGGGTATCTGCATGTCATGGAAAGGTTATGTAATTGGCTACTACATACAAAAGGGTAATAAACCAGTTCAACCTGGCGTCCCTATTTGGGCATTTTAAGGGTGTTTCGTCCACGGACCACCCCTAATATAAATATATATGCCTATCCCTAGCCTTAGCCCTAACCTTATCCTCACAAATAAGCATGCTTATCCCTAACAAAAACCGTGCCCATCCGAAGCGAAACACCCTGAAAAGAGGGACTCTAATGTCATTATAGGCAAAACCCGTCAAAGATTTTCTTAAATTGTCAAACATTTTGAAAATATCAGATCCACAAGCTCACCATTTTTGGACAATTTTCCATACATATTTTTTTACAACAGGGCTTAAGTGGTTATGGACGGTCCATGGGCAGAGACACAGTTGAAGCATTTTTTTTTGTCACATTCCTAAGCTAATAATTTGATGACAGGAACAAACTGGGTGACGACCACGAAGAGTGTGGTGACATCTGGAGAGATAGAGGACGGCCGGAGAGACGGCAACCCGGCTGGAGAGGGTTGGCAGCCCAAACCACTTCTTCTGAGAGGAAGAACCCAATAGCAAGCTACAGACTGCGGTAAAACCTGCAAGAATCAGAAGGGTTTAAACATCCATCACGGCAGAATGACACGGTTGACAGCGGCAACGACGACACAAGAATTGACTTCTGGTCAGGTGCAGGAGGAGCCAGGCCCGGAGGCAACCCACAGTGCCCAGAGCCTCCTAGTGTCGCCAACACCCGCTGCCAACAGCTCACCTGCCACCCTAAGCCCCCAAGAGACAGCGGGGCCAGTAGCATTCCACTTGGACACAGGCCGGGGTCTGATCTCAGCCTCGGTCGGGTCGCCTGGAGGAGGGCATCTGTTGCAAGACCCGAAATACCCAGTGACTCCAGGAAACAACACTGATGATGTGTCCAAGTTTGTGCATCATTAGATGTTTTGTTAACATGACATGTTACATCTTTCCGCCGGTCATCAAATTATTGGCTTAGGAATGTCACAAAAACAAAACAATTTCCATGAATTCAAGGCTTCATGGGGTGTGTTACTATACACCCCATGATACTCCTTTAAGATGCTGAACCAGTGGCCCTCCAGGTCCACTATCTGCACTATAGTGAACCGCATCATGTATACTTAATCCATGTTAATCTGCCGTCCTTTTGGACACAAACTGTCACCCCATCACTCAGTATATTAAAGTCATATTGAATTAGTTACTATGTTCCAGGCTTATCTCCCAGAGCTAAATGAGAGGAGGTAGCTATTATAGTCCACAATGGAAGGGCAAATGTATTGTGGTGTAAAACAGAGCAAAGACTGCCCTCTGCTGGCTACTGGTTGTATCAATTTATCAGATTACCACAAGAGGAGAATGGTTTGTTGTGAGCTGTAGGGGGTTCACCTGACAGGAGGTATAGACACCGGTTTGTGGCAATCTTTCATAAAGATTAGAGAAACTTTATTCATAATCCCCAGGGGGGGGGGAACTGGGTTGTGACACCCAAGTAGCCTATACAAGACAAGATTACATTTGATCCCATTCCTATCATATCCTATGCAGGCTATATGATGATCTACAAGTTCACAAGCTCACTCACATAGCGATGCGTTGTAGATCTGCTATTCTCATACAATAAAGTATACATGATTTTAAAGCTCTATATTTTCATTAACATTTTCAGGTTATCCAATCAGGAAAGAAAGAGAACACCGCAAAGATAGGTAGGCTACTTTCAGCTTGTGTTCCAGTTTTGTCTGCTCATTTGTTTGTTTGTTTCATCACTTCCAATTCCATTTTCATGTGTTTATCCTGTATGAGTTCTCTCTCCTGATTGGCTAAAATTGGTATCCTGACCCGAAAATTCATTTTCTTTTCTTTTCAGAATACAGAGATTTAACACTTATTTTAACAAACAAAAAGTAGCCTAGTTACAGCACATTTAAGTGGATATGGAACTCACTCACTACAAGGATGAAACTCGGCCCCCACACATGGTTCCTTGGGATGGTGTAGGCTAGTAGAATTTTTGGCTGAGGAGACTGGAGTTAATCTGGTCACTAAGAAACCAAAACACAGAGAGAGGAAAACAGCTACTTCCAAGTACGTCAGTTGGGAAATCCCAGCATTACCATTTTTCCACGGCGGTACGTGGAATGTTGGATGTCGCTCAAGTTCTTTTTAAGCAGCACAACAGATTCTGACAAAACGCCAACCCAGTCTGGCTGTCAGCAGAGAACCGGCCGGGCTCCAGCAACTAGAAGCCACGACTGAAGTGCAGGTGTATGACACAGCTGTGACAGTCTAGTAATGAGCTCTATAACGTTAACCACTTTCACCCTGGCGCCTCATTTGGGAGAAATATTTAAATTTGAATTACTTTGCATACATTTGTTTACAATTCATTCCATTTAATTGGACTGGTCGGCTCCACAGCAGTGGGTCCAGTGAGTCATAAACTGCTGCTGCAGTCTTTTGGCTATGGAGACCAGTCAACAGCTGCTTCTGTTTCTACATGCCTCATATTCACATCCTGTCAGCATCACTCACTGATGTTAGTGTCTATAAGTGTAGTATAGCTGCAAGCATCTTACATGCTATAATGCTATCTGATGCAGTCAGACAGCATTTTATAGTATCTACTTGCTTGCGGCTAGTGTAGCATGCCGTAAGTGTAGCATGCCGAGATAGGCCTATGTAGGTCATGCGGTTGTGATGTTCCCTCAGATGTTATGCTTGGGGAGGGCTTAGGGTTTGGGTTAGTGTTAGTTTTGAGGGAACAAATATAGGGCTGAGGGAACATAAGGCTGAGGGAACATAGGTATACCTATGCCCCCTCAGCTATGTTATAAATAGGCCTATGTTAAATGCTCCCGCCCATAGAATATGGTCATGAAAGGTCCTGTCCATCAGACCTCTCATCTTTCTATGGAATCAGTGGTCACTCTGATTAAATTGACCATGATACATAGGATTATGGAATGGTCCCATTGTTTAAATAATAAATTATAATCTGTACTCTGGTCAGGGGCACACAAGGTGTGCACTGACTAGAGCATTGCAAATGTGTGCCTGTACAAATTCAGGACTGGTAGGTATTAGGAACTTTTACTTACATTGGTGCCACCCAGTGGAACAGCCTGGACGCTGCAACCAAACTGGCTTTAACCTTGAGAACTTTTAAACTGTCAACAAAATCATTGCTGATGGAAGAGGTTCCAGTTTGATGTAGGGTTATTTAACATGTTAGTAGGGCTTATTTAGTGTTTATGTTTTTGTTATCGGATATGTGATGTCTTCTGACATCCAACCAAGGCATATCAGCCCAAGGGAAGTGAGTCATTGAGAGGAACATTAAGGTTCTCATATGATTACCCTACCCTTGCTTATGGATATGCAGGAAACATCAGATGATAATTTGATTATACCATATACAGTATAACCTTATTTTATGCTAACTTTAATCAAAGCTTGAGGCTGGTTTAAGACATTGCAAAGCTTCCTGAGTTTCTAATGTTTTTGGATATGGAATTCCACTTCCATTGAAAATATGTTCTTGCATAGAATCCATTGAATAATAATGTATGTGGTGCTGTTTGCTGTCAGGTGTAATCGCTACAGATGAGATGTGGTTCTGGCAATGAAAATACACATACAGTACAACATACGTCAATTAAACAATTATTCATTACTGCTTTGCTAAGATAATAGTATTTAGCTTATCACAAACCCTAAAATAACATATCAATTCCAAACATAATATAGAAATCATCATACAAACTTACCCTTTGAATGCACGCACAATGGTTTCAAATCAAACAGTTCCGGTGAAAAGGAAACACAGGAGAAAAACATGCTATAATCTGAAAGATGTGCTCTGCTTATAGGCCTACTGCTGCTAGAAAAACGCTAAAGGACCCACAGGTGGCTCTGTAAAGGCATGATCAGCAATCATGCTCAACAATTTCCACCTGTCCATAAAACTCCTGGCCTTTTTAACATCCACTGTATTGTTACATACCCAAATGTTTTCTGTAACTGTTTCACTGTAAAATGCAATTTTCAAATGGCTGAAAGGTATAGGGCTTCAGTGGGTAATGTATGTTTTGTAAAAATGACACCAAAAAGCATTAGCACAGTTCCCTGCCAATCGTGAAACAGACCTTTCCAGCAAATGATTAAAGATAGGGTAAGTGATTTGCAATTATTCAAATAATTGCAAAATGGGTCTACCATATGTTCTGATTGTACGTTACTATAGAGTGTCCTGTCCATATAAGGAGTCTCCCATGTCTCTCCAGCTCTTTATTAAACATAAAATGCATTTTCAGTGCTCTCTCCTGATTGGCTCAAATGTTGTCACCTACCTGAAAATGTACTATATTCTGTTTACTAAAGAGCTGGAGACCCCTGTGACCGAACAAACACTCTGCAGAAATGATTACTATCAAAATATAGTACCTGTGTAGTAACACTTAAAGGAGAATTCCTGTCATTTTAAGTGTTATGTTTGATGTGTGTCAAATCACTTACCAACGTAGGAATGAAAATCGCGTAACTCCACAGAGCCCCCTATCGACCCCCACCGTTGTCATTATAGGAGGATATAGGATAGCCCAAATTCGCCTATTTTAACCAATGCAAAGTCTGTTTTTTTGCTTCTAGTACTCATTGTTGAGTCCCATGATAATGTAACAGGCGCTAAAACTCCCGACAAGCTAACGGCTAATAACAGAACGAGCTAATGCTGGTTGCTGGTTTCTCTCCCGACCTGGCAACCTGGGGCTGCCATGCAGAGAGATAAGCAGCCCCAGCGTTAGCTCGTTTGTTATTAGCCGTTAGCTTGTCGGGAGTTTTAGCGCCTGTTACATTATCATGGGACTCAACAATGAGTACTAGAAGCAAAAAAACAGACTTTGCATTGGTTAAAATAGGCGAATTTGGGCTATCCTATATCCTCCTATAATGACAACGGTGGGGGTCGATAGGGGGCTCTGTGGAGTTACGCGATTTTCATTCCTACGTTGGTAAGTGATTTGACACACATCAAACATAACACTTAAAATGACCGGAATTCTCCTTTAAGTCCCTTGGTGAGTCCACCTTGCTGCATTCCTAGCATGGATATCTGCCTTGGAGGGACACACACCCAACCGCCATCCAAAACCATCACCACCACCAGAATATTTTGACGGCATGGCTCTGCATGCAAGAAACTAAAACAAATGTTAAAAGCCAGAACACAATACAATTATCTTAACACAGTCATGCTTTCAATAAACCAAAAATCTATTTTTTTTAAAACCATTGCGAGGCGAGAGAAGATTAGTCATTTCAGCCATCTAATTATAAGGGGGTCTGTGTGTGCGTGTTTGTGTGTGTGCGTTCGTGCGTGTCTCTGTCTGTCTGTGACATGTAAAGCTAGGCAACAGTGTGTGTTGTGTGATGTCAGACCAGAGCTCTGGTCAGTCAGCCTATATAAGGCGTTGTAGATGCGTATTATGAACACTATGACATCATTTCCTGGAGAAAGAAAGACTATGCCTCCTCATCGGTTTTTCTCCCTCTCTCCTTTCCTCCTCGTCTTCCTCCTGTGGTGTCCTCTGTTGACATGTTATGAGGCTCCAGAGGATTTTGAAGATGTGTTTGGCAGGAGAGCCTGTCCCGCCTTCCTCATCTTCTCCAACGCTGCCTACGTGACTGGATCCACCGTGGAACTGCCCTGTTACTGTAAACCAAGGGAGGTCCTCGAGGTGGTGTGGTTTTATAAGAAACACAAGGACAGCTGGGAGGAGACGAGGGCCCTGACAGACCTCCGTGGTACCAAGGTGATGGACTCCAGTGAGCTCCTCCACAGCAGGGAGCTGAGGAGCAGGTTCTCCATCCGTCTCTTCAGCCTGTTGATCTTCAACGCGGGGCCACAGGACTCCGGCCTATACGTATGTGGCTCCGCCCATAAGGACTACTTCTTTGGCTATGACCTGGACATCCAGGAAGTGAGAGCACTGAGATTTACTTCGAGCGTTGAGCGTTCGAGCGTAGCAGGACGTGCGAGACGGAGCGAGAAAAGCAGGCGCAGCTCTGCTGATCCCTTGTACCGGGCGTTCACCAGCTATCAGCCCTGGTCCGTGTGTGATCGTTGTGGTGTAAAAGGAGAACAGGTGCGTGTGGGGCTCTGCTATGTGTATTCCGAGTACCTGCATGTGCGTTACAGACGAGGCAATCAGACAGCTGCTTCCTGTGGTTCCGGAGCGGTGCCCAGTGCTTTTGGCCTATCAGAGCACAGTACAGGTGGGGCCAAGATGCAGATCAGGCAGTGTCATGCGCGCTGCAAGGATCAGGCTCCCTCCTCTCCAAAGATTCTCAACCTGCAAAGGTTTCTCGGATACGGTTCACCCTCCCACAAAGAAAAACAAACAAAAGCGTTGCCAATCTTCTACCTCAACCACCCGGCCAGGCAGCCACTGGTCCTGGGCTGTCCAGGGTCGCGACCCGACATGGCCGTAGCATGGGACCGTGAATCTGAACCCATTTACCGCTCCGAACACTTAGTGGGGAGGGTCATTATAGACACAGGCCATCTTCTGGTCTTCACACCAGCCACCACTGAAGACTCGGGCACCTACTACTGCTGGCTGCAGGGTCGTCAGGCTGCAGAGATCCATTTGTTGGTCTATGACCATTTGGGGAAGGGTCTGGGCGTGACATCACACCCCGACTTCCAATCAAGTCTCTGGATGGTGCTGATATCATACGTTACCATGACGATGGCGTTCAGTGTGCTGGTGTTGGGGAGGGTCGGATTCGGACACCTACCTCAGGAGCATCAGACATTTTTGACTAAAGTAGGCAGACAACAGGTGTCAAGAGTCAAGTCTGTCCAGAAATTCCTGTTATGCTGCAATAGGCCTAATCAGTTGGCAGCCCGTAAGCCACATGCCGACCAAAAGCAACTTGCGAGTGCAGATTTGTTTTCATCCGATCACAAAGCAAAAGCAATGTGAAAAACATTTCACCAAACACGTCCTAAAAACATCTGTTACACTGCCACTTTAACCCATTGCATTTTAACGACATTATAACTGTAAACTTTACACAATCAGATATTCTGTTTCATCTTTATGTATTTATGGCTTCCTGTTTTATCTCACTTGTGCTGTGAAGGTTTTAGACCGAATCGTTGTGACATCACCACAACCACAAATGTACAGTATTTCCGGGTAGATAACGTCAACAGTGTTGCATTGTAGTATGATTTTTCTTTAACCTTATTTCTGGAAGAACAGGACACTTGTGATATTGTTATATTGACTGTTAGAAATATTGTATTTTGTTATAAATATCCACAGGTTGACAAACTAGACATAGCTAATGTTCTGGACACTTGATTTTATATAGTGAAAATGTCCATATAGTGAAAATGTCCTGGAAACACCCGTTTACAAACATTCAATTGTGATCTGGTCTGTACTGTTTGCATTTGAACTACCTTGGTACCGTGAAAATTATACTCAAATGAAGCGATTCAGAATACAGTTTCCCATAATGTCTGAGTTTATGATTTTTATTCAGCATTAACAGCAGGTTACAGTAGTTATATTTGCGGATACAATAAGATTCATGCCTTTTTTTCTTTTTCATATGTACAGGGACAGACAGTACAGTACAATTCACTCCCAACATAACGTTTAACACTCAACTGGTTCAGAGTACAGGGCTGGTTCAGTTTGACACAACATTCAATTTTCCCCGTACCCTCCCTCCTTCCCTCCCTCATGGGTCTTTAGTCCCCGTTCGTTTCACCACATGAAAATAAGTAGATGAGAGTTTCCCATAATGTCTTATGGTAACACATGGTATGCAACATGAATACGTTATCTGCAATCGACATTATAAGTGGATTCATGTAAACAACAGTTTCACTACATCCATGAATTAACAAGCATATCAAGCATGCATTGTCAACTCGCATCATTACGAGTTTTAGGACAGTGACCGTTCATAAATAAGCCATTGATTGTAATATCTAACATATTAGTTCTGTAGTAACGGGTACCGCGCTGGGTACACTAACAACGGGTACAGCAAGTACTCTGACAGGAGCAACGGGCATTGCATAACCCGGCACCGGTCTAGTCTCTATCAATTCCAGAAATCTCTGTCTGTGTTTATCTGTCTGCCTGTCTCTGGTTATGCCCACATATTGAGATGGCATTAGCAGTGACGTCATAGATGACTGACATAGACTGGCCTCCGAGTACTAACAGGTACTGCGTAGAAGGCATCGCCTTCATTTGTCAGTGGCTGTCTTTGAAGCTATCGCTGTGGAGAAATGGCTGCTATTAAGGCTTTGGTCAGCTTGTCTTTTGGAGGCGCTGTTGGCTTCATGTTCCTCATGCTTGCATGTGTGTACTACAACTATTGGCCCCTGTTCCTTCTCATCTTCTACGCCCTGTCTCCAATCCCTTACTGCATCTCACAGAGAGTGGTCGATGACATGGACGCACCCAGTAATGCCTGTAAAGAGCTGTCCATATTCTTCACCACAGGGATCGTGGTCTCGGCCTTTGGCCTGCCCACCATTCTTGCTAGAGCCAAAGTAATTCCCTGGGCGTCGTTTGCACTTCTGTTAACGAGTAACATAGTCGTCTTCCTGACCATACTGGGGTTCTTTTTCATCTTCGGATTCGATGATGACTTTAGTTAGCACTTTAGTTAGCACTTCAGTTAACACTTCAGTTAGCGCTTTTATCCAGTGATTCTCAACCTTTTGAATGTCAAGGACCCCCGGTTTGATATGCATTAGGCCACAGACCCCCATTTGATAGCATTTTTCTTCTCTGGGACCCCAATCTATACTGTAAAAGCCTCAGTGTTAATTTAACTCAGAGTGTACAAATGGAACCAAATGGACCCGATGCAACGCTTTGTGAGCTAGATCGGAAATGTTTTCTACTTCTGCGCAACACTATCCCCCAAAGAAACCAATAAAGATGAAATATGAAGATACAGGGTCTTTGGGCTCTTGTTTTCAATAGGTAAAACAAGGGAATTTTCCTTTTGTTTCTTTTTTCTTTTCCATTCCTTGGAATAGCATGGCTGATGTGATCAGTATGGTGTATACTTCTTTCAACTGACCTATTGTCATCTATCTGATTATGATTGGCAATACACACACATGTGCGGTCTTTTTAATCTTTGCGAGCTATGCCAATAAAGCTTATTATTATTTGTTTGCCTTGGTTCTTTTTTAAGTCCACCTCAAGTATTTGATACAGTGTTTGTACAAAGAAGATTAAAGTAAATGTGCAGTAAGTGGTTTTGTTAAAATGGGTGTTAAATAGCTCTATACTCTTGTAGCGATCATTGATATAGTGTTTGTTTATTAACAGGGGTTTTCCCCGTCTCTCCAGCTCTTTACTAAACAGAAAATGCATTTTCAGTTTGGGATACCAATTTGATCCGATCAGTAGAATACAGGATACAGGATAAACAAGTGAAAATGGAAGTGATTTAACAAAGAAATGAGTAGCGTAGACAACATTTAAACTGTAACACTACACCTGAACAGGCTGGTTAGGAATGCTGGCTCCGTCTTTGGGGCTACATAATAGAGAGGAAGCTGGATGCTATCATAGACAACCACTTACACCCCCTACACATGGAGATTGTGGCAGCAACTGAGCAGGAGGGGAAATGACTGATTCATCTCCGGCAAAAGGAATTACAATAGACTTGGTCTGAAGTTTGTGCCGGTAACCGTGAAGATTTACAACACGCGTGCCAGGGAGGCACACAATGGCTGCTCTGCTCGGTCAAAAGACTAATTAGCTTATAATAATTAGCTAATTAGATTGAATACTGTAACATTTTCCGACATGGTTACTGTGTGTAGCCCTATTCGTATTATTCTTTTGTCCTGCATAGTTGTAGTTTTTTATAGGATGTATACTGTTGTGTGCTATCATACTGTTCATTATTGAGGGTGTTTTTTTGTTGTTGTTGTATTATGTTTTTTTTACCCTTCTGTATCTTGCAGTACTTCTCTTACCCTGTAACTGTATCTGCTGTGTTGCCCCCCATCCCATGGTTGCCTCTGGTGACTGGATTACTACCATAACATTGAAGCTGATAAATGGGTACTCTCTCTGGATGAGATTGGCAACCTGATTTTATTAAGGAGCTGGAGAGACCTCTGTTATCGAACAAACACACTATGGCAAATTTGGCAATGCTTATTACCAGAATATAGAGCTTTAACAAACTGATTCATCTTAACCAAAAAACATCACTTACACTACCTTTAAGTCTCATTTCAACTATATTTTGAAATAAGACTATAGGCCTAGGGGATAACAGAGCTACTGTCATGGAGCCTTTGTTGCGCTGAAGGACAAAAGCGTTACACTGAAGTACGGATTTCGTACATAAACATATTAAACATGCAGTTCCCTGGCACGCCTACTGTATTTAAAGTATTTCTTTCTATGAAATATCATTAGAAAAATCATATTTTTGTGTTACACTGAATCACGGTCAATTTTGTTCAAAAGTTTACTAGAGTCAGAAACGGTGAAATCATCATGTAGAGATTTACTCAACTCATAGACTTCAGAAGGTCTCAGAAGATGTTTTTATGTACAGTATATACAGTATATATACTGTATTATAGATACTATAGACAGTTACTCAGACTGACAGACAGATAGATAGCATAATGTGTATTTATGTAAATGGATTTCATGTAAATAATCTTTATCAGTAAGATAAGATATGGGCATAATAAAGATGACATCATGGTTCAAGTAACTCGAGAGTAACAATGCTGGCCCCGACGGTTGCCGTAACCGTGTGGGCACCTAGGCTGGTAATCCAGCCTGACAGCTTGTCGAGGGTTCGACTCCCGATCCCGATGACCTTTTCTGCGTGTCACCCCCCCATCTCTTTCCCCATTTCCTGTCAGCCTACTGTCCTGTCAAATAAAGGCATAAAATCCCATTTAAAAAAGAAATACCAACCAACCCTATTCTATGGGTATTAGCTGCCACCTGCTATAAATCTGAGGGCAGTGATAAACTGATTCCAAAGTGCATTTCTGTAAAATAATGTCCTCATTGTCCAGAATAGAAAGGAAAAGTACCTTCATTATCCTCTTTCTAGTAGGCCATGGTAAGCAGGATCTATTGCTTCAGAAGCCAAGCTTCAATCGCAACTTCCTTGTTAAAATGTGTTTTAAAAGTAAGTTTCTCATCCAAACAAATCCCTAGGTATCTTATAAATGAAGACTCCTGTAGTTACACACAGTACGGGACAGGGGACATGATGGAGTCAAGACTGATCGTTGGTGTTGTGGTGATTTTAGCTTTAGTGATTGAGGGTAAGTGTCACAATATTTCAAATGCTATGTCTAGCATCTAGTCACTAGTGTTTTCGTTTTCTGTAAGGATAGGGAATTAACAATGCATATAATGTAAATGATGTACAGTAGTTAGGAATTCTTAGGTTTGTACAGAATTGGTTATGAATCTGTCTGCTGATAGTTCTCATAGAAAAATTCAAACATATAACATTCATGTAATGTTGATAGGCCTTGCCTCACACTCATCATGCCAAGTGGCCACCAGCTCAGCTGGACAGGAAATGATAACTCAAAATGGTCTGTACAAATGCACATTCTCTACTGTGCAAAATATGGCTGTGCAAATTAATAAATGATGCTATGCAAACATGATTCAATAAATAGGGTTAAAGTACAGGTGCAAAGTAGGTGCAGCCTCCAAATACTGTTTAGATGAAGACGGAAGCTTTGCAAGGACATGGGTCACACCTCCAACTGACAGAGACAGCTCCCTTATAAATGAAGGCTCCTGTAGTTACACACAGTACGGGACAGGAGACATGATGGAGTCAAGACTTATCCTGGGTGTTGTGGTGATTTTAGCTTTAGTGATTGAGGGTAAGTGTCACAATATTTCAAATGCTATGTCTAGCATCTAGTCACTAGTGTTTTTGTTTTCTGTAAGGATAGGGAATTAACAATGCATATAATGTAAATGATGTACAGTAGTTAGGAATTCTTAGGTTTGTACAGAATTGGTTATGAATCTGTCTGCTGATAGTTCTCACAGAAAGATTCAAACATAAAACATTCAGACATTCATTAATTCTGCCTTTCATCGCTGCTTTCCTTTGGTTAAACCCAGGAAGAAAGCTGGTGAATGTCTTTGGAAACCCCGGATCCTCCAAAAATCCTCAATTCTAAAAATAAAATGGTATAAAAAAATCCTCACAAATCCCACTCCACTTAATTCTGCGATTTATAAAAAATACAAAAATAAATGTATTCATCTACTGAGGATATCAAAGAAAATTTATTTTTCTAATAAATTCAGAGAATCATCAGACATCAGGTCTATACTTGGACGGTTGTCAATGAACTTCTTAACAAAAAAAAGTCTACTGCACCCCTCCTACCTCAGTTTAAGGATGGTGAAAAGATGTATAATGAGCCTATTATAGCAAATTAATTCAACATTTATTTTGCAAATGTGGGTACATTTCTGTCAAAGGAATACACTCATACTTATTGCCAACTCCTCATCTCCACTCAGTAACTTTAAACATAGATTGAGGGCCAGCCTGATGAATCAAGCCTCTCCACTTGCTTCTACTAATGTAGCCCTACTTCTGCGCGCGCGCACACACACACACACACACACACACACACACACACACACACACACACACACACACACACACACACACACACACACACACACACACACACACACACACACACACACACACACACACACACACACACACACACACACACACACACACTTCATTCGCAACTTCCTTGTTAAAATGTGTTTTAAAAGTAAGTTTCTCATCCAACCAAATCCCTAGGTATGTATAATGAGGAATTTGTTCAATAGTATAAAAGTATAACTACATAACTGAGAATATTTTTCATCAAGAAGTCATCCTCTGGTAAAAAAAAAATAAAAAAAGGAAAAAAAAGCATTGATCTTGTCAGCATTTAAAACCAATTTAAGATCTAACAATGATTTCTGAAATATATCGCAGCAAGTTGTAGTTTATGAACGGACACCTGTACAGCGTCTGAAAAGCAACATATATAGTGGATGTCACTTACAGGTTAACGGCGTGTTTACAATATTGTTTATATAAATAGTAAACAGTATAGGGTGCAGAATAGAGAATTGAGGAATACCTTTAGAGATGTGAAGGAACTCCAGCAGCTACAACTTTGACACATTGATATCTTTTGGTTTGATATCATTTCAAACCATATACAAGCAGCAGTGTCAAAGCCAATGTGACGCAATCTTGGCAAAAGCTGTGTATGGTCATTGGTCAACAGTGTCAAATCGTTGCTGTCGGTTGGAAACTCTTACTGCTTTTATGTCCAAAATGTTCACATGTCGCAATGTGACACTTTGCGAACTTATAGATCAGCTATTTTCATTCCTTTCGTCGCACTTTTGTACGACTAAGTAAGGCATTAATCTGCAAAAACAGAAAACAGATAGAAACTATCTATCTAACTAAACTATAATAGAAACATGGAGATGAGAGGTTTCTGCTCCGACAACAAAATGCTTTTTTCGATGAAAAGTGCAGCACAATATTGGGTTGAGTACTTTATCGACCACACCTTTTTTTTGTGTAATATTTGACAATTAGTGATAAGGAGATGCATATAAATGGGGTTTCTAAATGATTGCACTTTCTGTTACACTGTGAGATTACAATGGTAATAAAATAACCTATTTTAGTCTATAGCCTGTGCAACTGTGCCATTATAATAAAAGGTGCACAACGATATCCTTATCTCTTCAAGTGAATAAGACAGTTAAGTATAGGTAAAAAGAAAGGTAAGAGAAAAAGGGAGTGTTATGGGTGTTGTACAAAGGACTGACACTCCAGGTCATTCAAGAGTCTTCATAAGTTATTTTTCCCTGATCACCACTCCAATCCTACACCACTCCAATCCTACTCCCAAATCTCTACCAGCAATATCTGATAGTAATAGTGATGACACAGATAAAAAGGGCACACAATGGTGGAGGGGAAAACATTTTTGAATAGTTCTGTCACAATCTGTGTCAATAAATCATGCTAGTCACAGGGCGTGCATGCAGGTCAAGTACTATGCATGCATTTTTGTTGTTAACAATTTCACAGAGATTTTTCTGTCCCACCATGCTAACAGTAATTGCCATTTCTCAGGTGGCAAATCGCAGCTGGAAGGTGAGTTCTAATTTAATTCACTCACTCACTCACTTGGTTCTGTAATAATCCTAACAGTGTACAAGTAACAATCACACATGGTTGGTGTCCACTACAGAGCAGGTGTCCATGGGAATTAAACACAACATTGAAACTCTTAATAATATCACATTGAAGCTGTTAGCTAGAAGTGATCAACAAATTATAACATTTGGCATGTAGTCCTGCATAATTTTCACATATTTTACACAATCTGTTCATCTAATTCCATTTCCTTGTAGTGTGCGGTGTGGCTCCACTCAACAAAAACAACGAGAGGATTGTCGGAGGTGCTGACGCAAAAGCAGGAGCATGGCCCTGGCAGGCTTATATCGAAGTCGAGCAAAGTGTTTCTGGGGAACCGATGTATAGTCGATGTGGAGGATCCCTCATTAGCAACATGTGGATCCTGTCTGCTGCTCACTGCTTTCCAGTGTGAGATTTGACATTGAATTATATTGTTATATTGCCCTGCTTTTAGCTGTGTTATTCCTTAAAAATACTATTCCTGTGTCAATGTAAAGTAAACAAGAAAGTAGAAGGCATAAAATGCAACACAGATCTAGGCCAGTGGTTCTCAACCTTTTCAGGCCACGACCCCCCAAAAAAACATATTTGAACTGGGGACCCCCCAACCCTGACAAGCACTTGGAATGTAGGAGTTGAGGCATTGAATTGTGTTTGACACGGTTCCACAGAATCCTACAGCACTCTCTCTATCTCTCTCTCTCTCTCTCTCTCTCCACTTAGTGACAGCAGCAGAAGTGTCACAGTGTTCCTTGGAGCAGACAGCCTGCAGAACCTCAGTCCTAATGTGATAGAAAGACCTGTGTCCAAGATCATCAACCACCCTGACTATAACAACAAAACTTATGAACATGACATAGCTTTGTTACAACTCTCCTCCATGGTTGAATTTACCGAATACATCACACCTGTCTGTCTGGCAGCACACGGAAGCATCTTCACCGATGGCACTATCACTTGGGTTACCGGTTGGGGTAATATACACACTGATGGTGAGATATCTTCAGCATGTTCAGTGCTTTGCTGAACATGTGCAGTACTTTGATGCTTTGCATTGCTAGACAATTTGTGCCAGAGTTTCTCAATCAGTGGGCTGAATGTTGTTGAGATTGTTAAGAATGTTGCATGGTTTTCTTATAAGGGGGCAAGTGCACACTACCTCCTGTTTTTATGCGAGAGCTTCTGGGAACTGAGATTAACTACACACTAAATACACATTTCTGTGATCTGGGCTGACGTTTCCTCATACTACTGTCCAAGGAAATGTCATCTGTATCCAGAATGGTCATGCAGCACAATTCAGTTGGACCACAAAGTAGCCAGTAACACATCTACCTTTCACTTTATAAAGAAAACCCTCTCTTCTCTTCTCTTCAAGTTCCTCTACCCGATCCGGCAGTACTGCAGGAGGTGGATTTGCCTGTTGTGTCCAACACTAAATGTAACATCAGCTATCATATTTATACACAGCAAGAAATCACTGACAACATGATTTGTGCTGCTCATTCGCAAGGAGGAAAGGACAGCTGTCAGGTACAGTATGTGTGTCTGCTAAGACCAGTGCCCTTCACACAGAAGGTTTCCATGTATTGACTGACCAGTAAACAACTACTGTATGTACTGTAGAGTTGACCAGTATTCATTTGAGAGTGGATTATTCACTCATCAGACATCATATTAATCAGTAGTTCTGGCATGCATGCAATCCTGAAGGACAGATTTACAGTATGTAATTCAATGTTCTGTGTGATCTGCAAAGTGTGATTGTTAATTCCTTGTTATGTTTGTATCACCAGTCAATCACTGAAATGTGTCAGGTTTGTTGATTTGTGAATGCTTTGTCAGGAGGTAAGCATTGTAATGTCATTGACATTATGGCTACACGCATGTAGGATGTCACCATAATCTCAGGAATGAATGAGACCTCAGATATCTGTGATTTCAAGACTGCGTGAAGTGATGTCTGTGTGGCCCCAGGGTCCTTGAGGGGGTTCCAGGGGATCCCCAAAGGGAGAAACAGTTAACCCCTTTAGCCCTATTTTTCTCTTCGGCCATTCAAAAATAGCTGATCTACAAGCTCTCAACACGTCACAATGCTCTGTGTTGTGAGTTTGTAGAAAAATTTGAACATTTTTGGATTTGAAATAATTTTACATACTTAACACAAATATTGTCTTATGGGGGTCTTGTCAGATGGGGGTCCTTAAGTATTTTGTGATGATTTATCAGTGATAATTTTGCCTTAGTGACTTGCATTATGATGAAGTCTTTACATAATGTAAAACAAGAGGAAGGAATAGACTGGTATGTGTATTTCTGTCCTGAAATTCTTCCATTCCTGAGAAATCTTATCAAAAGCCTCTGTTAGGCGTACTCCTTTAACACAACGGGGCACACCAGTAGCTGACTGGAACCATAGTGCATTCATCACATAATTGCAAGGTCCCTGGTTGCATTCCTTCAAGAGACCTGTGTGTCGCATATCATTCGCCCACTCTATCCTCAGTTCTCTACACTCTAAATACATACTCTCCAAACTCTCAGACATAAATTATGAATGGAAAATAAATATAAAATGTATATTGAATATTAAAATAAATGGAACATTTATTTTTAACTGAACCATATTTGAATATTTAGTGATAGCAAACATCCATCTTGTGTTTCTTGCCTAGGGAGATTCAGGAGGCCCAATGGTGGTCCAACAGGATACTCGCTGGATCCAGGCTGGAATTGTAAGCAATGGCCTTGGTTGTTGTGCCAATGACAAGTTCCCTGGGCTTTATACCAGAGTGTCCAAGTACCAGGCTTGGATCAACAATCACACCAGCAACCGGACGGGATTTATTCCCTATCCCTCTATAAACTCCAGCAATGTGCCCAGCGGAAGATCCAAGCTGTTTTACCTGTCCATTTCTCTCCTCGTATCCATTGTTTCTCTGTAACTGTTCTAATAAGAAGGGAGGGACTGTTTTCACCTGTTCATCCTGAGTCTGGATTTCTTTTTTATGTCTCTAAATCTAATCGATGACACAAATATAGTGGGAAATGATGCATGGGTCAAAGATTTCTTGAATAGCTAGTAATACCTGGCATGATGACAGAAATCTCTGATCCTTCACATTTTGAATTTGTATTATTGATTGCACTGAACAGAACTGTATGTTTCAGAACATGTATAAGGAATTAGCAATAATCAAACGAAACGTAATGTCAATATCAATTTAACCAAAGTTACATTTATATAAATCATGTTTGCATTTGAGTTGGAACAAAAAACATCTGATGCATCGTCTCTGGCGTTGTTCAATATTCAATGCAAATAAATTGTAAATATTACATGCCTATTCCTCACAGCCTACACCATGTATCTGGAAGTAGTTTGAATTTGTGCCACATAAATGTAATTCTATTTTCACCATGTTGTCACGGTGCGTGTCAGGAGAGGACCCAAATGAACCACACATGCAGGCCGATCAAGACCAGTAAAGATTTATTAAACAGACAACAAAACCTGCTACGCAGTGAAACTGGCAAACATAGCAGGGAATACAAAGGCAGGAACACACAGTAACATCATCTACAAACTGGCAAGGCAACGCTAAACACAGAGGGCATAAATAAACTACACAGGTGAGTGTGTGTCTGCAGCTCGCAAACAGCTGGACCCATCAGTGACAAATTTCTATGCACCCTGACAATTAAGGGTGCAGCATACTTCAACTGATGCCAAACTTTGTTCGGCTAGGGTAGTTCAAGAAGAATAAAATGATAAAGAAAACAGAATGCCCGTAACACATTAACAAAAGTCTCAATGTGCACAGCCCAACAATAGAAAGAGAACAAGAAAACAGCCAGCACTCAATAATAGTTTTATATATTTTTTATTTTGGTAAAAGGGATGTCACAGAACCCAAAAAGGACCAAAAGTAAGAAAAAGTGACATTTCATTATAATTAAATCAAACTATTAAACTATCAAACTAGAATCTTTTTAAACAAAAATATAAAAAACTCCATGCAAATCAACAGTTGTGTGGAGGTGCAGATGGGTGAATGGAAAATAAGAACCAGCTGAATGTTACGTCAAACAAATAAACAATAGCACATGTCAGTCTCTCCAGGCCAGCCAATCCAGGTGAATCTCCTCCCACTAACAACCTCCACTCTGCTGCCACTTCCTGAAAGGGGAGGAGAGAGCACAACCAGTAGGAAGTCACATGTTGGAGCGTCACAACCAGCGAAACGTTCAGTCAATAATGTGGTGATTATGGGGCTCTGATGATGTTATATAGATGTATTGATAACTTCTTTGTTTGTGTATGTTGTTTGTGTTTGTTCGTTTTGTATTGTATTGTAATTCATGAGAATATAACTAAAGATTTGTAAAAAAATAATAATAATAATAATAATAATGTGGTGATTATAAGGTCCTACTATTATGGGTGATGATGTGGTACACTGCAGATGATGTGTTTGTTCTTAAAGAACAAAGAGACCCCAGGCCAACCTGTGGCCCCATGCAGGTCCAGAGCCACAGAGGGACAGAAACACAGCAGGACCAGGCTCCTGCTGGTCTCCAGCCCGACCAGCAGCACGCACACACCATACATAGGCATACATTTTAAATTAGAATGAGTCTGATTCTAACATCCCTAGACATTTTCTTGATATTCTGACAGATAATGTCCCATTCCTTCACACTTATTGAAATTTTAAATCATGTTCCCAAACAGGTTTTAGTGTTGAAGTCCCTTCATGGTTTTGATTAGAAACCATAATAGCAATAGAGGCATCAAATTGTATACAATATTTCCTGGGAATATTTAATGGGAGTGTGTGCAGAAGATAATTTTGCCTTCAGGATGCTATTTTATTAAACACATTTCCTTTTCCCCATAGAGACCAAGACAGACGAGACCACCTCCCCACATCAACAGATCTTCATAAAAAGAGAGTCCACTCACTCTAATGACAATCTATTTGTTGAGCAAAAGTAATTTCTAAATACCTCAAACCTTCTGGTGGCCAATGAAATGCCCCCTCTGGGCAGTATGCCATACTGAGAAGTTCTCATAGATGGGCTCTTCTGGCACTGTGAACTGACAAATATAAAAGAGGAGAAGTAGAACATGTCATTGGTGATGTACATTTGCACATAGACAGAATTTTCTAACTGTCAAGCTGTGGGAAACCATCCAGGGAACATTTAGGGATTGTGTTTTGCTCAAGGACATTTAGACGTGATGCCAGGATCAGCCCAGGAACCATCCTACAGTATTCCCAGGTGACTCCTCTGCTTGCTGAGCCACTCCCACGGCTATCAAATGTGCATTTAGAAGTAGGAAACCATGGGCAGAACAAACAAACAGGCCAAGCAAATGAACACATTGTGTAGTGTGTATACAATTTGTGCATTTGAGAGAGTTTTACTAGTATAGTTTTAGTTACATCACTAGCTGTAGTAGCAATAGTAACATGCAGAATGATTGCTAAGCTGACTTTTAAGGTAAGATTTTTAACAAATTATCATAACCACTCTTTCGAAATTAAATCTGTTTTTACGGATGCATACATACTCTCCAAGATTATATATGATTTATAATTTATTTTACTTATTTTGTCAAGACACCCAAATCAAAAGGATTGGCTCGCTCATGACCTTTTTTTCATCATATGAAGAATCCCTAACTTCCACTCAGTTCCACTTTCAACTATTTATTCCATATATCGAAAATGTTATGTAAGCTGATTAAGCTCACAATGTTGTTGTGACACGTGAGCTTACAGATTGGCTATTTTTACAAGGGAACAAGATATAAAGACAACAAGAAAGATGACGAAGACATGAACAATGATGAAATATGACGTTTCACTGACCTGTCCTCTGAGTTTTCTGCAGAGAAACAAAACACACATAATACATGATTTCATTCTGACACCATACACTACTGTACTTTCAGTGACTTCATGTGTACTTTTATAGCAAGGAAGATTTTCAAAGGTTATAGCCACTATAAAACAGAGGAAATGTCAAAAGATGTGGAATCATAATGTTTATTTGGTGTTTGCACTGAAATCGGCTTTTGATTCTGGTGGTTGTATCTTTTTTTGAAGTCAAATTGTATTTATTCGTTATCAATAGAGCAGATCAGGAATGTGTTGCCAAAAGAAAAGTATGTGTGTAAAGTCCTATTTGTTCATATTCATTGAACAACACAGACGCATCTCTTAGTGATGAGGTAAATATTCATTGATTTAGTATAGGGCTCTCCATTGTACAAGTAGGAGCTGGCTATGAAGCTACAATTACAGGAAAGAGGAAGCACCATTTAGCACAATCAATTAAATAAATGTGAAACAATACTCACCTATACAGCCAGACTGAACAAATGATGCCACTTAAAACCCCAGCAATTGCAGCGGAAAGTATTAATGGCAAAAACCATGACGGCTGTGCATGATTGTCTTCTGTAATGAAGACATTATTAAGTGTGCATGATATGCATTTCATTTTGGACTAATAGAATGAAACCTTGGACATTTGCTTTTTTACCCCTACAAACTGAAACAATATGTTTAAGTTTAACATTTTGGACATAGTAATAGTTAGTCCTTTTACTATTACTTGCCTTTGGTGTTCTCAGTGACGGTTAAATTCCATGTAGTTGTCCTCTGACCTCTCCTGACAATTACATCACAGTTGTAGATCCCCGTGTCATCTCGGACGATATTAGAAATGTTCAGCTCTGAAAAATCTGTCTGAAAATGTATTCTGTCTGAATTAAAATTCTTCACAGTCTTATTTCTTTTGTGAGAAAGTAATAGTGATTCATTTCGTTTCCAGGTGATTTGTACAGCATCATCGGACCAGTTGCACTTGAAAGTAACCAAGTCTCCTATGGATGCAATTATATCTCTGTGCTCAGTCACAGAAACACACCCTATAATGAAAATGAAAATAGTGGGGAAAAAAATAAACATCTGTATGAAGAAAATGCATTCAATGTATATAATATTATTTGTAGGGCTGGGACTTTAACTGATTAATTTAGATTAATTAATTACAGAAAATTAACGCGATTAAAAAAATGAATCGCATTTTAATCGCGCTTAGTTTATGCACAACAGAATCTTTCTCACTGGACGAGTTTCAGGCGTACCGATCATACCAGTGCACCAACCAACAGCCAACACACCCCAGTGCACGCAATGGGACAAGAAGCCGATCACACTGCTTTGCTTGGCCCAGTGGATGGGAAATTTAGATTTAAAAAGCGTGGATAAAAACACGGTTGTGTGCAGAACTATTTTCTGTTGCTTAAACTTATGTATTCACTCATTGATTCACTCATATACCAAAATCTGTTTTAACTGAAAAGAAATTGCTTCTCAGGTCAAATATTGATATGCGATTAAACATGCGATTAATTTTGATTAATTAATTACAAAGCCTCTAATTAATTAGATTATTTTTTTTAATCGAGTCCCAGCCCTAATTATTTGTAAACTCACCACGCAGTAAGATGACCATGAACAGCAGATGACAAGCTGCCTTAATAAGCCTGCGAGACATGACTGCAAAAACAGGAATATACTGTAGTAGTTGGCTGTATTTCACAGTCAGTGTGTCTTAAAATGGTAGGAAATATGACGAACAGTTAAAGGAAGGAAGCGTGGCTGAAGTCTGGTAATTTTTATTTATAAAGCACTTCCGAATGAATGAGTCAAAGTTGTGGTTTTGAGCTTGCAGTGCATTAGAAAAGAAGTAGCTATGGAGTAATTGATCTTCTACACTCTACAGGAACATATTAGATATGCAATACAATATTCAATATAAGTCTCCTGAGGAGGCGCTTCTGAAGCATGTCCTGGACAGGAGTCTCTGGACGTAAAAACAGATGATGATTCAATATATGCACCAAAACAGGAGAAAATAATGACCTCACATACAAAATGTAGCATCAAACACAGTATGTTCAACTTCGTCAAAGCAGATAGTGTTGGATATGTAGCAAACTTATTTTTTTCAAATAATTACCGCGTGTGCACAGCAATTTCCCTAGTCTTGAACCTAAATTCCCAGTAATAACCCTCCCTGACCCAAACCGGCTTTATACGACACATAGTAAGGACCAAACCATCTGAGTGATCAAAACAGGCTCTGCAGCTGTACTCAAAAGATCCAACTGTAAGTCCTCATTAAGTACATTTTCATTTTTTTCTGCCACAAATATCACAAGACACAGACTAACAGAAAGAACAAAAGAGAGAGAAAAGGGAAGAAAAAATCCTTTTCCTCTTATTTCAGATTTAAAATTAGTAAATGTTGAATGTACTGCAAATTGTTACTTTTGGGGCAGAAACCTTGTATCTCCATAATTCAACATTTAATATTTATCAATTTTTTGGGTAAATGAATGCCCTACTTCCTCATACGTCAGGGTCACCAAAAGTAGCAAAAATAGTCCATCTACAATCTCACAATTAGGGATGTTCGATATTATCGGCCTCCCGATATTATCGGCCGATATTAGCATAAAAATCGATATCGGAAAATATCGGTATCGGTTTTTGAAAACCCCCCCCCCCCCCTTTTTTTTTTTTTTTTTTAAATAATTTACAGTAGTTCTTACTGTATGGTGTGTGTGATATGAAATTTGAGCTTACCCTAATCACAATAATCCCCGCATATATCGGTATCGGTTGATATCGGTATCGGTAATTAAGAGTTTGACAATATCGGTATATCGGTTATCGGTAAAAAAGCCAATATCGGACAACCCTACTCACAATGTGTTGCAATGCAACGCACTGTGAGATTGTGAATAACCAATGAAACCACGGTTTCCACCCGACGGTGATGATATACTATAAGTCTATCAACCACATGATCAAAATGCTGGCTGCAGACAGTATAGCAGTGATCAGGCCCCTCAGAGATGTAGCAACCACTATATCCGCACTCTCAATACCAAGAACTTTGTGACACAGGAAACTTGCTCTGCTGGTACAGTACATTCACACCTCACCTTATTTTCGCACATGCACATCTTCATTCACACCCAGTCACACCGAAAGTAAATGAACCTTTGAAAAACTATAATTCAACATTCATCATGAACAGAAGACAAACAATGTGTCATTTAATCGCAATGCTTTGATAATATAAGAAATGCAATCATAAAATATACATTTAGTAAAATAAAGGCAATATAGAATAGAATAGGGACAATCTTTTTTTTGTTCATAAAGCCTGTTGAAAAAATGAAAGCTTTTTTGGATGCAAAATAAAATCATGCGCCCAGTGCTCTCAGGGCTTTAAAAGCAGTCCTTTTCTTCTTACTCTCATTCTTTAGATTTTTTGTCTTTGGTTTGCAATGCATATTATCCAACACCATAACCGCATCCACTCAACTAAACTACTGATTGTACTGGGACCCTCCATAAAACTTTTCATTCAATTTGTCTTCATGTCTTTAGTTATATTTCTAATAAATGATGTTTGTATGAATTATCTGCGAATCCCTCTTACTTTGCCCCAACTCTGAGCCAGGTTCTGGACCACTTGAAACGTATTTTATAAACAATATTTAAGAAGTAATACATTTTCAAAAATCATTCCGTTATAAACTTTTTGTTTGTACAGTATGCCGTCAGTGCCTTTACAAGTATCCTCTATGTCAGGGGTTTTCAACTGATTGTGAACTAGGGACCACCACCCTGACAAAGAATCAACCTGGGGACCACTGTTGTGTTGGGAGTGGATATGGGTTAAGATTGCTATGCATCCCATGTCTATACATCCCACTGTTTCTCAACCAATGGTCCACGGACTACTAGTGGTCCATGGTATAATTAGGTGGTCCATGGGGAAATGTTTTAAAATGTAAATGCATAAATACATTTTAACTTTGTTAAATGTATTAAAATATGTTAAAAACAAAAATCCTACATTTGATGGACTTCACTTAAGAAATATTATTTAAAGTAATAGGCATGGTGTGGGAGAAAAAAAACTTTAAATGAAATAATGACGTTAAGGGCTTGATTTCATTCGTTTCACTTTAGTGCAACAAATTACTATATCAAGCTCAGGCATTATATACAGTAACTTAAATGGTTAAAGTAGTCCAGAGCTAAAAAGAAAAAAACACTGATCTGTGATCTATTCCTATCCCACTCTTATTTTATCGTACCTTCCATTAAACTCATGTTAACTGATGTACTGAATTGTATCTTATGTATGAGACATGTGATTATATGGGAACATTTCCTAATAATGATGACTCAATCAGGCAATCCAGTACACTTCCCCTTCTTGAGATTCTAACTTATTTTTCTGTAGAATTTCCTGCCATCCGACTTCCCAGGCAACAACATTGACACATCATCATAAGTCACTCGGCCATTTAGTGCACTGGTCCATGAAAGAAAATAAATTAAAAATATAGCTGCAAGCAGCGATAATACGGGGCCAGTGAGAGAGAGAGAGACAGACATGTAAACACAGAGAGAGAGAGAGAGAGAGAGAGAGAGAGAGAGAGAGAGAGAGAGAGAGAGAGAGAGAGAGAGAGAGAGAGAGAGAGAGAGAGAGAGAGAGAGAGAGAGAGAGAGAGAGAGAGAGAGAGAGAGAGAGAGAGAGAGAGAGAGAGAGAGAGAGAGAGAGAGAGAGAGAGAGAGAGAGAGAGAGAGAGAGAGAGAGAGAGAAACTGGAGAGAGAGACGTGGAAACTGGAGAGAGAGAGATGGAAACTGGAGAGAGAGGGAGGGAAAGAGACAGACAGACAGACAGACAGACAGACAGAGAGAGAGAGAGAGAGATGGAAACGGAATAGATTGAAAAGAGACATGGAAACGGAATAGATTGATGAGAGAGAGATGGAAGATTGAAAAGAGACATGGAAACGGAATAGATTGATGAGAGAGAGATGGAAACAGAATGGATTGATTGGACATCTCAACCTATTGCCATTGACAGGAATCGAATTCTCAACCTTCGGACTAATAGGCTTCAACATTACCTATAGTGCTATAGCTTTGTCCAGGCTGATGTTGTCTGTTGAAGATCATAAACTCTTGCCTTCTGTCATGAACCAAGCCAACACTAAGATCACTCGTTCACAAACCATTTACCAATAGAGAAATTGTATGTCTCCTCGCAACCGAAAACAGTGAAAGCAGCTGATCTACAAGCTCAGAAACACGTTGCTATCTGAAAAGTTTTGAGATTGTAGATCGGCTATTTTCAGAATGAAGTATGTCATACATTGAAAAAGCGTACTCTCAAATAAGCATTTCAGGTTATCTTTACCATTTGCACATGTATTCATTGATACAGTCATGTTGTTTGCAATTCAACTTAAATGAAGTTTGCATCAAGTGAGGCTTGAGCTGGCGACCTTGAGATTGTGAGGCACTCATACGCCATTGGACCAACAGACAAGGAACTGTGAAAAAGGAGACCACACAGATGATACAGTTTCACGCAAATAGCTGAAAAATCCTGGGTTTAAGTGTTTTTCAAACTGCTCAAAATTGCGGACAATCTAAGGGCGGAGCTTACTGGTCAAAGCGATAGATGTGTTCCTCATGAGTCAAGGCACAAGTGTAAGCATGTTTCACGACTTTCGGCCAAACGAGGCATGACTTTTGCCTGTTTAAAGTTTGCATTTTCAAAAAATTGCTATAGCGCCCCCCTTTGGCCAATTGGAGTGAGATTGGTTTCAGTGATATTTGGAATGACTCTCTACATTACTGCAACGTTTCAAAGAAATGTGAGTCTTGCATGTATGTGTTAGGGGCAGATGAATAATTTTCATAAAACTGCAATAGTTAAAATCTATTTCCTCCTGGGATTTTTGAGTAATCTGCACGAAACATTTTACACATGAACTTAGGACCTTTGCCGACAAAACAAAAGCGGCAGATTTTCCATAAGTGAAAAAATGCAGAAGTTATGAGCCAATGGCTGTTTTTCATATAATTCAAAATGGTGGGCGATCTAAAGGTCAAAGGTCAAAAGTCAGACAACGAAAGTTGTCGGGCATGAAGAGACGCATGTGTGTATCAAAGTTTCATGGTTGTAGGTCAAACAGGGCATGAGTTGTACCTGTTCAAAGTTGGCACTTTCAATTGAGTGCTATAGCGCCACCCTTTGACGAATGAGTGTGAGAATTATTTCTTGATAGTTTTTCATGTGCATCTACCATATGGCCGAGTTTCGTAAAAAGCGTATGCACGGTTAAGCCAGAATTGCCAAAAACAAGTATTTTTCAAACTGCTCAAAATTGCGGACAATCTAAGGACGGAGCTTACTGGTCAAAGCGATACATGTGTTCCTCATGAGTCAAGGCACAAGTGTAAGCAAGTTTCACGACTTTCGGCCAAACGAGGCATGACTTATGCCTGTTTAAAGTTTGCATTTTCAAAGAATTGCTATAGCGCCCCCCTTTGGCCAATTGGAGTAAGATTGGTTTCAGTGATATTTGGAATGACCCTGTACATTTCTGCAAAGTTTCAAAGAAATGTGAGTCTGCATGTATGTTTTAGGTGCAGATGAATAATTTTCATAAAACTGTAATAGTTAAAATCTATCTCCTCCTGGGATTTTTGAGCAATCTGCACGAAACGTTTAACACTTCAACTTTGGACCTCTGCCTACAAAAAATTCCAACGGATTTTCCATAAGTGAAAAAATGCAGAAGTTAGGAGCCAATGACTGTTTTTCATATAATTCAAAATGGTGGGAGATCCAAAGGTCAGAGGTCAAAAGTCAAAAGTCAAAAGGGTGAAAGTTGTTCAGCATGAGGAGACGCATATGTGTATCCAAGTTTCATGGCTGTAGGTCAAACAGGGCATGAGTTGTACCTGTTCAAAGTTGCCATTTTCAATTGAGTGCTATAGCGCCACCTTTGGACGAAAGATTGTGAGAATTATTTCTTGATAGTTTTTCATGACCATCTACCATATGGCCTTGTTTCGTAAAAAGCGACTGCACGGTTCAGCCAGAACTGCGAAAAGTGGCAGAAGAAGAAGAAGAAGAAGAAGAAGAAGAAGAAGAAGAAGAAGAAGAAGAAGAAGAAGAAGAAGAAGAAGAAGAAGAAGAAGAAGAAGAAGAAGAAGAAGAAGAAGAAGAAGAAGAAGAAGAAGAAGAAGAAGAAGAAGAAGAAGAAGAAGAAGAAGAAGAAGAAGAAGAGACAGAATACTGCCAATAACAAAACAGGTCCAGAGCTGAGCTCTGGCCCCGTAAAAAACGTTCACTTTCCTGCATTACTAAATGCATAGTCAGGGACGACATGCAATACCTTCACGGACCACCAGGGGTCCATGGACCCCTGCCCTATGGATTAATAATGCACAATTAGGTGTATACATTCTGCTTGTAGATCTGCAAGGGTTCATGTGGTCACCTCTCCTATATTGTGTACATCTTTATAACAGTCAAATTCATCATTTCACAAAACTACACTCTTGAGCCTATTTGAGTTGGAGAACTCCATTGTTTGGTGACTACTTGTCTTGCCTTACAAGCTCCTCCTCAGCCCTAATGACCCTAAATCTGACCCTAACCATAACCCTATATCTCTAACCTGCACCCCTTACCATTTACTCTATGCCTCTTTATCAATATCCATACAGTGTATAACTTGCTGTTTTCTTTGGGAATTCACTTGTTGGAGTAAATCAGTCTGACATCTGATATAAATCAATAAATGGACACAAGATGACAAATTAACTGAGTGACAGTAAGTGGGTGGTTTGGTTTTTGAAAATAGTTTCCAACCCACTGAAAGGAAACAAATCAAGTAGGCACAGTAAATGCATGACCCCAACCTTTACTTACAGCTAGTGGTCACACATGAAAACAAGTTACTGACAGGTCATGTATGCCATTTGCCCCACTAAACTGTAGGTCAACATGGCTTCCACGGTGACTGTCAAAGCCTCCTGGCACAACTGTCACCAGGGGCGCCGATCGCGTGGGGGCGCCGGGTCCACAGCCCCCACGCTCAACTGATGAAACCCTCAGATCGGGGCCCAATCTAATTTCCATGACTATGGCAAAGCAGCTCTCTGAAGGTGCCCGCATGGCCGCGAGAGAGACGCATTCAACGAGCCGGCCGTTAACACCTATAGAACAATAGGCAGGAATGTAACAACCGCACCCAGCCATCAGCCCTTGTAAATCTGCTCTAGTCTGTAGTCACAATGTGACAATAAAGCTTACCTGATTCTTCGTGTTTCTTCTCTAATTCTTTTAGAAATAAACTGTAATGTTTACTTTACCTTCCTTATAAATTACAATGGCCCTTTATAACTAAAATGAAACGAAAAGAGCAGTTTCAAATCTATAAAATAATTACACTGTTTAAGGTGTTTTTTTAAAGTTTGAGTGCAATTACTGGAATGTTTATTTTACTTTCCTTATAAATTACAATGGCCCTTTATAACTAAAATGAAACGAAAATAGCACCTTTCATGACATGAATGCAGCTCAAATCTATAAAATAATTACACTGTTTAAGGTGTTTTTTTTAAAGTTTGAGTGCAATTACTGGAATGTTTATTTTACTTTCCTTATAAATTACAATGGCCCTTTATAACTAAAATGAAACGAAAATAGCACCTTTCATGACATGAATGCAGCTCAAATCTATAAAATAATTACACTGTTTAAGGTGTTTTTTTAAAGTTTGAGTGCAATTACTGGAATGTTTATTTTACTTTCCTTATAAATTACAATGGCCCTTTATAACTAAAATGAAACGAAAATAGCACCTTTCATGACATGAATGCAGCTCAAATCTATAAAATTTTCATTTCAGTTTTAATTTTCATGCTATAAATACAGTAATGCCAAGTAAAAACAAGTTGTGTGATTATTTTAACCACTGTACCACTGTACCAAATCAAAAGGATAAATACCACTGTACCATTGCCAAACTGTAAATAAAGTACTCAATGAAAAAAGGCGGGGGGGCGGGGGGGGGGGGCGGGGCTGGTCTAGGTCAAGTTCAGCCCCCAGGCTCGCGCACAAACAACGGCGCCCCTGACTGTCACTTTCAATGTCATAAGTTTCAACACATGAAAGGGAACTTAGGTAACGCACATCGACTGGTGGCTGCTGGGCTAAAGAGGCTTCAGTTAAAAGAGGGTAGAGCCCGCATAAAGACGTTTTTGTATCTACATGGTGTGCGGGCTCAACTCTTTTAACATAAGTTTAACTAGTGCCACCTAGGGGCTCAAACATTATGTTGTTTTGTCAGTTGATCTTGCACATGATGCATGTATCAAAGAGAACTTGCACTTTTTTTGTGGATCATTATTACTGATGGCAAAAGTAGTAAATTATATGTTCAAATTTACCAACATATATTTTTTTGCTTGGGGTATATTTGACCCCAGTAATTTAGGTGGATTTTTCCTATATGCTCTCTCTCTGACTCATCTCTGTCACTTTATATCTATTTGGCTCTATGTAACTAACTTTTACTCCATCTCTGGCTGGAATTGTCTCTATATCTAGGTGTCTAAAGGTATAGTAACAAAAATAAGCTGTCCAGGAGCTGTGTTGTGTTCTGACCAAAAATCATCAACCCCCAAAAAAGAAATGCAATCAAATGTATTTTTCAACTCAAGACCAGGGGTTACAAATGGGAGTTATTAATGCAAGTCAACACACCTAAAATAAGCAACTCAATAGTCCCTTTTCACACAAAATAATGTGGTCCAATTCAAACATAGTTCAGTTCAAACCAAAACAAAAATCCTCTTACTGTTGGTAATTATAAAGTCCTCTTGATGTCAGTCAAGTGTTTGAATTATTCCTCTTGCTGTCAGTGAAGCCATCCTCAATTGTAATGTATATTGTTCTGTGTTACCTTGGTGTTGAATTCCCTATGGTCACTACTCACTCCAGACACAGAGAGAATCCTGAAGGGACTCCTCTTCTCCAAACAATTCCCCTCCTCAGTTCTCAATTCTCCTCCCTGGATTCAAGCGGTGAGGTTGAAATCTGCAGGCCTGCTTAGCAGTTTAGTTGTACTAACTGTAACTGTCTTTAGTGAAGTTGAAGTGAATAACTTTACTCCAACTCGAGCCACTTCAGGTAAAATAAAATAGACTGGGTAAGAAGAATGCTGGACAACTGTCCTTGGGTGCTGCTGCCGGCATACAATTGATACAAACTGAAAATCACTCACTCAATCACACACCTGTGGCAATTTCAGTACTGAGCAGGGAGATTGCAAGGTGTCAATCATTGTAAATTGGGGATGGCCCATTAATAAGAGTCAATTGTGACTCTGGCCGTCACAAGAACCGGCTTCAGGTAGAGCCCGCATAAAGACGTTTTTGTATAGCTGTACATGGTGTGCGGGCTCTACTCTCTTTTAACATAAGTTTCAACACAGTCATGGATAGTGCCACCTAGGGGCTCAAACATTATGTTTTTTTGTCAGTTGATCTTGCACGTGATGCATGTATCAAAGATAACTTGCACTTTTTTGTGGATCATTACTGATGGCAAAAGTAGTAAATTATGTTCAAATTATATTTATACATTTACATTTAATTTACAACATATATTTTTACCTTGGGGTCTAATTTTTTATTTTCCTATATATGCTCTCTCACTGACTCACTCTCTGTCACTTTATCTCTATTTGGCTCTATGTATGTAACTAACTTTTATCTCTGGCTGGAATTGTCTCTATATCTAGGTGTCTAAAGGTATAGTCACAAAAAGAAGCTGTCCAGGAGCTGTGTTATGTTCTGACACACAATAGGCCTACAACAGGTTAGCCATGCAATGCTTAACAATGACAAATTGTGCAGATGCCATTGCAGTTCGTCCAAGAGTGTCCTGAATTTGGAGTTTTACTTGGATGTTGGAGGTTCATATCTGCACACTATTATCAAACATGAACCCTAGAGTCCCTAACTTTGAGCATGTCATAATAGGAGGCCCTTACAGGACAATTTTTTATTCCATTTGAGTACATTCTCAGACTTAAATTAACAGTGAGGATTTTACAGTGCAGATTGGGGTCCCATAGATATAAAACAAAAGGGGGTCCATGGCCTAATGCATAATATCAAACTGGGGGTCCTTGATATGAAAAAGGGGTATATGGTTTAATGACTCATAAAATCAGTGTTTCTTTAATAATGTCCCCCCCCCTGGTTTGAGAACCACTGTGCTACACTAACAGACGAACAGAGCCTTAATTAGTATAACTGGTGAGACCTGAGGCTGTGAAGGAAGTAAGGAGGAGGCATTAGAGCTGGTGGAAACTCTGCCTGAAGTTCTTCCACCACCCACCCAGTGATGTCAGAATATGCCTGCCTGAAGTTCTTCCACCACCCACCCAGTGATGTCAGAATATGCCTGCCTGAAGTTCTTCCACCACCCACCCAGTGATGTCAGAATATGCCACTAGGTGGTGGTAGTAAACCAGCCTGGAACATTGTAGCCAATATAGACAATGCCAGCCCTCAACACATCCCTATGACTGGTAAATGGAAATAAGTGTAGCTCCAGCGTATTTCATTAATTAATGCTAATACTCGTTCTGCATTCTAATCTTCTATTCTTGTGCATTTAGAAGAATTTCCAAATGCACCCTTCCTGTGTGTGTGTGTGTGTGTGTGTGTGTGTGTGTGTGTGTGTGTGTGTGTGTGTGCGTGCGTGCGTGCGTGCGTGCGTGCGTGCGTGCGTGCGTGTGTGAAAAGAAAAATAATCATACATTTTTAGCACACGCCCAATGTTACCACATCCCTTCTCCTCCACCCCCCCCCCCCCCACACACACACACACACACAGACACGCACGCACGCGCATGCACGCACGCAGACACACACACACACACACACACACACACACACACACACACACACACACACACACACACACACACACACACACACACACACACACACACACACACTGTACTGAGAGACATAAATCATTTCATCATTTCAGTGAGCAGCACAATCATATGGCAAAGTATAAAATACACTTGACCTGCAAATGGGGTAGAAAGGACATCGTATGAAACTACTGTATGTCTACGGAGCTTACTCCTCTTGGCATGGACAGATTTTGGGCCAGGGCAATGGGGCAAGTGCCCAGGAGGACCCTGGGCTGCAAGGTCAATTGACAATTTACTAAAATGTGTATAGGTTAACGCTCAAATATCTGGGCCCCTCAGGCTATTCACCTGTTTCCTTGGCTGTGTGTTTTCCACTTCCTGTCGGATTTCATTGGATATCATTAGTCATCTGACCAGTTTAATTGGATTTCATTGTATCAATCGACAGGAAGTGGAACACAGTGAAAAGCCTAGGAAAGAGGTGAATACCATACAAGGCCCCTCCTATATGGCGTCTGACAAACAGGACACAGTTTTTACATGCAAATAAATATCATATCGCATCTCCCACACTGGCCTGAGAGTAAAGCCTGATTTATACTTCATCATATACAGTAACAGTGTCACCATCCGAAAATAGACGATCTGTAAGCTCACACAATGCATAGCAAGCGATGCGATTTGTTGTGCGCTTGTAGATCGACTATTTATGGCACATAAAGTCGTTGTACGAATTAACCATAAACTGAGGATCTCTCCAGAAGGTGTGCCAAAGTATTCTGTCTACATCCAGGAGATCACAGGTACCAGGCTAGAAAATCTGTGAAGTGACAAGATATGCGACTACCACATATTTTAAAGATGGAGATGATGTTTACTTGTTTCTCTGTAGCCGTCAGTGTCATGAGCACTGAATGTCTGGCCATCATTGTTAGATTCTAAGCACGAGTGTTATTATGAGCTATTTAAACATAGTAGATATTGGCATTTCCATTGCTAATGGGGAAAGGAACCACCAAGAGATCCATAGTTATTGCATTAAGTAGTTTCGTTCCCTACCTATATTGAATGCACTTATTGTAAGTCGCTTTTTTTTTTAAAGTATTCTTTCCCAAACCCTGCATCTTGTAATTGCCATCTCTGATAAGCTACTGTATGCAAATACCTTCTAGCTAAGGAGGTAAGTAAGTACAGTATAGCGTAGGAGTTGATGTAAAGTTATGCTGCCATTGGGGATTTGACAGACATGGTTGGTTTACAAAACAAGGAGGCTTGTGATTGGGGGATCATTAATTTGAATCTTAATCATGTGTTAGTTCCCCTCTCTCTTCATTATGAAGGTAGCCTAGAGCAATGTCCCTAACGACCACACGCTTCAGAGGTACAACAATGTGGTCCTACTTGAACCTCCCACTTAGGAATATTACCACTTTGGTGGGGTAAAAAATAACAATAAAGCTGTGATAACACAGGGCATCACCACAGAAATGTAACGATGAAGCTTTTGCCAGGCTACCCAGCTACATGGTGAAAAATGTTGCTGAACTACTTGAAAGCTACATTATTCTGAAAGTAGTGCGAAGTAGTAGAAGTAGGCAACATTTCTGTCTGTTTTGTTTGTACTATGAAAAGGTCTTTATACTTTTACTGTTGATACTTGTACTTTTACTTTTGATATTATAATACGATTTAACTGTACTTTTAAAGATACTTTCTGTAATTTTTAAGATACTTTACTTAAAGGTAGGGTAAGTGATATGTTTTGGTTAAAACAAAAAGTTTTTTTTGTTGTTAAAGGTTAAAACACTATATTCTGATAGTAATCATTGCTATAGAGTGTTTTTTCAGTAACAGATGTCTCCCTGTCTCTCCAGCTCTTTAATAAACAGAAAATACATTTTCCGGTAGGTGTCAAAATCTCAGCCAATCAGGAGAAAGTACCCATTTTTAAGCTTAATTTGTATAGTGTTCCAGTTCCAATTTTGTCTGCTCATTTCTTAGTGTAATCACTTCCAATTTCACTTGTTTAATCTGTATCCTGATTGAGTTCTCGGTTGGATAAAATTGGAAATTAAACTGAAACTGAAACGAAAATGCATTTTCTGTTTAATAAAGAGGTGGAGAGACAAGGAGAATACTGTTACTGAACAAACACTCTATAGCAATGAGTACTATCAGAATATAGAGCTATTTTTTTATACTTATTTTAACCAAAGCAAATCCCTTACCCTACCTTTAATTACTGTACATATTAAGTGAGCTGTGTTTTCTTATGGGTGACTTACTCGCCAAAGATTACATTTAGCAGCATTTGGGTTCTTTGGGTCTTTAATTTGGGACCCTGAGTGAGTCACTAACATTCCTCCATTCTAAATAGTAGCCTACATTACATTCTTATCGGTTAATGGTTCATTAACCGTTGGTTCATTAACCATTGGTTAATGGTTCATTAACCATTAACGAGCTTCAGTTAACGGTTATGAAAAACATTCAAAATGGTCATCCTGTACAACCAACCATCCAATAATAATTTGTTAGATTTATTTTTTAATTGGAATATGTAATGTTTTCCAGGGCCAACAAGAAAGCTCCGCTGGCCCCGGATTGGGCCTGCGGGCCGCCAGTTGAATATCACTGGGTTAATGTCTTGATTCATTATTCAATTTTCATTCTTGTCCTTGCCTATTACAGTAGAAATAAGATAATTTGCTAAATTCTCAACAAGTAATAAGCACGATAATGCTTTTGACTTCATTCTATTTTTACAATGCCACAGTTTTGCATTTTTAGATTTTGCCAGTATCTTGACCTCAAGGGCAGGTGTTTGATCAGCCTGTTGGAATGAAATTATAAACATGAACCCCATGTTCAATTACAGCTGTTTTAGTGCACAGTGCCATTTTTAATAGACTTGGACGTGTGTGTAACATATGTGGTGATCATGTAGTTATATATAATTCATTTTGATCCTGACATAGAATTCCCAGCCGGCACTGTACAGCAGTTATGATGAGAAGTGCAGCTGCCATCTAACAGGCCATTTACTATCATAATAATAACCATTTACTATTTCAAGTTTTAAGCCTTTTACTTGATGGCTGTGATGGCTGTGGACACACACACACACACACACACACACACACACACACACACACACACACACACACACACACACACACACACACACACACACACACACACACACACACACACACACACACACACACACACACACACACACACACATGGTTGCTATATACAGTTTATACTGCATGCATAAAGAAAATATGATGCCCTGTATGGTTTTTTAGAAGTTTTCTACTGGTTCATCTGCTTATTTTAGCCACTTCTGAATGAATGAATGAATGAATGAATGAATGAATGAATTTTATTTCGAACATTATTTAAAAAAAAAAGACAAATAGAATACAAAACAGAAGAAAAACAACAACAACAACAATGTCCGAAAAGGAGTAGGATGAAGTGTAAAACTTATAAACTCCTACCCTCTTTTTCACTAGTAATTTTCACATTTTTTTCTAAATGTATTCACAACCTAAACATCTCCACTGCATGTAAAAAAGAAAACATAAAAACAGAGCAATAAAAATAACCGCAGTAATAACAGAGATAAAATAAAATAAAACCAACCCTACTAGTAGATACTCTATCTACAGGGATGCCAGGACGCAATAGGTCAACATGGCCCCTCCTCAACCAAATACCTCTTAAATATGACATTTTTATATGCCTTCTTGAAGTGATTCATATTTTGACTTTGTTGTACCTCCAAACTCAGTCTATTCCATAATTCAACTATCCAACTGAAATGCACATACTTTTCAATGTTGAATTAACACAATGCATTTTTGCTAATACTTCTAATATAAAGAGGTTCCCCTACAAGGATTATTATTACATTATTATTATTATTATTATTATTATTATTATTATTATTATTATTATTAAATAACCACTGTTAGTGCTATTCAGCAACATTTCTGTTGAGTGTGTATTGTGTAAGCAATTATGGGATTAATACTTAGTGTAAAATCATGGTACTGGGCTACTGGCTAGTTAATGGTCTATGCTATGGGTTTCTTGTTGTGTAAGAATACTGAAACACTGTATCATTGCCTAATGCATATTGTCTTTGTCGGGTGGAAACCTCATACAGTATGTCCAAAATTGTTGCTTTTCAGGATAAAAAAAAAAAGTAGTATCAGATCGACAAGTAAACGCGTCGCTTGACTCGCTTCACGCCTCATTTCGAGTTTGCAGAACTGCTGCTTTTGATCCTTTTGTGTGACGCTGTAGTATGACCAAGTAGGGCATTCATTTACGAAGCAGAACACAAAAAGTTAAGATATGGAGATTAGAGTTTTATGCCCGACAGCAACGATATGCAGCTATCTGCTACAGAAACTCAGCATCCATCCATTGTAGTCTTATCAGGGAGGCCATAGCTGAATGGTTAGAGAGCCCCCCCGCCTGGGAAGGCAAAGGTCCCAGGTTTGATTCAAGCCCTCAGCAAAGTGTCAAAGTGTCAAACTGAGCATGACACTTAACCCCTAACTGCTCCCCGGGCGCTACGCGCCAACGGCTGCTCACTGCTCTTAGGATGGGTGAAATGCGGTGGACAACTTTCACGTATGTGCAAATATACTGTGAGAGAGTGAAAGAGTGGGGACCAAATCAATTTCATACAGCCATCCGTTCTCTGCATGTGTAGCGTAGCATTAGACTGTTGCAAAAATAAATAAAAACATGTTTTAATTTGTATTGTTTCTCTAGAGAAGGACAGATGAACATAAACCTCAACGGCGTTATAAAAAAATTGGGTTACACTGTTTACTTTTTTCTGACATAGGGCCTAAATAATGAAAGGTTCTGCCGAGACAAATCTGTGAATTATTGAAATAAATACATGAATAAAAGAGTCACCTTGATGCCAAAATCAGAGGTCTAGGCTGTTCATCTCTACCTTTTTGTGATATCAAAAGCAAAAAAAAAAAAAGTAGTCAAGAAAATGTTTCTGCTATACCAAGACTTGGCAATAGATGTCACTATAATATCAACTGTCACAGCCCAGCCCACACAGAAAGAGACACATAATTTACATAGATCCAATGTTTATATTGTAGATACTTTATATATTTATTTTACAATGGAACTGATTCATCATACAAGATGACCAAAAAAAGCACACAATACAATTCATAAAATCAACAAACCCATAAAACATATGATTGTCACTTACCCAGAGTCACAAAAAGTACATACCATGAATAAATAATCTACAGAAATATGTACAATATGCACAACGAGAATCAAATGGAAGTGCAAATAAAGCTTTGGATCCCTGTACAGGAAATAAGGTAAGCGAATGTAGACTGTGTCAGCTGTCCCCAATATCTGATGCAATAATAATAATAATAATAATAATAATATTAATCTTGACGTCATCATTGTACAGGACATTTAATAACATTTAGGCTTTGGGTCCTGCTTTGAAGGAACCCTTCATAATGACGACATTATTCAAAAACATGATTGAGAGAGAGAGAGTAAAAATGAAACACGTTACATTACGTACAGCGTTATCGCATTCCATTGAAAATAATTAATGCTTGTCGTCCATTGAGGATCAAGGCAAAAACCACAGGCGACAGAGAGACAGAGAGAGAGAGAGAGAGAGAGAGAGAGAGAGAGAGAGAGAGAGAGAGAGAGAGACAGAGAGAGAGAGAGAGGGATCCAGAGAGGAGACAACTCACTGCAGAGGAAAAAAATGTTTGTTCCCGTTGGGGGTCCTCAGCTGGTACACTGACCATCACTGGCTGAAATATTAACATGGTACGTACAATTACGGCCTTTTCCCATCTAGAGCCATAAGCCGGAGTTATACTTAGTTGCGCACGGGGCATCGTGCGACGAAAATAGCCGAGTGACGAACTCGTCGATCGGCTATCTTCGGCAGACGCGTCGATCGGCTATTTTCAGTGTGTGGCACGGCGCACGACATGAGTATAAATCAGGCAACGGATGATCAATAACAACAAGACAGCTGGTCAAGAGAGTCAGGTACTGTGTGTGTTTGTGCGCGTGCTGCGTGCCTTCCGTTGGGTTTAAATGGTGACAAAATAGACGCAGACAGACACACAGTGTGAACTGCAGTCTTCAGCATCGTCCCCAAAACCTTACATCTTTGATAAAGTTCTCCTGGACACAGGTTTTGGCCACTTCTTGTTACCCAGAGTTCAAGTACTCCAGTGCCACTTCATAGCAGAATTTGTACTGGTCCTGGGAAAAGGAAAAACAAAAAACGGATGTTACCGTACTGACTGTTTCCTCATTATACTGTAGAGCAGTGGTTCTCAAACTTTTTCATATCAAGGACCCCTAAATTAATGTGTATTTGGCCGCGGACCCCCATCTGAAAAGATGAATATTGGACCCCCCATACAAGATTTGAGGTCTGAACATTTTCAAAAATATTCCAACATTTTCAAAGAATGTCAAGATGTTTTGGAATTATAGCTGATATATATAGGGCCATGGGGGTCCCTGGACCCCACTTTGAGAACCCCTGTGTTAGACCACGGACCACCATAACTCTGAGAGGGTACACATGGAAACAAATGGACCCGTAAGGGTCCATTTGGTTCCATGTGCACACTCTCAGAGTTCCAAACACATAAGGGTCCATTTCATTTGGTTCCTAACTATCCATCATTTATCTGGGGACCCCCTGGAACCCCCTCAAGGACCCCTGGGGGTCCCCAGAACCGACTTTGAGAACCAATGCTGTAGAGTACTTCTATGTTGTGAAAAGCAGGTATAAGTCTGCAAACGGTTAAAGTTGTGGATGTACTACATTGACATTTGACACTCTATACCTGACGACCAGACATCTCTGTCTACCGATACGTAATATATGGGTGAGAATAGCCACAAAACAAACCTACGTGCACTGCTTTGTAAACAATCATATCACCAGGATACAGGGGACCATAATGCAAACAAGCCCTTATGGCTTTTTGTGTTATCCTTTTAGCATCATTGTATAATCGTACCACTGTACTATTTGCAAACTGTCAATTAAGTATTCAATCTATCAATCAACCATCCCAGTATGATGGGCCTCACTGAAGTATTTGCATTGGTTCTGCAGTGCAGTTTTTTGTATTTTTTACCCCCCAGATAGTTTCCACCCAGTTCAACCCAGAACATTGAATTTAGATGTCACCACACGTATTTGTAGGTCTCGCATCGTCTGACTCACGAAACTGTGGCGTTCGTATTGACTTTAGTACCAAAGTACAGGACAAATTCTTCAAGGGAAATCATCGGTATGTGTAAAGCACCTAATGCTGCATTCACAGCCATTAATTTGGTTGACAAGTCGCTGAACCCTCGGTGACTGTGGGCAGTGTTAAAAAGGTTCCAGCCCCGGTGTACCTTTGTTAGAAAGATTGTCCTCCATTCTGGTCACTGCCAATACGTGCAACTGTTATCCACAGAACTGTTATGTCGATAGGGACGTGGTGAGGCATACACAAAGTCTGATCGGCTGTTGTTCTGATGTGCAATGCCCACCAAAAAAGTTAAAAAGAAAAGCGGACAACTTTTTTCGTGGGCCAGTCACCCGTGTAGCATCGACAGGCGGCTCAGCTCCATAGAAAATCAATGGATTTCTGGTGACTGGTCGACCAAGTAGAAGACTGAGAACTGTGAACGCAGCCCTCAGCGGACAATGTAGGCTAATAGCTGATCAGACTGCCATCTGATGGTATTTGAAGCTTTTAGCCCCGCTGTCAGCAGGGCTTTAAGGATGGCTATTGGCCGGTCAGTCCATCTACTTCACTTCACTGCCTTGGTCTCAAACAACACATCTCAGTCGTAGCCCCCACATTACGGAATGCGCTCCCCCCCCCATATCAAACTGTCCCCCCAACAATCGAGACTTTTAAATCTCGCCTTAAGTCCCACCTTTATACCTTGGCTTTCGATCCCGTTTGAGAGTTTCTATGGTCTATGTTTTGTTTCGCTGTCTGCTGACGCTGCTGCGTCTTGTATTTTTCAGTGATGTGTCTCCTTTTGTTGTTTATTTTGTTTCTTATTTTGCTGTGTGTTTTTGCTGATGTTTTTCTGTGTTTTAGCTTACCCAGTGTATTTGGTTTTTGATTTTCTGTGCAGCACTTTGGAAACCTTTAGTTTAAAATGTGCTATACAAATAAAGTGGATTGGATTGGATCTCAAAAACGAATGGATTCACCGTCATGTCATTTTGGTGACCCCATAGCCTTTGCTCTAGCGCCATTTTTAGATCAAACTTTCCACTTGCACGCAAGTTATCACAAAACGAATGGCAAACAAATTGCTGAGTGTATTCATGCTCCCTGGAAGTTGAACCCCTACTATTTGAGTGACACCATGACATATCCCCTAGCGCCACCCTCAGGTCAAAATATCAAATTCAACTACACCATTTCACCCAGAATAATCTCATAATCTAATTGGCAGTACTGATATTGGTGACCCCATGGCCTTTACTTTAGTGCCACCCCTCTGGCAAATGGACTCTATGCACAGCAGCCATATTGGAAAGAAATTGGGCCTCTTCCTTGAAAGAAGTAAGAAGAGGCCCAATTTCTCTCTATTGCTAGTTGGACGTAAGGAGCAAATTGCTACGTTTTGTGAGCTTGTAGATCAATAATGTAAAAAAAAAAGAAAAGAAAAAAAGAAGCTCACCAGTAGGTCGACCATGTTGGGTTTGTTGTTCCTCAGCGTCTTGACGGCGTGGAACACGTCCACGGAGCGCTGGTGCTGCAGCATCTCACACACGATGCTGATGGCACAGAACGTCCCGCTGCGACCCCCGCCGTTCCTGTGGTTACACAGCATCACGCAACCAGCCAAGTGTTAGTGCTGAGTGGGTAGACTGAGGATTTTCTACTGCGCTAAACAACTGCAGACAGAGAGCTGGCGTACAACTAGGAATCAATTCTAGCTGCCCTAAGTTTTAATTATAATTAAAGCTGCGTCCTAGAAAAATAGGTGTGAAAAAGAAGGGGAAAAAAGACTAACTGAATAGATAGACTTCCATTATAAAAAATCTAAGTTAAATAGTATAAAACATAATTATGTGAAAACACATTAGTGGAAGTACTAAGTTAGCCTACTGGCAGTGCAGCACAAGCAATTTGGCACTGATAGGGCCGGTGGTTTGCGAGACAAACACACAGACACAAAGACAGACCCTCTTATAGACGGCTAGCCTCCGTATAAAACAGAGTAAAGGCAAATGTGAATGAAAAGATCCACTCCTTTGATAGTAGTACACTTTCTGAGCCACTAGGTGGGGATGTTTCTTCTTTAATAATTCCCATCAGCATGCTCGTGGATTGGGGAGAGCATCTTGAGCACTCAAAGTGAGTTTGTGAGTAACTTGCAGACAGCAGATCTGCTGTGTGGAGTTTCCATCATGGACATTTTGGGAGACGTGCAGACAGAAGTCATGATGTTGGGACTGAGTGTTGGGGGAGTGTGGTTACTCACACAGCCCAGTGCGCTATGGCATTGGTTTCAGTGTAACTGACAGACAGTATGCTCCGCTGTTTGTTTCACAGTAACTGACAGACAGACAGACAGACAGTTGGAACACAACGGAGAGCTTGGAGTGAAAGTGGCACGGTACATTCACACAGGACAGGGTGCGATAAAAATAAGCATGTTGCATGAAATCGCGGGAGGCAGATCACTCTGTTGCCGCGCGTTCATAGATCACTTCCACACTATCTCCTCAGCGGTCCACTTCCTCAAATATAAAGCTGGACTCAGCGACAAGGAACGCCACTGTTGTCGGTTTCGGTGCGAGTGCTTTGGCGACTGCGAATTGGCAGCACACAATGAGAAAGTCACTGTTGGTTGAGCGCCCGGGGTCACACTGGACATGACACTAGCTTGAAGCCATAATTCCGCGCACACACACACACACACACACACACACACACACACACACACATTGCGTGGCTCTTGACAAAAAAATATTTTCTTGATGTGTCTTCACTGACTGAATCGCGTTGCTAAAAAAAAAAGGTCACATCTGGTGTGAACGCACCCTAATTTAGAGAGTTACTGCACAGTAAAATCTTCAGTGATCATTTAAAAGTGTACAAAGTTTACCAACTGTGGTTACATTTGTACACTTTTGGAGTTATCCACTGATAACCCTCTGGACTTTTATTAAACTGGACCTGAGTTGGTTCTGTACTTGGACACATCTCGCCAAAAATAGCAGATCTATAAGCTAGATCTGTCATTTTGGGCTAAAGTCCCCCCCCCCGAATATAGAGGCTGGGGTGGTTACATGACCACTGAGGATTTTACTGTGTGTAAAATACAATGGATGCCAGTGGGCCGCTCGGCGTGTGCGTATGCGTATGCGTGTGTGTGTGTGTGTGTGTGTGTGTGTGTGTGTGTGTGTGTGTGTGTATAAACGTACAGACAGTGAACCACGGTGCGTCCTTCCCCGCCGTCGTACTCCTCCTGCCACTTGTCCACCTGTCTGATGAGCTTCAGGAAGGAGCGCTTGGACATGGGCGTGTCCCTGTACATGGGCCAGCCCAAGAACTGGAACTGCTGCACCATCCGGTAGCCATCCTGAGGCTGGAAGAGAGAGAGAGAGAGAGAGAGAGAGAGAGAGGGAGAGGGAGAGGGAGAGGGAGAGGGAGAGAGAGAGAGAGAGAGAGAGAGAGAGAGAGAGAGAGAGAGAGAGATAACCATATTTAATACAATAATAATAATACTGTGGAAAAAAAAATATCCATCCGGCGGCCACTTAACCCGCCGAATGGCCGCCGTGTTAAGTGGTCAGATGGGTGGTGAGATGGGTGGGATGTGAACACTTAAGACATTTTCAAGTGGGCCCTGAAGAACCACTGGTTTAGTGTAACGCATCTTATTGAGATGAAATCTATACAGTATGTTCCCAGAAGCATCTGCCAGTGCAGGTTTGGGCCTGGATACTTATCCATTTAATCCATTAAGACCGTGAACACATCTGTGTCATTTTAGATGTATTTGGCTACTCAAAAAAAAGAGAAATAGCAGATACACTATGTAAATATTTGATATACATTTTCTGTGACCAGTTTAAATGAAAAAATGTTTTGCTGGCAGTGGGCAAACGCAGCCAGAAATAAGTCTGTCAGTGAAAGAGTTAACTGTGACACATGGGATTTGAACCCGCATCTCCCTCATGACAGACAAAAAAACTTGGCTAGTGGATATACAGTTATTGCGCTGATGAGCTTCAGGCCGTACTACTTGTCAACCAGGTGTCCTATACCTGACACCGGGGTCTAAATTCCTCAGTGAAGGAGTAGGGAGACCGCCTCCAACCGCAGCAGATGTGCTAATTATATTGTATTAACGTAGTCTATAACACAGAATGTTCTCAAAAAATGTCAGTACAGTAGCTTTAATGCAACGGAGAAATTTATTTTTTGCTAGGAGGGGTGTCTGGAAAGGTGCTGTGCTGTTTCGGGCGATGTGAGATTGGTGTGAGTCTTGGTGACATGTGCCTTTATTACAAACACGCACACGCACACGCACACACACACACACACACACACACACACACACACACACACACACACACACGCACACACACATACAAACACACAGATACAGGACTAAGCCCGACATGGTGACAACAAGCAGGACAAGGGAGAGATAACAGCGACAAGTAATTGCAGAGATGCGTTGAGTTGATAGATGGGTGCTGATCGACAGCTTGATAGATGACTACTGTTAGTCCCAGGGACGGACAGACAGGCAATCAAAGATACAGACTCTGTCTATTCATCACGCAGACACACGCCAACTATCAATAACACTTGTCGATGATCTGGTTTGATATAGCGCTGCGCTTCACTTAACAGGCTTAATATCTTATATTTCATCTCGCAGAATGAGGGAGGGGAGGAGAATTGAGATGGTTCTGCGTCGACAGAAGGCCCTCAAATGGACTATACAGTTTAGAGCAGGGGTCTTCAACGTTTTCAGGCCAAGGACCCCCTAGCTGAGAGAGAGATGAAGCAGGGACCCCCTCTATATTGTATAAAATTGTGTTTCAGATAAACTTTTGCTGCTCTTTTTTCCCTCTGCACCTATAACTCTTTGCCAAAAAATAGCCGATCTACAAGCTCACAACGCCTCGCAGCGCGAGGCGTTGTGAGCTTGTAGATCTGCTATTTTTGGCTAAAGTTCTCCTCAGAAAAGGGATGCTAGGGTTCAAGTGGTTAAGGTAAAAACAAATAATCATATCGCACAAAGATTTGGGTGACCCCCTGTAGTAACTCTGAGGACCCCCTAGGGGTCCCGGACCCCCTGTTGAAGACCCCTGGTCTAGACCACCGATCACCAATGTTTTGGCCGATATTTTGTCAAAAAGTGCAACATTTTTTAATCAATTTGAACATTTTGAATATGGAATATGAATTACACAGAATACACACATAAACAGATTTTTGTATTTATTTAACAACTACTCTTCAAAAATAGCCAATGAATCTACAAGCTTTCAACACATCCCATCGCGACGCATTGTGACATTTTGACATATAGGGATGCCAGGTTGAAAGTGGTTAAAACCCGGGACACAAATCTCAATACCGGTGTCATCAAAAAAGTCAAATAATGGTTGATATATCGGCCAGACCGATATATATATTGCTCGGGTCAACCACAGTTTATAGATTTTATTATTGGATGATGAACAGTTGGGGGTCCGGTGGGTGGGATACTGCATGTCATCACAGGGCACAGAATTCTAAGCAGCCCCTCTGTATTTCATTTAATTTCAATAGACTATCCTAATGCCCCTGCGGGCCAAAGATTCCAGATTTGTATTCGTTGTTTCGTTTTGGTGGTCAGTTTGAGGTGTGATTTATACTGTTGATAACCTCACGTCAGCTCAGTCTGCTGAGGTTAAGGTGCTTAAAGCAGCTAAGGCTGCCTCAGGGCACGACCTTTCAACTGCGATTGGCGGGATTTTAAATCAGACCACATTCATGCTTTTCAGACGGGGTTCCCAGGGGTGCCTTGGAATTCTGTGACAACCACACATTATTGTTACAATTTATACAACTAAACAAACAGTTAGGAATCATCTTTTAGTTTACTAAATTAGTACTTTGTGCGCACTCATTTCCCAATACTTGAATATGCAGTAGTCATTTTTACAAATTTTCAAAAAAATTACATAATTACTTTGTTAATGAATATTTCTTGAGTAAAACAGTTGTTTGTCAACTTTTCAGCAAATTGAAAAATATATTTACAGATTGCTAAGGACTATAACACGTGTTTATAGAGGCTGTTTTGCACAAATATGAATACAGGTGTGCCTTTAGATTTTGACTTGCCCTTTGGTGAGCCTTGGGCACAAAAAGATTGAAACCCACCGGGTTAGAGGAACCTACAATACCATTCGCTCGGTTTAATTCAGTTCAGACGAGTTCATACATTTTTCAGAGGGGTGAATTCAGTCTCCAATAGCCCGTAACGTTCAAACGTTACAGGTTACAGTTCTGTATGAACTCGGCTGAGACTTGGACAGTAATACTTTTGTCCATCCATTGTGAAATGGATGGATGGATGGACCATATCAGGAATAGAATGACCCTTCCTCGCCATAGCTGCTGGGCTCACAAAGTCATGAAAGAGGGCTTTGATGTAGCCTATTAATAAACTCCACATCCATGTGAAGGGAATTTTAACTTTGCAGCGTGCAGGACAATGGAGAGTGAAGGCTAGGGGAGGCCATGACATGCAACTGAGGTATGTGACGGATTAGGACTTACAATGTCACAAATTAAACCACTTAAGCACCTATTTTATCTTTTAGTCATACGATGGTGTCACACAGCAAAAATAAAAAAAGTCGGTCTGCAAGCTCACAACACATTGCGATGCAATACGTTATGGGCTATTTTAGTTATTTTTTTAATATATTAAATGTTTGGAATTGTGGGGATTTTTTTTACATTTTCGTAAATATTGACAAGAATATTTTTAACATTAGTTTTTGTCAATAACATGCCCAAATGAAGGACACCAGGGTGAAAGTGGTCGAAAACAACAACTATATAATCTAATAAACAGCGTGAATTCTCTGTCGGCGCGTGCAACATACCCGAGCGGCGTTGTAGATGCGGAATATTCTGCTGATGATGTCCTCCTCCAGGTCGGCCGAGACAAACTCCACCTGGATGGGTCCGTGGCGGTGGACGCCGTTCTCCGGCCAGTACTGTGGACACAACTAAAACGAACAGGCACGGACACAAACATACATACAGCACACACACGCACGCACACGGGTACCCACGTACATATTCACACATATACACAAAGACACAGACACATGTGCACACACACAGACACAGAGAAAGCGAGAGAGATGGAGAGAAAAAAAACAGAGAGGAGGTAAGTTGATCCGCTAGTTGGGATTCCTTCTACCAAACAGTTTCACAGTTCAACTGAAACCAGTGACAAGGGTTTCATCTCTTTAAGATCATTACTTAAGAGCATTTGGGGGATTCAAAGACACCGTCTATATTTTATTCAGGGTCAGGAGAGAGCAGTAAAGTGCTTGAGATGGAGAGGTTGACTCTGAATTCAATGTCAAGCATTGATCTATGATATGGAAGGAAAAGCGGTATATATTTTTTCCTTACGTTTGAACACACTTCAAAACCAACACATACTGTAAGAATGAGAGACTTTTGCTAATTGAAGGAGCCCCTTTGTTTTGTCTTCCCAGAATGTCAAACAGAGAAATGTTTGGTCAAAAATCCTTGGCTGCTCTTAGTTTTCAAACATAAATCAGATATTTCTTTTTTTCTCTGCTTTTATTTCAGTCCTGGGGAAAATCACTCTATGTGAAAGACTGTGTGATCAAAAGCGGCTTTTTAAAAAGCTCTCACTCATGCCCTTGGTGTATTATTGACTTTGCTTTGGCAAAAGCTTTGAAACAGTGCAGGGAGAGCGGCAAGCCCCAGGGACCCTCTCCTAAGAGCGTCGAAAAATCTCCCCCGTTTCCCGCTCGCCTCAGGAGGACAAACCCAGTTAAAAACATCCACCTGCAGAGCACAGTCACACATCACAGGACGCTAAAGGCAACATTAAGTGTCATGGCACGCTCCGCTCGACAAAAATTACGCATTTTCAACTGGAAAAAAAAGTGCCAGTGAGTTTGTAGAGCAATGTGTCGCACAGTAGATTTTTTGGAAAAGCGTAAATTAGCCGTAAAACCTTTTTCCCCTCTACACCAAATCTATTTGCCAAGATTAGCTTGTAGATTAGCTGTTTTTCGCCAAATGTTTGCCTATTACTACACATGACATGCCCAGAATAGGGACACTAGGGTTCATGTGGTTAAATCAGACCAACGCAACACTAATGGAACTCATGAAGAGAGGGGGGGGGGGGGGGGGTTACATAGTGTGTAGGAGCAGGGCTAGTGAAATGAAGGTTACGTGAACCATACACAGAAACAACATACTCGCATAGTTAACGCTGCCTCTGTGGAATGCAAGTAAGCAAGCAAGCACGCACACGGCAGCACAATCCAGAGTGTTAAGTAACACTCCTGGATTTCGCTGTGCAGCCATGCAAGGACATACGGTATGCACACATGGACTCAGACAGGCTCAAGACTTCACTGCCAGGGGCACCGTGAGGGAGCGGACCCTGAATGATTCAGAGGGCCGAGACAGGAGGGCCCTGGAACACGGCAAGGCTAAAATACTTGGCATCGGTGAAGCTCGCCGATGGCAAGAACACCAAATTTTTCATCCAGTTCCTTGTGTCTTTTAAAAGGTGCACCGTGTAGCATCTTGCCGCTTGTCGCTAGTACAAACAACTTGCACAGAGATGTGTTTGCGAGTGACATCGATCCCATAACCAGGAGGGACGCGGCGGCTGTTTAGTGTTTAGATCCCGCAACCCAGAGGGACAGGCACGTTGTAATTGGCTATTTGGTTGTTAAACAACTGCTACACCACACCACACAAGTAATGATTGGATAGAATCATTTCAGGATGTTTCATGCTACTTCAAGGGACCAATCCGGCTCAGCGGGGTTAAATGTTGCAACAGGTGTTGTAACAATTGCAACAATGTTAAAACATTGTTGTAATAGAGTGAACTTTACGGAAGTAATTTCTTTATGGAGAATAACATTGGGTCATCTTCGTCTTACAGTATATAAGAATTGTGGTGCAAAAATAAACAAATTGTCCCGGCGATATTGTCAGGGAGGTGGCTCTGTATCGTTTACGAAAGTCAGTCACTCATATTTGATATAGTCTGTTTCTGGCAAAAAATGTATTAATTCGGCGAAGGTAACGTTAGCATTTTATCACCATCAGTTGATACTTCATATCCATATGAGTCAAACCGCCGGGGTCATTTGTATTTTTGGAACACAGTTCTTATATGACGCGATATTAAACACGTCTATGGGAATTCAGAATGGGGAGAAAAGAATACGTGACCCAGGCAGGATGTGTAAATGAAGTCAGACTTCGGTGCTCTAATATTGCATTTTAAAAACTGCAAAGAAATTGCAACATTATTAAAAATGCTTGTACAAGGTGTCAGTTTAACTAATATTGTTAGGGGAGTAAGGGGACCCGGTAGCCCAGGTGGCAGGGGGGGCCCAGGGGTTCTAGCCGTGCCCCTCTCCACACCTGCATGCATGCACACTTTCGTGCACACCCACACACACACACACACACACACACACACACACACACACACACACACACACACACACACACACACACACACACACACACACACACACACACACACTGTGTGTGCATGTGTAAACAAACACATGCATTGCACACACACAAACACTCGCTTCCTTTGAGAGCCCATCGCCAAGTTCCACAGATGCAACAAACAAAAAAAAGCAAAAACAAAACAAAGATGCTGGTGGAGGAGAGAGTGAATCTCTACCTCCCTTGTCTGCTATAACCTCCCTCTCTCCCTCTCTCCCTCTCCACCTGTGCTGCTGCCTTGGCTGGCTACAGTGAGAATATTGAATGAAAAGGCTCATCCATCCATCCATCTATCCATCTCTCCATCTATCCATTCAGCCAGCCAGCCAGCCAGCCAGCCAGTCACGTCAGCGAGACAGTCACCGGGGGAAAGGGGATTTGGTGGGGAAGAGCAGCCCGGCTTCAGGCTTTGATCCCTGGGTGTTATGACAGAGCCTGAGGCTGAGAAACCAGGAGCGCCTCCTCCTCCACAGGCCTGCCTATCCGTCTGACGCCGTTTCATGGCAACTCCTCTCTCTCTTCCCTCCTTCCTTCCAACGGCTTCGTAACTCATTCCACATATAGACTGCTGCTCCTTATTTCTCTCCCATCTCTCTCTCTCTCTCTCTGTCTGTCTGTGCAGGAATAAGGACTTATACAGGAACACACAAAGCAATCTTTTTTTTCTTCCCCTGAATCTAATTCACACACTGTGCCCTTGTGTGACTTTATTAGATACAGAGCTCTGATGAAAGGGAGTACTTCATAATATGTTATCGGTTTGGGAGGCCATTTCTTAGGATATTCTTCTCTCTGGGGGTTTGTGTGTGTGTGTGTGTGTGTGTGTGTGTGTGTGTGTGTGTGTGTTGCGTGCGCGAGTGTGTTGCGTGCGTGCGTGCGAATGCACGCGTGTGTGTGTTGCATGGTAGTTCACTTATCTCAGCTTGAAAGTATGTTGGTGTGCATGCGCGTGCACACATAAACCAATACATGCACACCATATACAGTATGTATTACATACTGTAGTACGATTTATGTGTGTAGTTTATGTGGAAAATGCTGCCCCTTGTGGCATCTTATTTTGGGGGTTCTATTATCCATCTGGTGTCGAAGCCATGGGGAAATCATTATCCGTGCCAAAAACAGCCCGGCCCAATCAGTGTCCTCACAGAAATATAGGCATGGGACTATGGGTAGGGCTGACGAAAATCAACAATAGCGAAGGACTTGTCCCATTCCTGTCAAAGCGCCTTTTATTCTTAAAATGCCTTCACTAAAATAACACAATTCCGTCATCTTATCATGTCAGATTAACCTACCTTAGGGATACTGTGTTGACAAGAAGTCGGCAAAGTAGCAATAAATCAGGGTGAAGCTGATGGGTTTTCTTTTTCATAGTATGCATGTGCCTGCGTGACTGTGTAGTCTTAGTGTGTGCATGTGTGCATTGCATACAGAGGCTGGGGTTCTTTACCCAGCAAGCCATTGCCATTGGTGGGCTGGTGGCCTTTGGACTGTACTGTATGATGCGACACGGTGTGAGCTTGTAGATTGGTTATTTTCGGCGTGCGACACTGGTACGAAATGAAGGCTTAAGGATCCTACATGTATATGTCCAGTGGGCACGAGAATTTGAATTCTTACATTTCTGGTAAATATATCATGTCCCAATCCAACCGTGTGCGTATGTACTGTATGTATGTATATATATGCAGGATGTGTGCGTACGCGTGTATACCAGGTCGGGTTTACCTGCGCAGGGTCGACGTCGTTGAGCATGACTATGGAGGTGCAGTGGTAATCCAGGACCAGTCTCCAGAAGTCCTTCACCGTGTTCGGCAGCGGGTGCTGGGTCACTATGAACGCAGAGGGCTGCTTATAACTCTGATGGACAAAAAAAAGAAATAAGACACATTCAGAGAGTGAGCTGGAGAGAGGAGCACCGAGAATAATATACAGCCAGAGAGAGATAGAGGGAGAGAAAGATAGATGCAGACACACAGACAGACATTCAAAAAACAAGAGAATACATTTAAAAGTCACCGCTGAATGCACATAATGTATTTTCTATTTCAGTCCGCTGGCCTTGCTGAGAATAAACCTCAGGATGTTTCAGAAATGACCTCCATCATTTGACCTGTTTGTTACCGAGCGCTGTTTTCTAATGGAGCTTCCGTGTCTTTTGGGAAGTGCATTAGGACGCTGGGCTTCTAATGTGCCTTCTGGCCGCTTGTCGGCTTGCCTCGGGCTGGCCGAGGGGTTTAGCTGTGCCGTGGTCTGTCTGACTCACAGTCTACGGTCTCCATTACCTTCTGACCCCAAACCTGGACCACAGCTGAGCCGGGAGCTTGTTTCGTAGACCTTGCCACGAGCTGTGGCATACATGATTCATGTTTATTTGTTCTCTACTTCCAAATATGTGTTTTTCTGGATGCTCACGCAGACATTTAGGAATGAATAGCTGCATGTTTCACAAATCAAGGAATTCAAGAAGGGAGAATACAATTGAAACTGTCAAGCCTGCTTGAAACGCTATTTCAAGGTGAACAATACTCCTTTTACAACGATTAAAAAAAATAACTTTTTTCATAAAAATGGCTTTCAACTAGAGTTTTTCTTCTCTGCTTTGATGAATAGACAGCCAGACTATTGCTTTTATTCTCAGATCCTTTCATTGTCTCTTCTATGCTCCTATTGCAAATATTTTTACTTGCACTTTTTTGTTGTTATATCTGTAAAGCACTTTATAAACTTGTTTTTGAAAAGTGCTATACAAAAGTTGTATCATAATAATAAGAATTATTATTATTTCCAACAGCTAGTCCCCTGTTTCTATTTAAAAAATAGCATATATATATATATATATATACTCTGTGCCTCTGTGATAGCGCGGCACTCTGTGCCTCTGTGATAGCGCGGCACTCTGTGCCTCTGTGATAGCGCGGCACTCTGTGCCGCACTATGAGCTTGTAGATCTGCTATTTTTGAATAGCCCAAAGTATAAAGTAATGGTTAAAGTGGTTACACGGATACGTTCCCGGTTTTAATGGACTGGTAGTCTAATAGAGAAAAAATCCTACATCCATAAGGGCAGCGTTGATGTAGTTGGAGCTCTCTCCGTCTATGGTGATGAGGAAGGGAAGGCACCGGTCTGGGGGCAGGACGTCCATACAGCGGTTCTTCTCGTGGTTCCTGGGCAGCAGGGCGATGCTGCAGTCCTCCACTCTCAGCGTGGGGGTCACCATGTTCAGAGTCTAGATAACACAGGAAGCAGAGGGAGAAACAACAGTTAAAAATAGGAGGCGTTGAGATGTCGTTGGTGTCGGGCAGAAGCCTCTTATCTCCATATCTTCCTGAAAAGTAACAGTTTTAGCATACAGTATGAGGTTTCCACCCGACAGAGACGATGTGCTCCTTATCCAGAGTGACTTATCTTGAGGGGCCTATTGCAGACGTTACTCGCTCAATAATCTAATGGCGGGGATCTGGGGATCAACATGCGGCTCCGATGTGGCTCTCGGACTTCGTAATGGTCAGCTTGTGACGTCAGTCATCTATGAGGTCAGTGATCTATGGCATTATCTTGACTTACAGCTCCAACGTGGGGCGAGGTTTTAGCCCCATCAGAGCCCCAAATGCCTTCAATTTTAAAGTTAAAGGAGAATTTTGGACTAAGTTTTTCTTACCTTTTCTATGATGTTATGATATCTTAGGATGAATGGTACAGTAGAACATTTTCATAACTCCATCCTGGGTCCGCCACAGCTTAAAACGTGCGCGGATAGGCCTTGCGTTAGATCACAAACATAAGTCTCGCTAGACGAGATTGAAATCTCGAGATTTCAATCTCGTCTAGCGAGATTTAGATTTTTTTTTGGTTGCATAGTGTTCTGTCAATATGAACGTCAGATCTAAAAAATAAAATAAAAATAAAAAGCTATTAAAATATGTGATCTAACGCAAGGCCTATCCGCGCACGTTTTAAGCTGTGGCGGACCCGGGATGGAGTTATGAAATTTTTCTACTGTACCATTCATCCTAAGATATCATAATATCATAGAAAAGGTAAGAAAAACTTAGTCCAAAATTCTCCTTTAAGTATTTCAAAGAAGTATAAAACTTGTGAGAGAAAAAAGCGTGTGTGTGTGTGTGTGTGGGTGTGGGGGGGGGGGCAAAAGTCTGGCATACTGTACACACTCTGAACTCTTCTTTGATGGGGCTGGAGTTGGTCTGAGGGTCCAGTCGGTTCATGTCGTAGTACACCGAGCGAAGCTGACTGGCTGGAATGGTGGTGTCACCGCAGAGGCACGCCTCCAGGATGGCGTCATGGATGAACACGTACTGTTCCTGAAAAAAATCACATCCTTAATGCGGGAATATAACAAGACACGCTGAGCGTCCTCAGTTAATCACCTTGGTAGAGGTCTGGGTTGTGTACTGTAGTTACCTTGCCATGATGTAACTCCAAAGATGGAAATACATGGTTAATACTATTGATTAGACATTGATCATTCAAAATGTGCTCCTCATTGACTTGCATTGTACAGTGAAACAGTTCTCTCAAAGTCACTCTTTTAGCTCCATGAACCAACACAAACAAAGCTCATTCAGACAATACAGAACATCACAAAACCCAGTGCCCAGTTTGTTTTTTAAATAAAAATGTTTACCATGTTTACCATTTGAATATCCGGATCCACGGATCCAGTCCTAGTTTTTTTTACTAATAAAAATAGCAAAATCAACAGGAAGTTGACATTTGACTATATAAAAAAAAAAACACTACCAGGTATTGTGATGTTCTATATTGTCTGAATCAGCTTTGTTTGCGTTTGTTTACGTGCTAAAAGAGTGACTTTGAGAGCTGTTTCACCGTACAATGTAAGTCAATGAGGAGCATATTTTGAATGATCAATTTCTAATCAAGACAAAAATAGTGTCATACACGTCATACACCCATCTTATTACATGCATAAATTAACCATATAGGCCTAGGTTATTTCTATGCCCAAATATGGCTGCAATATTGTGCAATATTTCCAGTATTATGGGCTCATGAGGGTTTCATTGAGATGTAACTGACCAATATGTTTGTGCACGCACGTTGCTTTTCTGCCCTCCTTCCTAAAGCATGTTGTCAAAGTCGGGTGCGACTCCTAGTTGAAACCATAGACTGTAAAAAAGAATGGACAAAGCCACTCCCCTGCTTTCTACAGAACGAAAATGAAGCCGATAGTTCAGGAACATGCATTCCTCCATCGTTAATATATACAGTTGGCCACGTCCGGAACTCAAACGCTATTGGTTGAGACCAGACACGTGACCAGCGAACCGGAAAACACCCCCAAAAATGCTATTGGTTGGGTAGCTTGTCAATCAAGAGCGGGGGCGGGGAATGAATGCTATTGGTTGTGTAGGTTGTCAATCAAATCATCCCGCCCCTCCTGGAGCATAGCCTACTTTATCGTCAATTTTAGAATAAATGGGACCATAATTTAGCAAAACGCATATCATGATGATTGAAAGGAGACTTTAAACTAGCAACTGGAAGCATATAGAATTTATGACAATTTTTATTACGGTAAGAAAATCTAGTCTAAAGTTTGTCAAAAACCCATTCACTTGCGCTAAAATAAATTCTTTCTGACACTTCAGGTCGGCGCAGGGTAAAACAGCGCCACTCTGGCCATTCATAAGCTTCCGTGTTGGCCTCATAGTAAATATCCAAGCCTTGCCCCTTGGTTGAAACACCTCTGCGCTGCACTTCCTCTCGCTGTGCAAATGACCACTAGTAGCTATAAGTTTGTCCTGCTCTGGCTGCTGTAGACTGTGGAGTATGTGTGAATTCTACCAGCTGAAAGGGTTAACCGGAATCCCTGTGCATCAACGACCAGCTAATGTTTCCCAAATGTCTATTTATTCACAAGTGTTAGTCATATAGACACATGTCAAACAAAATTACTTCTCAATTTCCTTGCTGCCACTACCAATATTTTCATCACGTTTATCACCATCATTGTAGTCATCATCATCATCATCATCATGATCTCGGAGGAATTCTCCACTGTAAAGATGACATTTCTATTCATGCCTTAATGTCATGATGACAGACAGACGGCCCAGAGACGGCTCTAGGCTTGATGTATATCCATTCTGAAGTGACATTTTCCGACGATGCTCCCTTGTCACTTTGGACCAAAATCCGCACACTTGGCACAGGGGTCACTGCTTTTGCCGGATGGCATTATGCCAGGCCGTGAGATGAGGCCCGTTCTCCTCGCCTGTACGGTGTGAACGTCTGACCTGGGACTGGCTCTAGTCTATACCTGCCCAGGTCAGCTGTGTGCCCCGGGTATTGAACAGTCAAATCGGACGAAATGCACGAAGCGATGAAACAGTACATATTATGTTAAAAAAATAAACAAGGCTTTTCATGTCTGCAGACTGCGCTGGAGTGTATGACCGCAGGGCAAGGAGCTGTGCCAGCTAGCTAGAACACCTGCGAGGGCAAAAACACACACACACACACACACACACACACACACATGCGCGCACGCGCACTCTCTCTCACACACACACACACACACGCATGCGCGCACTCTCTCACACACACACACACACACACACACACACACACACACACACACACACACACACACACACACACACACACACACACACACACACACACACACACACACACACACACACACACTTTGAAGGTCACTGAACTCGGAGAGGAGAGTGACTCAGGGTGAACAACATTTGGTCTCCAGTTACTCAAATCCCAGTTCGCACGTCAACGATGAAACATTTGCCCATTAAGTCCAATGGCGCCTGTGATTTAAAAGGAATTACGGTGAAATGATGCATTCAGTGGGACTACGGATGCCTCCAGATGGCCCGTGTTCAGAAAAGCGCAAAAAGTCCTTCGGCAGCCCGCACCGTCTAAAGTTGGCAGCAGTGGACGGGCAGGGGAGGGTTTTTTCTTTTCATCCGTCGATGTGAGCTAAATGCTCTCGTTTAACAAGACTCTGACAGGCCTTTATTATGACTTCTATTGTCCCAGTTCTGCCGTGCGTCAAGCTCAGCAGCCTGCGAAATAGCTAGGGTGTGCTCCTTTTTTTAGTCTTTTGTAAGAAACGGTCATTATAATTTTTTCTTTAAAAATGTGGCATGAATGACTACACTGTGTTAAACATAAACAAGACTGTGGGTCTAATAATGGCTTCCCTGGTGCAATCTGGTGTTTATTTGTGAAAGGACGCGTGTCTGTGTGTCTGGGATGTGGAGCATGATATTTCCAACCGGCGTACCTGGAGACAAGTCAGGATGGATGACCCCTTCAGTGAACCTCTGTCCTATCAAACTGTACCTCTGTCCTATCAAACTGTACCTCTGTCCTATCAAACTGTACCTCTGTCCTATCAAACTGTACCTCTGTCCTATCAAACTGTACCTCTGTCCTATCAAACTGTACCTCTGTTTTATCAAACTGCACCTCTCTGTTTTATCAAACTCTACCTCTGTTTTATCAAACTCTACCTCTGTTTTATCAAACTGCACCTCTCTGTTTTATCAAACTCTACCTCTGTTTGATCAAACTCTACCTCTGTCTCATCATACTATACCTCTGTTTGGACCATGTTGACCCTCCGCGAGCGTAGCTCTCGCACACAGTTATAAATGTCCACAACGCCCTCTCTCTCCGCCATGTCCAGCATGATGTCGATCACGATGAAGCAGCCCGTTCGGCCCGCCCCGGCACTGTAGGGAAGCCATCAGAGATCAGACGGTTTAGAAAAACGCCCCAGGGACATGGAAACCTTTGTTTTTTATTAGGGGTAATTGACATTTGAAGTAGAACATGCATAAAAAAGTTGGTTCTCCGTAAAATAGGATTCAGGACAGGTGCACTATTCGTATGACCTTGGGTAGTTCAATCGATATCTGTCAAAACAAAGACACTTCCTCAAAACTGACATGTACGAGCTCAAAGGAATAATATCAGGTTTGCTGTGGCATGAAAATTGGATTTAATGACGAGCTCAGGTCTTTTTTCTTTTCCTTTCTATACTGTTATTATTATTTCATAAACTTTCCAAACCGACACTGTCTGACTTTTAGAGAACTCACTATGAAACCAGACCATGCAGTTAGTGTATCCGCAGAGGGCAAGACAGAGAGTGCATGCCAACCTGCAGTGTACCACCATGGGACCGGCGTTGGTCAGGGTTTTGGACTTGACTCTCCTAATGAAGCCCAGCAGGCCCGTGGCGTGGTAGGGTACACCGTGGTCCGGCCAGCCTGTGAAGTGGAACTGTCGGATCTCTCGAATCTCATGTGCCCCTCTCTGCGGAACGGCCGAGTTGACAGTTTCCACACGATAAGAGAGATAGATAAAGAGGGAAAAGGCAGAGGAAGGGTAAGAAAACCAATGAAGTCTAACTTCTTCTGTACAAAGTGTACAGATGAAGGTTGAGAGTTCTGTGCTACATAGCAAACACACGGTCGGATTGAATGCACTCTAGACTTGGGTGAGCAAAGATTCAATTATCTATTGTAAACACAGAGTATTCAAGGCTCCCTAGCTGTTATTTCTGTAGCAAGGCCCACAAGCCCCACTCCGTCAAGCATCAAGCCACAAGGTTGCCATCTGGACATGGTGACACTGACCCTTGCACTCCACGCTTATTGGTTGCTTGTAACGTTTGGCCGTCTAGGAATGGAAATTTGTTCCACTGGCTCTCATTGTAAGTATCTCTGAATAAATGTGTTGCCTGAATGCAAATAGCCAGAGGATAATTCCCTTTTAGTTTCACCACTTCAGCCCTATTTCAAAAATAGCAAAAATGAGCAAGATAGATATTGAACACACAATGGAAGCAGTATTTTTGCTCTGGAAGGTTCGACAATAATATGGATGGTTGTCGGTGGTCACACACTGGGGATTGAACCGGTTATTATTCAGTTACAGGACCATAACCACTATAGGTCAGTCTTCCTGCTTATGGTGCATATCTATCCAGTTTATCATTCATATGATCCTGAAACATTTCCCCGCATTGTCAGGAGCCACGGCTTTTACAGAGACCATCTGTGACCTTTTGTTACGAGACCAACCTGTCCCACCTCTCATAAATGTGACATCGGTATTTTATTCATACAGTAAATCTCAGAATTGTTTTGCCCATTCAAGGACATAATAACATAGCTAATGACACAAATTGGGCTGTTATGAGAACCTTTTGATTAACGGGACAGACTTTCTCTCCAGTGGGCCACCCACGCTAGCAAAGCTCAGCGAGATAAAGCAGTTAAACACTTAAGCCCTATTATACTTTATCACACGATGAACAGCAC
>NC_139942.1:46347114-46354614 GCF_963454915.1 Gymnoscopelus microlampas | reverse complement strand
ACATTAGCTTGTGGATGGATCAGATGGGCTGTCCATCGGCGTGATGGGAATGAGACGGGGGACTTGGGCTAATCTGATCTGAGGTCAGTAGTTAGACGGAACTTATAATTAATAATGATGAACCCACCCTTCCTACTTCCACCAGGTTGGTCACCATGACGATGGCTGCCGTGTTCTCCTGCCAGACCATCCGCCAGAAGTCAAACACTGTTTCCTGCATTGGACCTGGATGGGAGAGAGAGAGAGAGAGAGAGAGAGAGAGAGAGAGAGAGAGAGAGAGAGAGAGAGAGAGAGAGAGAGAGAGAGAGAGAGAGAGAGAGAGAGAGAGAGAGAGAGAGAGAGAGAGATCTTTTATTGACAGCAAGTACATGTACAAACAAAAACATGCACATTTTAGTCAAAAGGATGGCACAAGAAAGAGCCCAGAGAGACAGACAGAGAGACACAAAGATAGAGAGATTGAGAGACAATTGCATGATTTGTTGGGGAGGGAAACAATGCGACGTAAACAGACAATACACAATGGCAGTGCACAGTTAAAGTAGTAACGACTAACATAAAAACATTGACAATGTATAAACAATTTCATAGCCTGGAGACAGACCGTCCATACAGGCAGGCCATGATCCTGGGTTCATATACTGTACTGTCAACAAGAACAAATCGAAACCGCATTTCACTTTCTATTAGAATGTGTCAGATAGAGAACCTTAAAGGAGATTTATTTTTGATCAAACATGCTTAATACACCCTGAATTCATTCATCTCCCCAAACCTTGGAAACTAACCCGTCTACAGTACTATGTGGAGTGAAAGATAATGCCTGATTTATACTTGGGTTGTGAGCCGTGACGCGCACTGAAAATAGCGCTCTGATGCGACACATTGTGAGCTTGTAGAGCTGCTATTTTCGGTGTGACACCGGTGTGCGACTAAGTATAAATCAGGTTTGAGGGGGATGATCACACCGAGAGGCATCGTTACAGGTGCAGACACTATAGAAACGCCTTGCGCATCGGGGCAAACCAGCGTGGTGCGCCTGTGGAGCAGGCCTACTGGTACATGCATAGAACCGAGTGATCGAATAATGAATCATAGGGGGGAAATGGAGCACACGTTGTCTTGAGCCTAACATGAAACCTTTGTTTGCGTTTGCCATTGTCCCACCGTTCCTACAGTACCACATCTCCCGGCATCAAAACAGGAAGGAGTGGTGCGACTCTACGCCTTGAAAAGTTGAGAATATGTTCACTTTTATGTATATAAAAAAAAACGCTGGAAAAACGCAACGTACAGTACAATAGAGGAGCGCACATCAGCTGCGCCGTACCACAGGAAAACAAGCTGGTTTAGCTGGCCATGTGTTTCTGGCGATGCATTTAGTTATTTGTTGTATTGGCCTACACTGTATCTGGCATACTGTTTCTTTATTACTGTTTAACGTAGTAGGCTAAATTATTTTCTCACTCACTGCTTTGGCAATGTCTGGAATATCTACATGTATACCATGCCAATAAAGTATAGTTGAGAAATGGAGAGTAGAGTAGCATCAGCATAATAAGCCACAATAATAAGAAGGTACATTATTACAGAAATAGGGCAGCAATGCAATTTATGGAGCTTTCTCCCCTCTATCTTTCCACTTTGGGCTGAGTATTTCAAACATAATTTTCCAATCAAGTCAAGTCAAATTATGCAATAGTATACTTGGAACAAAAACAGGCTCATCACAAAGTGCATTACAGAGCAATAAAATGCATAAGTATGGATCAAAATCTGAAAGAACGAGCATCAATTTAAGATATGAGATCCGGAAGCACGTGTGTATGTACGTGCGTGCGTCCGTGCGTGCGTCTGTGTTTGTGCGTGCGTGTGTGTTTGTGCGTGCGTGTGTTTGTGCGACTGTGCGTGTGTGTGCGATGTTGCAAAGCTTGCAGTAATTACTGTAGGTCTGGGGTCAGCTCCAACCTCTCCAGTGCGGCAGAGCTGACCAGCATGTCAAAAAATAAATGAGGAGCCGTCCCTTCAGTCTGGCCCGTATTTAAAACTTCACGGAGCAATAACTACGAATTGATAGAAATCCAATTAATATTCTGTTTAATTCAAATAATTAATATTGTTCTTAATTAACTGGCAACTGCACGAAATTTATTTCTGACATATTAATTAGTGGGATGCAAATCCCCATGCATTCTGCATAGCTAATGCAAATTACTTTGAGCCGTGGCAAATCGCATTGGGGAGTGTGCACGTGGACCCGTCACCCGTGTGCACATACACACACACGCACGCACGCACGCACGCACGCACGCACGCACGCACACACACACACACACACACACACACACACACACACACACACACACACACACACACACACACACACACACACACACACACACACACACACACACACACATGCATCCACGCACACACACAGTGATCTTTCGCACACAAAATCTGTCATCACTGAGCTGTTGTGTAGGATTTATATCGAAGATATATCGTCTCTGTCGGGTTTTCAGGACATTTCGAGCTTGTAGATCTGCTACTTTTGATGCTTTTGTGTGACGCTGTAGTATGATCAAGTAGGGCATTGATTTACGAAAAAACACAAAAAGTTAGAATATGGGGATAAGAGGTTTCTGCCGGACAGCAACAATATGAAACTCAAGTGGTCCTTGTCCTCAGCTAGTGGTCCTTGTCCTCAGCTAGTGGTCCTTGTCCTCAGCTAGTGGTCCTTGTCCTCAGCTTGCCTCTGACAGCCATTCACTGACATTTACTGTAGTTTTGTTTATCCGATGTTCAGTTCCATCATGACCCCTGGGGTCTCATAATGGCCGTTAACCACTCAAGCTCTTGACTATACTTTGTTCTATGACAAATAGTGAAAAATATCCAGTCTACAAGCTCACATCGCAGCTTGTAGATCTGCAGAAAAGAAGTATTACATTTTTCACCTAAAATGACACGCACGATTTAAAGTGGATGAAACCTATTGTGTGTTGCAAAAATCACATTGCGTCATTGAGACAGTATAAGTTCAAACTACAAACACGCAATTTGAAAACACAACAATCAACACTCCAGATTTGAGTGTGTGTGTGTGTGTGTGTGTGTGTGTGTGTGTGTGTGTGTGTGTGTGTGTGTGTGTGTGTGTGTGTGTGTGTGTGCATGCGTGGGTCTCTCTTTTCACTTCTAAGAACTAAACTCTTGTCAGCAGAGGATTACTGAGAAACTCACACTCACTCCAACTGACAGAAAAATGATCAAGGCCGTCAAAGCACATCCACAGCACAGAATATTGAACAGGCCTCATTTCCCAAAAACGGAAGCGTTTTACAAGGTTTAATCGCTTGTATTATTTAAACACTTAGCCAGGACTTTCTGTCGGCACCCGTCCGCCCGTCCGTCCGTCCGTCCGTCTGCCCGCCCGCCCGCCCCCACCCACCACCCGCCCCCGCCAAACAAGTTGGGACGTACAACAGTTGGTCGTCAGACTCCTCAATATCCTCTCCATCTCTGCTTGCTCATTGTTCCTCCGCCAGCCGTTTCCATGTGGCGGGTCTCCATTATTCCTCTGTAAGGAACTCAATCTCCAATTCCAATCTCCTCTGCTCTCTCCAGTAAGTCCCCAACCTGATTGAGCCACCCACTCTGCTGCCTCCCACAACCAACACCAGGCCCCCCCGAGGGAGGGACGCACGCTGCTCTCACAAGTTTTGGGAGAAGGGAGTCTGGGCGCACGGGACAGCTGGTGTGTAGGACTGCAATACCACACAACACTTGGTGTTATATGAGTAAATCAGTCCAATCAGAGACTGCTTGCCAGGATGGAGAGAGGGGAGGAGGGGGGGGTAGATAGATAGACAGAGAGAGTGAGAGAGGGAGAGACGGTGAGAGATTCGATATTGCGTGTGGGAGGGGAGAATACTACAGTAGGTGAGGGGGAGATATTGTAATGTGCAGAGGAAAGAGCTAGCGTAAAATGCAAGCATGATGCCAAGTGCAAATAAAATAGAGTACTATATGTGTAGCAGAACCACGAGTAAACATGACATTGAGAATCCTGACCGCCTTCTTGTTGAAATGATTGACGGCTTGGCTAGCGAGGGCAATAGAGTGGACCAAAAAAAAAGAGAGGATATTTTTAAGACGCATAATCTTGGTAATAAGTCTATCAGTCAAATGGAAGAGAGCCGAGTTGGGGATGGAGAGTAGGTGAGGAGATACCAGCCCTAAACCCGAACACTGAGAAAGGAGATACAGCATAGCACTCATTAACCCATGAAGACCTGAGGGGCCGATTCCACAAGATGTCTTCTAAATCCTAACAGTTTTCTGAAACACTTATGTCTCTATAATATCAGTGGTTCTCAAACTTTTTCATGTCAAGGACCCCCAAAATGATATGTATTTGGCCGCGGACCCCCATCTCAAAATATTTTGTTCCAGGGACTCCCCAGAAGCAAAGATTTGAGTTACAAATGTTCGCTTAAAAATATATAAATATTCAAAGATTTGCACAAATCTTTCACAATTTTTCAAAAATAGCAGATCTACAAGCTCATAGCGCGGTACTCGGTGCCGCGCTATGAGCTTGTATATCTGATATTTTTGATAGGCAAAGAAATCTAAAATGACACAGATGCGTTCCCGGTCCTTAATGGGTTATATAAGGGCTAGTAGCGTGTAAATGAAAGAGACTGCACCACAAACACATTGTGTTTTTGATAAAGAGCCTATTTGTTTTACCTTCGGCATTTTGCTACAGTTTAGCATTGGGAAATAGCCCGACAGCTTGCGGTTGGATGGGGAACTTGAGAATGGCTGTTGTTCAATCCACATCAAATATGGAATGAAGCACAAAATGCATCTGCTGGTATCAAGTGTATCAGTAACACTGATGCTGTAGCTCTCTCCTTGTGGAAGGGAAGGGATTAAGAGCTTGCCTGAGGAATTGTACTGACTTTGTGGCAACAATATCAAACTATATTATACATCGCTGCTGCCGGGAGGAAACCTTGTATGTCCAAAACCATTCCTTTTTCATTATTATTTCAAAAACATATTAAAATAGTGAATATCTGCGAGCTTACAAATCCACAAGCTCACGATCGACAAGCTCACAACGGGTTGTGATTGACCGTGTATTATCTGTTATTTTGTGAGACACTCTGGTATGATGGAAGCATTAATTTACCAGAAAACATAAAAAAGTTGAAATATGGAGTTACAAGGTTTCTGCCCCACATCATTGAAATTGAGGTGAAGTCTATCAAACAGGGAACCAAGTGTGTCAGGACTGGAGTGATGCTGGCTGGGGACTTTTGTAGAACTTGTGGAAACACAAGACAGGACTTGTATTCATTGTTCAAAAAGTGAATGAAGCATAACCCAAATAGGGTGATAAAAGAATATTTTGGTACAGAAGGGGGAAAAAATCTGCCTGTGACCAATATATTATAAGTGCTGACTAATCGATATTTGTTGCTCTATAGAGAACTTACGTCAAGGTTATATAAGATGAATAGAACTATTTCACTTTACCTAAATGAATTACTAGGATTAATGTTTTTCATATTATTGTCAGAATCTGCTTTGTTTAGAGTAACTACTTAGTAAATGGAGTATGTGAGATAGATCGTATAAAGTGATATCCTTTTTCAGTCCTAGCGCAAAACTCTGGTTACGTATTGTAGTGCAGAGACCTGCAACAACCAACTTATAAAAAAAAAATCACACCCAGTGTGAAGTGGGTGGTGTGGTCACATTGGTCATTACAGTGATGGAAGTCACAACATGACTCACTTTTAAAAAAGGATGAATGACTTTTTTAAAAGTCCATACTGCTATTCATAGGGCTGCACATGTGTCATGTGTTTCGCTAGCCAATCACAGTCCTGAATTTGCAAAGTCAGCCAATCACATTACAGTTAGTGGTGATGACACTAGCTGTAATGTGATTGGCTGATATTACAGCTAGTGTCATGCGAATCAAAAAGTATCGATTTGCATTAACAATGGCAGAGTTTTACTGTGTACAAAATTGGCCTGCAGGATTGGCCGGTGTACAGAATTCTCGGTGTATACAAATTGCAAAAGTATCGATTTGCATTAACAATGGCAGGGTTTTGCAGGGTACATAATTGGCCAATCACGGTGCAGGATTGGGCGGTGTACATAATTGCCAAAAGCCACTTCAGAGGGTGGTTACACCACCCTAAAAATCAAGATCAAGATCCAGGAAAATAAGCCAAATCCACACAATAAGCACCTTTGTTTACATCTCCAACACACTCACATGGCGTTGATTATTCGCAACACTGGTTTCCTTCAAAATTGGCCTTAAAAACAATCTATCAGGAGACCACAAGGGGAGGTAATGTAATTTTCCCATCGCTTTGTATAGTGTTTGTATTGGTTGATGACATTTATTATTGTGGTCATTTTGTATGCCATGTTGATGAATTAACTCTTTTTAAAATCCTTTTAGCTTTAATGTCTTACTGTACCACATGCTGTTTACATTTCTGACTAATAAAGTATTCAATCAATCAATCAATGTACTTGGATGTGACGTCACTGTAGCTAGAAGAATATTTTGACTGGTAGCTGGTACCAGGTAGCTATACTAGTACATCATAAGGTTCTACTACAGTTCAACATCACTTTAAAATACTTCACAAACATGTGAATAAGTCAGTGATGTTGATTTCTGGTGGCCCAATTATGGAAGTGGTGGTTAAGAGCTTGGCTGGGGACTTGTCCTGAACTCGTGGTGACAGACACCATGAAGAAAATGCACAACTCATTAAATAGGGATCTAGGACGTGTTCTACACAGCAGACAGCACAATACTTGGGAACAACTAGGGATCCAAACAAATCTAAAATAGGTTGCCACAAAATGTATCTCAAACAAACAGTATATCCTCGCTGTCAGGCAGAAACCTTATGTTTTTTTCATAAATGAATATCCAGTTTTATTATAGTTCTGCACGTTACAGTGTGGAAAGTAAAATTAGCAAAAATAGTACAAGCTCACAATGCGTTGTGAGCTTGTGTTGTGTTGTTCTGAACTTACAGATTGGCAATTTTTGCAACGTTTGGCAAAATTGGCACATTTTTTATTTCTTTTGCCAATAATTACATGCACAAAAGAGGGATGAGGGAAGAGGGAATTTGGTTAAGTCTGTGCGGGGTACAACAGACCGGCAACACGTGCCCCTTTTTATATATCATTTGACAACGGAAGGCGAGGGATTATGTTTTCACTTCCGTCTGTCTGTCTGTCTGTCTGTCCGGCCGTCTGTAAACAGCCCCAACCTTTTCAATTGTCCTCTTATAGCGCCACCATGAGGCCGAGTTTTAGCTACCACTCCTACAGATTTTGTCCAAACCTCACAAAAAAATCTGTGCACATTTGACTACCTGTGTCCTTGAGTGACGAAGGAACCCAACTCACAGAGGCGGTGGCTGGTGGCAGTTTTTTCGTTTA
>NC_139942.1:46332114-46337114 GCF_963454915.1 Gymnoscopelus microlampas | reverse complement strand
CTACTGTTGACTGTAGTCCATAATATTTAGGTTAGAAAGCAGCTTATTAAAGGGGGCCATCTGTACTGGGACTACTGGGGGTGGGGCGCTGAAGGGGGAACTGTAAATATCCCGCTATTTAAACAAACACAGGAATTAAGATATAAGCTTGTGGTTGTTGATTACAGTAACAGGTGGAGGTGGATTTGTTGGGGTCGCCACCAAGGTGTTGATCTATACGTTAGAGGTCGCCCCCAAAGTGTTGATCTATACGTTGGGGTCGCCCCCAAAGTGTTGATCTATACGTTAGGGGTCGCCCCCAAGGTGTTGATCTAAACGTGATGAGATCCATGAGACGGTCACGCACCGGTCAGAGGGTGATTTGAGGATACTGATTAAAGTGCCCATGTGGCCTAATAGTTGCTTCTTTTGGGCTTGTTTTCCTGGACTTGGTTGCTTATTTCTCTCATAAAATATAGCAACGCCGCAACATAAACGTATCGACTTGTTTAGACTAGTAACTAATTACTTAACTAGTTAGGGGTCGAAATATTGCAAACACTTCCTGATTATTAGAAGTGGAGACACATGTTAAGGTGGAAAAGAAAGTAGATGTACTTGTCAGAAAAGGCATGAGTGATTTTTGTAGCAAGTTGGGAGAGAATTGGCCCACTGCTGTGGCCGTGAGTTTTGGGTTTTGAAAAGGGCCCCTCTCTGATTGTGTAGCAGGATAGATGACAAGTGACCAAGAGAAGAGAAAATCTTGTCCCCCCCACCCAAGGATCCTGCAGTACAGTACAGTACAGTACAGTACAGTACAGTACAGTACAGTACAGTACAGTACAGTACAGTACACAACTACTGCAGCTGGCATCTATAGTATACTGCACACAACCCAAGCACCAACACGTGTACAGTGTCAGTACATTGGGACTATTATTATTATTATTATTCAGACGTTTATTACTGTTTACAGGAATATTGAGGGGCCGTGGTGGCATATTATGATTATGTGTACAGCTTTTTGTGTAGTTATCACAAAAGTGCCTTTACCACTTTAAACCTGGCATCCCTGTCATTATCTCCAACTCAACTACAACTTTATTTATAGAGCACATTTACAATGACCAAGGGTCAACCAAAGTGCTATACAAGGTTAGATTAAAGGCAAAACTTATAGGCTCAAAACTATGAAAATGTAATGTGAGGTTGTCACACCTGGACACACCTGGACTCGTCTCAAGGCACACCTGTGTGCCTCGGCACATTGTACGAGAAGCACTGACCTACAGTATGTCACATACAGTATAGTATACACTATACAGATACACTATACCGTACACTACCCACTTTGCAGAGTCTTCCACAAAGAGCAACTTTTGTCATATTTGTCACATATTGCATCTTCATGATCAGTACAAAATTGTGCATCCCAGTGCAAAAAAAGAGTCTCCGTTATAGTGTATGCAAACCTACTAGTACTGTTTACCTCCACTACACTGACAGTACGAAGTAAACAACTCTAACAACCCTCCATGCCCTCCTCGCGCGCGCGCGCGCACACACACACACACACACACACACACACACACACACACACACACACACACACACACACACACACACACACACACACACACACACACACACACACACACACACACACACACACACACACACACACACACACACAGTCATATACAAAACAAACATCTTTGCTGACACCAGACCATTTACACCACACTGCCTTGCTTTCCAACAGCTCATAGGAATTGCCTTCTAACAGCCCATGAGAGAGAGAGAGATTGAGAGAGAAAGAGAGAGGGAGAGAGAGAGAGAGATACCCTGCCGTCTCGGCTCGTTCGAACATGACTGAAAATAATCGGTAGAATAATGGCGCACAATAACAAACATTGTGGGGGGAACGTTTTTATACATAAGAGTTTATTAGGCAGGGAGAAGCTTTTAGATGGCTTAAAAGGCTTTTCCGAAGGAGCAAAAACATCATTTCCCATCTGCCTGCGTTCCCGGCTAAGTACTTTTCCAATGAGGCTGACGGGCGCGCTGGAAATCCTTTTCAATCAAGAGCTGTCTTTTAATATGCGTATATTCTTATCTTATAATGGTGCCCCCACTCCTTCCCACGCCCCCCCACCTCGCCTGCCTCTCTCTCTCTCCTTTGTTGAGAGCCTCCTTGGCGATGCTGCCGCTGCCTCTCCTCCCAGCCGTAATGGGCCATAAAGTGAATAGTAGCAAAGAGGTAAATAATTTAAATCCCCTGCATTTGCAGTGGCACACCTTGCATTATGAATTTTACGTTTAGAGGAAGGCGTGACAAGACATTACAAATTACCACATTAGAGGGGGCGGGAGAACGACAGATGATGATGATGATGATGATGATGCTGGTGTGTGTGTGTGTGTGTGTGTGTGTGTGTGTGTGTGTGTGTGTGTGTGTGTGTGTGTGTGTGTGTGTGTGTGTGTGTGTGTGTGTGTGTGTGCGTGTGTGTGTGTGTGTGTGCGCGCGTGCGAGCATGTGTTTGTGTGTGGAGGAGTGTTGTTCTCTTGGAGAGAGAGAGAGAGAGAGAGAGCGAGAGAGTTCTCCTGAGTAAAAATCACTTAGGGGGAGTCAGGTACATTTGGCCAGGCCATTACACACGGAGGGGTGAAGAGTTGGCTTTAAAGAGGCCAACGTGCCGCCATGCATGGCCTCATCCTGCTACTAACACTGTTATTAACAGGCCAAAACGGGGCAGATCAGGCCAGATCCTGTATCGTGTTTTAGCTAAGTGGTTCAGGTCTGGCTTTAAGCAGGAAGTACTGTCTCACGCTCCTGGACTTTAATGTCTTTGTGCACTGTCTGTGTGTGTGTGCACTGTGTTGATGAAGCAGGTAGTAGTTGTCTAACTATCTATCTATGGACTATCTATCTTCAACAGGGGGTCCGGGACCTCTAGGGGGTCCTCAGAGTTACTACAGGAGGGACACCACACATTGTTGTGTGATAGAAACCTACAGTATATTTCTTTATATCTATATATCTTTTTTAAATGTCTTAACCCATTAAGACCTGGAACTGTGTCATTTTTAGATTTGAGCTAAAAAGCATTATTTTACACTTTAGGCTATTCAAAAATAGCAGATATACAAGCTCATAGCACGGCACCGAGTGCCGCGCTACGAGCTTGTAGATCTGCTATTTTTGAAAAATCGTGAAAATGTGTGCAAATCTTTGAATATATATATTTTTAAAGTGAACATTTTTAACTCAAATCTTTGCTTCTGGGGGTCCCTGGAACAAAATATTTTGATGCACATATCATTTTGGGGGTCCTTGACATGAAAAAGATTGAGCACCACTGATATAGAAACATACGTTTTTCAGAATACTGTTGAGATTTAGGAGACATGTAGAATCGGCTTCAGGTCTCAATGGGGTAAACAAACACAGGAATTAAGATATACAGTAAGCTTGTGGTTGTTGATTACAGTAACCGTATGGTGGAGGTGGATTTGTTGGGGTCGCCCCAAGGTGTTGATCTATACATTGGGGTCGCCCCCAAGGTGTTGATCTATACGTTGGGGGTCGCCCCCAAAGTGTTGATCTATACGTTAGGCGTCGCCCCCAAAGTGTTGATCTATACGTGATGAGATCCATGAGACGGTCACGCAACGGTCAGACGGTGATTTGAAGATACTGCTGCTTGAGGTCAGTTATTATAGTATAAGCGTTTTTGGGCTTATTTGGGCGCTTGTTTTGGGCTCGTTTTCATAGACCGCACGCCAACGCTTGTTTGTCGCCCGTTTCACGGATGTGGCACGCCAAAGCTTTTTTCTCGCACATGATTGGCTTTTCAGATGATCATTTTTACGTTGCACACATCCCGGAGGTAAACCGCGAGCTGAAATATTGCAAACACTTCCTGATTATTAGAAGTGGACACACATGTGAAGGTGGAAAAGAAAGTAGATGTACTTGTCAGAAAAGGCATGAGCGATTTTTGTCAGGCCATTTTTAAATGTCTTAACATACCGTATTATGCACAAAAACAGCACCAAAATAGTGAAAATAGGCAATGTACAGGCTCACAAGGTGTTGCATTGCGACGGTCTTTGTGAGCTTGTAGATTGCCTATTTTTTCTATTTTTGGAACATTTTGAAAGGGAAAAAAGCTAAATTTATGCACCCCCAAAACAAATCGATGAAATCAATTAGTTCTATTGATTGTTGCACCCATACAATTTTATACAATATATTGGGGGTCCCTCTCTCTCAGCTAAGGGGTCCTTGGCCTGAAAAACGTTGAAGACCCTCACTGTAAGCACTACACTGCCATGCCGTCCTTGTAAATAACAATTTGTTATTGAAATGATCCGCCTTGTTAAATAAAGGTCTGATTAGAAGACTGTAGTTGTGCTGAGCAGCGTGGAGCAGTGAGTCTCATTGTGTGGTCCAGGGACCCTCAGGAGTACTTGAGTTCCAGGGGGGGTCCTCACCTAAATGATTAATAGTTTTTCTTCACCATAATTACAGATACAAGTATATACAACTAGATTACATTACAAGTAGGCTACAGTATGTCTATTTTGTAGTAAAGGAATTCTGGATCAATGACAGAACATAATCAGACCCAATCAAAAACATTCTCAGATTGGATTCCAGGGAAAAAGCTTTTATCAGATGGGGATCAGTGGCCTAATGCACATCAAACTGGTTGAGAACCACTGCCTTAGAGGCATAGCAGGTGTGGATCAGCAACGCTGAAAACCGGCACACACGTTCAACTTTTTCAACTGAATAAATACTAGCTAGCGATTTCGGTACAAACTCTACATCAGTGTTCAACTCTTCTTTGAGCTACTTTACATTTATTCTACAAAACGACTAGAATAGGTTGAGTTGCACGTACGCACTCTCTCTGTGTTCATTGTCTCCGCCAGGCCGAAGGTGTGGCAGAGACTATGTTTTGCACCCTGTCCATCCGTCCGTGTGTCCGTCTGTCTGCAAGCAGCTAATCTAC
>NC_139942.1:46169614-46327114 GCF_963454915.1 Gymnoscopelus microlampas | reverse complement strand
CACATCATAGCTACTCCTCTCAGATTACCCTCATGAAATATTTATCACGCTCTCGCTGGAGAGATTTCCATTCAGATGACACACCAGGCACAATTAAGGCAAATTATGAAAATACATCTCTGCCACCACTCTGTACTGATGTTCAGCATGGCGGGTGGGGGGATGATATGCTGTGGGTTTTAATTGGGGGCAGGGGGCTGGGGGGAGGGGTGGAATAAGTTAAGGCACATTAAAAATCATACAAATATAGGACCGTGACCTACTCTTTAAATATAGATTTGGGACGGTATAACGTTGACTGCATTAGGTAGTGTGGAGTATTATATATACACAATCAGGAATGGACCTTTACGTGTGGTTTTATCTTAATATTTTATTTACAGCGGTCAAATATTGCTACCCCTTTTTGCTCCCAATTTAGTCGTTTTGCCAATTAACCCTCCCCACGCATTTCTGTGTTGCCACTGATATTTTGCCCTACTGGCTCATCTGCCAGTGGGGCATAGATATAGAGCCTCCCGTCCTACTCCTACCGTTCAACACCACCCTCGCTGACAGGAGATAGCGACTCCTACTGGCTGGGGGCGCCCTGCCCTAGCCAGTAGGAGTCGCTATCGCAGCGACAAAGATCGCCCTCCCCGCCCAGCTTCCCTACCTGCACCGAACACGGATAATTGTGTTCTTATATATAGACGCTCAGCCAAGCCGGATGCACTGTGATGGATTCGAACCCCTATAACTCCACGCCGGCGGACAGGTACTTTACCCCTGTGCCACCCAAGCGGCCTGGATACAAAAAAAAAGTCTTGATCAAGTATCAATGCGACTGTGCCGGCTGCTTTCATTTGTCTCGGCGTTGTGCGGGCAGGCAGCAGGCCGTTTGTCTCGAAAATGGAGGCTCCCTTCAGACGCCCGCGCAAGGACATTATACTTCTGTGTATAAGTCCTGCTGAGGATTAGCGGTCTCACCAAGAAACAGCTTTAATATGCTAAAAATATGTCCCCCATCCATTTAGTCAAGATGGAAACGTGTCTCCTAGATGGATTATATGGGCTTGTCCCTCCCCCCGGTGCAGTTTGTCTTGAGGAAAGGCGCTGGTCAATGTCATTCCAGCTGTCACTCTGAGGGATGCAGGCCCAACATCAAGAGCCTGAAGACAAATCATCAGCTAGACAAAAAGGCGTTACCTGGCAACTTCATAATGGTTCTTTCTTAAAGGGAATGACCCTGCCTGTCTGAGATGCTACAGTCTCATTCCTCAGAGCCGTTAGGATCCCTGACGCAGAATGGGGCGAAATATGATGAAGATAAAGTAGTTAGCGCTCAGAGAGACAAGGGGGTGGGGCGATTACACGGAAGAAGATTGAAAAACTGCCGCTTCCGAGGAGTTTTTGCTCCGAGATGAGAAATCACACCAATTATTACGAGATGATTTACAGTATAGCACAAGATTAAAATTGGTATTATACCGTAAGCACATATAAGATAGTAGTAAATGTAGAGTATTTTGGTTGCTCTGCAAGGAACACAGGCTCCTTTCTTCAACTGGATATAGTATTTTGGGAGCGGAAATAATAGAAATCTTCAATTATGCTCAAGTGGTGGGATTCGAGTTAAGCTTCTGTTGATCACTTAACCCCATCTTTCATTTCAGTATCTGAGCCAGGCAGCCGCGGCATGGCTCTGTAATCGCAGGCTATCCGCCGTGATCCACCCACACCTGTGCGTTCCCCGTTGTGCCATTATGCCTCTTTGTTTGTGAGTAATCACTGAACTGAGAAACGTCATCTTTTCTTTCCCATGCACTCACTTTGTGAAAGCTACTGCATGTCGAGCAACAATAGAGCCCACAGTCACACACGCACACGCACGCACACACACACTCACACACACACGCACACATTACTGAATAGTTCCACCATGAGAGCAGAGGAGACTCATTCAAACTGACTAGAAATCATTTGTGTTTTCCGATGAGCTGTAATTGATGTGTGGTCATTCTGAATTCTGTTCTCACATGAATGTACATCACATTTCATTTCTCATAATAAACAGGTACATTTGGCAAACGTCAAACACAACGACACAAAGTCTTTGACAGAGACAACACACTGTCACCTGGAAGCTTGTCTTGACTTTGCTCTCTCCCCATTTATACACGGTTGCGTACCGGTGCTGCGTGTCCAGAAATGGCCAGTCTACGAGCTCACAACTAGAGGAGTTGTGAGCTTCGTAGATCGTCCGTTTCCGGTGCACGCCGCCGCCGTACCACCGGGTATAAATTCAGCATCACTGTGCGGCAACGTGCAGAGGATTTAGACGCATGCAGATACTTACTCACATCAGTCACAGCTTTAGAAAGCTTTTATGAGGCATTTAGCATGAGTTCAAACAGAGACCAAATGTGGTCACTACTAGCCAGTATCATCATAAAAATTGGAGTGTTCATTTAACTCTGAGATTGCTAAAACAAAAAAAAGGACCTGTAAGGGTCAGGGTTAAATCAGGGTTTGGATCTCATTTTAGATAAGATTCCTTGTTTTCTAGTCGAGTCTTGTTGCTTGAAGGACTGACTAATCTGGGCTTTTATTTTGAAATCCCCCAGGTGGATATTAGTATGCGAGTATGCTTTCCAAAAGCTTTATAAAGCCATGGCAATGTTTAGGTGTTTGAGACACGACACGACGGCCAATATGGGAAACATGTCACAGTCACATTCTCAAGGGTACAGCATGGGTGTCTCAGGAGCGCGCCATGACAGTAGTAAAGAAAACAAAACAGTGTTGACAAAGTGTCGACGGTTCAGCCACGAGCATCTGTGCACTGTCAAATGGTTTTGCTAACATTACACAGCTTCTGTTGGTGAATGCCCTTTTCAGAATAGATCAACTGAAGTTAGATGTTTTAATCTCGCAGGGCCTTAATTTGTTTAAAAATGAATGCCAGCAAGCAATGCCATCAATCTGTCTGGATTTCTTTCTTTTTTTTTATGGTGACCATCATCTACATGACTAGCAAAGAAAAAATAAAGAAAACTCACAAAATGAACCAAAAATGATTGTCTTACCTCGTTTATCTGATCCAAAGTTAATGTACAGATTAACAAGAAGCATGGGTCAGGGAGAGATATAAGTACAGAATAAGTCAACAGGCTTCGAGGTGCATTTACGGTCCAATCTCATCAAGTCAAAAGGGGGGAGGGGGGGTATGGTTAAAAAGGGCATTAACCTTAAGACAGATTGATATTTATATAAATATGTACAAAATTCCTCTCAAAAATAGTTAGAAAATGTGTGTTTGGTGGATCACATCTCTGTTGTTACTGTACTGTAGTAGCCTAGTAGCGTTGTATCTTATATAATTGGAAAGCCTTTCCAGTTCCCTTTACAATGATGTACTGATCATGCATTTTTGGGATGAACAGCACAGCTGATTGTGTGTGTGTGTGTGTGTGTGTGTGTGTGTGTGTGTGTGTGTGTGTGTGTGTGTGTGTGTGTGTGTGTGTGTGTGTGTGTGTGTGTGTGCGTGCGTGCGTGCGTGCGTGCGTGCGTGCGTGTGTGGGGGGGGGGGGACAGGTCGGGTCATGCTTGAAACCTTGTATCTCCATGTTTCAAATGTTTATTTTTTTCCCCGTTAATGTATGCCCTACTTCATCATACAAGATCGTCACACAAAAGTAGTGAAAATAGCCAATCTACAAGCTCACGATGTGTCGCGATGCGACGCTAACCGGCAAAGAATCCTGGTTGAGGAATGGAATGCCACATCAACAGCAATGTGCTGCATATTCTTCCACTTGAGGCTTGAGGCTTCTGACTGTTGTTTGTTGAATGAATAAAGCATAAACTTGCCAATATGTCCTGTTTATTCCTTGTTACTGGTAGAGAGTTGGTTGTTCTGTTGAGCACAGATAATGGCAATTTTGACACATTCCACTTGGGAACCACCCACGCAATCAGTTGTGCCGCTCATCCCGCAAAATGGATGATTGCAAACGGGACATCTTTGTGAAGAGAAATGGACAGGCTTTCCACTTATATAAGACAGAATGGAACAAGTAATAATAACAAAGGAGACATGATTGAACAAACACAAATTTCCCTAACTTTTTCTTTTAGGAGTTTGTAAAAAGAGAGAGAGAAGACATCATCGGAACACAACATACAAATGAATCGCTCTAGTCAAGAGAGAATGAGCTCCACTAATACAACATAATGAGGGTCTCACAGGTGGAGTGTGAGGGGCTGTGGACTGCTAGGTGACAGCATGAGTAAGAGACACAGAGACAGAGAGAAAGAGAGAGAGAGACAGACAGAGATAAAGAGAGAGACAGAGAAATAGAGAGACAGACAGACAGTGGGGCCAATTGCTCACGTTCTGTCGCCGCTGCGTTTTTGACCGACCGCTCTGCATGTGTGCAGCGGCTGCCACACGGGCCCAAAACACCATTCTCCATAATAAATGAGGCCCTGAGGGCAGACCAAAGCACCCAGGTACCCCTACACGTTCAGCTGCTGTAGGCAGCCATGAGAGGCTGCGTTAGGCTACGTTATTCAACGTCCCTCTCATCAGTCATGAAGTGGAAATAGAGAGTTAATTACTGACAAACGTGGCACGCACGCAGGCACACACGCGCGCACACGCACGCACACACACACACACACACACACACACACACACACACACACACACACACACACACACACACACACACACACACACACACACACACACACACACACACACACACACACACACACACACACACACACACACACACACACACACACACAAATGGGTACGGAGGGAGTTGAGAGCGAAGGGGAAAGAGATGTAAAGAGAGGTACAGTAAGAGAGCTGGGCGGAGAGGGAGGAAGCACCAATAAAAAGTAAACGGTGATGGGGTAATGAGAGAGAAATGGATGAGAGAGAGAGAGAAGAGAGGAAAAAAAAGGACTTACAAAGCACAGTAGTGTTTAATGTGCCAGTGTGTTTAATGTGACATCTGGGTGAGATGATTGTAAGGCGCTGCAGGGGTGAGTGTGGTAGTACAGGGCTAACACCATGACCACTAGCGCTGGCTAACAGGACGCCTGGCAGCCAGACTGCCTGGCTGGCTGCCTGGCTGGCTGGCTGGCTCATTGGCAGGCTGGCTGGCTCATTGGCTGGCTGGCTGGCTGGCTGGCTCATTGGCAGGCTGGCCGGCTGGGTACTGAGGGATGGTTGGAGTGCAGCCAAGCCCTGCCAGCCGCTTGCCCTAATGAGAGAAAATGAGAGTGATGCTCTGCCGAGTCAAACTCTCTTTTGTTTGGGTGTCAGCAGCGAGAGCCGTGGTGTCAGATTAGGGGCTTCGCTGTGTGACAACAGTCTCCTTAAGAGCAGCGGGAAGGCACCGGCATGGACCTAATCACACCTGACTCTGATGAAATGGGAGGGGACAGGAGTAACACACTGCCAGACGCTTCTCACACTTAGCTGTTTCTTTTCTTTTTTTTTTGCTGTTGTTGTTGTCTTTTCCTGCTCTTACTTTTTAAGCTGATGCATTTAAACGTCAGCATATGGCTCTACTGTATACTTAATACATCTCTGAGGGAGGACCACACCACACACACACACACACACACACACACACACACACACACACACACACACACACACACACACACACACACACACACACACACACACACACACACACACGAACGCACACATGCACGCAAGCGTGTGCGCACACGTACGCACACACACAAAACGGTATGACTGCAAATGCACAATTGCTATGAACAACAACAAGGAACAGATGAACAAAACGAATCACGGCGTAAACACAGTGAGACAGGGTACATTAACAATTCATCATAAAAGTGCATCTGGGAAAGAACAGAACAGTTCTGCGGTGCTGAACCAAGCAGGGTGAGAGAGACGGGGGGGGGCATCCAGAGAGATAGAGGAAGACAAAGAAAGATGCATGCAGAAAACCAGGGAGTCAGGGACAGCCAGACAGATAGATAGATAGATAGATAGAGAGCGAGGAAAACTAAGACATATATAGCAAGCGAGGGACAGCAAGACATGGATTGAAGAGAGGGAGAGAGACAGAAAAAGACAGAAACACAAAGAGACAGAAAAAGACAGAAACACAGAGAGACAGAAATAAACAGAAACACAGAGAGACAGAAAGAGACAGAGACAGAAACACAGAGAGACAGAAAAAAAGACAGACAGAAACACAGAGAGACAGAAAGAGACAGAGACAGAAACACAGAGAGACAGAAAAAGACAGACAGAAACACAGAGGACAGAAGAGACAGAGACAGAAACACAGACAGACAGAAAAAAAGAGACAGAAAGACAGAGAGACAGAAAGAGACAGACAGAAACACAGAGAGACAGAAAGACAGAGAGACAGAAACAGACAGAGACAGAAACAGACAGAGACAGAAACACAAGAGACAGAAAGAGACAGAGACAGAAACACAGAGAGACAGAAAGAGACAGAAACACAGAGAGACAGAAAGAGAGAGAGATAGAGAGACACACAGATGAAGTCTAGTTTTGGACTGAAACATTTCTGATGTAGAGAGCATGTTTGCAGATCAGTAGCCAGGCTTTATTTGTATGTTTCCCAACCTGTATACTGTACAGTCAGAGTGGGGGACGGCGGGGGACGGCAGGCCATACGGCAACGGGTGGTTGGTGGGCGGGTGGGTGGGCGCGAGGAAGAGGAGGCGAGCTCAGCCGGGGTGGTTGTACAGTGTGTGTGTGTGTGTGTGTGTGTGTGTGTGTGTGTGTGTGTGTGTGTGTGTGTGTGTGTGTGGGGGTCTTATGTTACCTCGTACTCCTCCTTGAACCCGTAGCCCTCGGAGCACTTCATCTGGGTGATGTGTTGGAGCAGGTCGGCCACGCGTATGGCCGGGTGCAGCTGACCCGTCTGGTAGGGCACGTCCACGGCGTCCACGCGCTTCCTCAGCGAGTGCGTGTGAGACTGCACCAGGCTGCTGGTGTCGCTGACGCTGCTCATGTTGGTCTGGCTTTCGTCTGCTTTTGACGGGACACAAGCACATGAGGATGGGGGACGGGGGGGACGGGGGGGACGGGAAGCAGGTCAGCATTAATGCAGAGGAACTTTCTGATGGCGGGTCTGATTCATCAGTGCAGTGCTATAATAAGACAGTGGTTCCCAAACTTTTTAGCTCAAGACCCAAAAGAGAAATGAGACGTTTGCCCGGGACCCAAACTAGTGAAAATAGCAGATCTACAAGCCGCGTTATGAGCTTGTAGATCGGCTATTTTCACTACTTTTTTAATTTATGGAAATTATTAGATTTTTTCATTTTATTTATCAAATACTTTTGAAAAATGTTTTGAATCGATTAAACTTTTTAAAATCTTTAAAAAAAAACATTTCTTTGAAATGTAGGAAATGGGAAAAAAAATATTTGCGACCCATAAAAATTGGTCCACGACCCAAAGATGGGTCCTGAGTCTGACCCACTGTTTGGGAAACAGTGCTATAAGATGTGTGCGTGTGTGTGTGTGTGTGTGTGTGTGTGTGTGTGTGTGTGTGTGTGTGTGTGTGTGTGTGTGTGTGTGTGTGTGTGTGTCAGTGTCATGTGAGGGACATAATGCTTGCAGCGGGAAAATGCATCCTGACACGGCTGTTTGACTGCCATGTTAATGTACTTTGGCATCTCAATTATACACGTCTTCCGTACTGAAAATCGGACGAGAATGGAGCGACAGCCATCACTTTTGGGGCGTTGCCACTCGCGCGTCGCAACAAGGAAGAATTCGCCATTGGTGTGATTCAGGTTTACTTAAAATGCCACATTGCTCATTTTGAGTTCCACCCATTTATCACTTTACAGTTTGACATAACTTTACATAAACAGATGGCATGTGTTTCCTCGCATGGTGTGAAGCATTATGTCACCCAACCAGACTGGGCCACGGCACTGAACAACTCTTCGCTGGTAATCTGTTTGTATTATGGATGGCCACAACAACACAACATCATAGAGTAAGTGGATGATAAAATGTGGTGGGAAGGTTTAGATCCATCTGTCACAATATGCGTGTGTGCGTGTGTGTGTGTGTGTGTGTGTGTGTGTGTGTGTGTGTGTGTGTGTGTGTGTGTGTGTGTGTGTGTGTGTGTGTGTGTGTGTGTGTGTGTGGCTGGAGAATGTTTGTTATAGAACTGCAGCAGACCACTTCTTGCAGCCTTTCCTATGTCGCTTTTACACTTCATGGCTCCGGCTCAACTTGACTTTTGGTACCAGGTACTTGGGTTTTCCACTCCAAGTAGTAACCCTTCAGTGTTAGCGGGTCGTCATAGCAACGTTCACAGCCCCACTGCGTATTGTTCGAAAAGAACAATGGCAATTTGGTCTGGAAACAATCTGTTCTAACTATCTGATAACATCTTAGGTGAGAAATAGGCCATGCAGTTGCTCATTCAATATTCACTCATTTCTTATTTACAACAGCTAGTTTAAAAGTTTGTAAACAGTATTCGGGAGCTTCCATGCAGCTATAGGAAAGTCCGTCTTTTAATCTCACCTTTTGGTATCACCTCAGCTTATTGGAACTGTGACGAAGGTACCAGCTACTTTTCCCCCCCGATAGAATACCAAAAAAGGCGAGTAGAGTTGAGTCGAGCCGGTACCGTGGAGTAGAAAAGCACCACTATTGCACTGACTACATTGTAACCCATTAAGGCCTGAGGTTCCGATTCTACAAAATGTCTTCTAAATCCTAACAGTTTTCTGAAAAACTTGTTGCTATATCAGTGGTTCTCAAACTTTTTCCATGTCAAGGACCTCCAAAATGTATGTATTTGGCTGCGGACCCCCATCTCAAAATATTTCGTTCCAGGGACTCCACAGAAGCAAAGATTTGAGTTACAAATGTTCGCTTTAAAAACATGTATATTCAAAGATTTGAACACATTTTCATGATTTAAAAAAAGAAACAGATCTACAAGCTCATAACGCGGCAGCGTGGGTTAACATGACCTCAGCTCCAACTAAATAAAATTGCACTATGAGCGGTAAGGAGCGACTGTGTGTGTGTGTGTGTGTGTGTGTGTGTGTGTGTGTGTGTGTGTGTGTGTGTGTGTGTGTGTGTGTGTGTGTGCGCGTGCGACCGACCGTGATAAATGGTATAGAGAAAGTGCTCACAAAATGTACATGAAGATGCTGTAAAACAGGTTTACTGTGCTTTTTTGTTGTTTTTAGTCACACAGTAAAACCCGGAGTGTAACTACGGGCCCTTATGGTCCTTTAAAGGGTCCAACCATCTTTATGCTCTCAGAGTTAAAAAAGAACAACCCTGAGTTTGACTGTGTGAGGTGATACAGCGTTTCGTCTCTGTCAGATGGAAACCTCATAAACCATGTCCAAAACTGTTACTTTTCAGGATTAAAATTCAAAAATAGCAAAAAACTTTTTATGCTTTTGTGTGACGCTGCAAGTAGGGCGTTAATTTACAGAAGAAAAAAACTACAGAAAAAGTTAATAGCCTATAATATGGAGATGGTTTCTTCTGCCCGACAACAACGATATGCTGGTGTCATATTGAGTAAATAATAATAACACTAAACACAGTCAGTTCCAGCTCTCTCATACTGTAATCCAGTCAGTAGCAGAGATGAGGCACAGGTACTGGGGGGTGATGGCAGGTGTCCAGAAACATGGAGGAAGAGGAGCAAGAGGATGTGAGAGGGGTAGGGGGGGGTGGGGGGGGTGAGGGCAATGGGGGGGGGGGGGGGGCTGGGGGGGGGGGCAGCAGTGGGCCACAGTGAGCATGTCACAGCAGGCATCATCTGAAGCATCACACAGACACAGCGTGGATTCATAACACCCCCCCTCCTTCTCCTCCTCCCCTTTCTCCCCCTCCTCTCCCCGTTCCCCCCAACCTCCACTGTTAATGAAATTATAATTATCTAAATAAGAGGGGGGGGGGCTAAAACTCGGTACTGGGGTAAGCGGAGATCGGAGGACAGAGAGAGAGAGAGAGAGAGAGAGAGAGAGAGAGAGAGAGAGAGAGAATGCGTGGGGTAATGCTGCGATGGAAAAGGGGCGGGGTGGGGGGCGGGGGGTACGGTACCGTGTGTGTGTGTGTGTCTGGGTGCGTATGTGTACACATGTGTGATCATGCTAAAGCTAATGGCTTTCGGTGCATGGGGGGCACGGCATGGAGGGTGGTGATGAGATGCTTGAAACGAAATGGTCCACTGGGCCATGCAAATCATGTCATAATGTGTCCATGTCAGGAGCATGGCCTCACAAAAAAAAATACACCACCTCCTTCCTCCTCCTCCACCCCCCCCCCCTCCCCCAAACCCAGGGCCCACTCAAGGGGGAGAGACTTACCATTAATGGGCACTTTTTAGATAGCAGAGACATTAGAGGGTAAGTATGTGAAGAGAGAGAAAGAGAGAGAGAGAGAAAGAGGGAGGGAGAGAGAGAGGAGGAGGAGAAGAGAAGAAGAGAGAGGAGAGAGGGGATAAGCAACAATAACAGCAACGAGAACCTTGTTACAGCAGAGTGGTTTAGAGAACTAGGCTATAGGGCAAGATCACATGCCTTTTCTAACTTCAGAGTGTCTCGGTAGGAAGCCTTGGTCGGGTGGGTGTGTGTGTGGGGGGGGGGGGTGTACAGGGCCATGTTGGATGGATGGGGGCAATTTCAACAGTGCAAGACAAAAGGAAAAGAATAAATAAAGAACAATAAAGTCATGGATTTCGAAGGGAGGGAGTTAAACGATGACAAAGTGCTGACCAAATTTTGAACAAAGCTGTTATCTAAACCCTATATACTTAGTTGACCGGAGTCCCCCAGGGGTCTATAATAGGTCCCTGCTGTTCTTCCCTCTACGCTAAAATATATTTTTACAAGCTACAGGCTTGTAATCTACAAGCTTACAATGCATCACTGCATGTGACACTCTTTACCGGCCAGATCGCCATGATCATTCGATGGATTTGCGTGTGCGTGCAAAGCGGTGACGCTGTTCTTCCGAAACAATACTGTAATAAGTGTATATAAAAGGAGGATGGGAAAAATTAAACATGTCGTATCCTGATTCCCGTCCGATGTAATCAGCTGTGATCGTTAACCTCAGACTGATGGGACAACCCTCACTGTGACTAAATATGTCACAACTGAAAGCACCTAACCTTTTCTGGCTGCCTTAATTTTCACGTTAATTGTTCCGCGCTTCATTACATCTGGAACTAACATAAGCAGCTGTCACGAAGGTGATGATGAAAGCTCCTGCCTAACGTTGCACTCACAACGAAAGGAAAGAAATAAAATACTTAATAGGGGAGTCTGAGAAATACTGTCGCTGGGCTTTTTGGGTGACGCTCGTTGTTGTTTACGTCGCTGTTTTCTCCGTGGCCTCGAGTCTCACTTATTAGCGAGTCCCACTTATTAGCGAGATGTGTTCCTGGTTGTCTTGCACATGAGCTAGTACTTTTGTGTTGCTTCTGCATATTCAACAAAAGGCCAGTAAAGTAATTAACGCAGAAACAAAATGCTCTTCGGTATTCTATTTTATCACCGAACAGGATGGATAAACACTGTGTGCGGGGGTAAAAAACTAAAACAAAAAAAAAACACAACACAACAAAAAAACAAAAACAAGTAGGTCACTAGCAGTTAGCAGTTAGCCGAAGGCAGGGAGAGAGAGACTAGATTAAAAAGAATAATAGAAAAGGTTGTTATTTTGGAGGGGGTGGGAGGGTGGGGGGGGGTTAAATGTGTAGTGAGAAGGGGGGAGGGAGGAAGGTGAGGTGGGGCGGGGGGGGGGGGGGGGGGGGCTGTGGTTAGGGGAGGGGGGCAGCACAGCTACTGTAATGCCAGACCTTACGTGTTATATAAACACGGAATGAACCCATCCCGTTTCGGAATATTTTGGGAAAGTGGGACCTGAGAGAGCGTTTTCTATCCATCCATCCCTCCATCTCTCTCTCCCCTCCCTCCCTCTCTCCCTCCCTCTCTCTCCCCCCTCTCTCTCTCCCGCACTGTTTGCTGTTGGTTGATTTGTCCTTGCAGACTTTATAGCTGTAGAGACGGGGCGAGCTGCTCCCCCCCCCCCACCCCGTCACCCCCCCCAACCCCCCGCACATCCCCCCCCACTAGACACTACCCCCGCCCACCACATCCAGTCCACATGTCTGTCCATGCATATGAGAGGTCAAACACATAATGTGACATCACACGCACGACACGCAATGCGGATGGGATGGAGTGAAGCCAGCCTCAGCCCGGGGAAAAGCCCCCTCGTTTGACAGGGAAGGGGGCGGGGGGGGGGATGGGGTGGAGGGGGGGAGAGGAGAAGCAGCAGGCAGGTATGAAGGTGAGGAAGCCGTCTTCGGTAAAAAAATATATATAAGAGCCAATCAAACCAAAAATGGGAAGCAGTCTGTGTTCGTTTGTCCTCATAAGCACTTAAATTAACGTCTGGTGAATTATACACACATGTACATGTTTTCTAGAGCGCTGAAACAGAATACATCATCAACAGCAATGGGGGAAAAGAGATGGGTTTTTTTTCTCACCTAAAATAGCGGTTGGCACAAAGGGATCTGCTTTAGATATCCCCACAACAAGTGCAGAGGTTGGAGGAGGAAAGAGAATCGCAATAAATGAAAGAAACCAACAGAGTAAAAGTTCACCTTATCAAATGAGACAGCACAACAACAGTAAAAAGCAACGGGTTAGTACTTTCTGTCCTGCTTCAAAAGGTCAGACCAGAGGGCCATCTCATACAAAAAAGGTTGGACATTGAATAAAAAAACAATTAACCAAAAATGTCACTGAATAGCAGAGATAAAAAAAATAACAGAAGTAAATCTCAATCGTTAATTTTCCCTTTGCAGAAAACTGTCTAGACGTCTTCTGTACATGCTCAAAGGCTTGCTCAATACATTCAATCATAGAAACAAAATGAATGAATGAATGAAACAGAAAACATCAACACTGTGCACAACGTCAACGGTACACAAACAACAGTACTGGACTGAAATAGAATAGACCATACTATGCTCATAACCACATCCAAACCCAAATGCCTTAAATGACATGGGAGTTGTTGTTTTTCTTTCCCTTTGGTGCCTTAAAGTAACAAAAAAATGATTGAATGATTTTATAGAATAAACACCCTCACAATAGACACAAACGGTGGTGACTATTGAATTGAAAATGGGGAAATAGAATCAAACTAATCAGAAGTGCTAATAATCTTGACAATTTAACATAACAGTCAAAAAGGTGCACATTTAACAGACAGCAATTTAACATTATGCTAGATACTGTAGCAATCAAGAGGGTTGGATTCGTTGAGGGGATGGGGGTTAGATCATTCTTCCCTCTCATTCATGTTTTATCACCGGTGGGGCGTTATCCCTGCTTCTAGTTAGACTGAACAATTTACTTTAAAATGCATGTTAACCACATTAACCATGGTGCCCTTATGTTGGGCAATTTTGTCAAGATTTTGCCTTCCCAACTCTGTTTTAAATTGAACCCTGGCAATTAACATGGTTGAAGTTGAATAGACATAAACAGTAGTTTGAGGCAGATCTCAGTGTGCTCACCTGGATAGAAGGAGTTGATAGGAATGGATGTACTGAGCGTATTGGCTTTAGGCAGCGTGAAGGAAGAGGGCGATGAACCAGCTAGAGATGCAAAGAAACAACACAATACAAGGTCATCAATAGTCCACTCTGGTCTTACTGTGAGTCAAAGGCCCATTCACAGCACAACACAGTGTCTATCTAGCCACTTGGCAGTCACTAGGCCTCTCAATGGAGTATGGAACAAAGAACTGCAAACACAGGGTCAAATGAGGATAGCGTTACTATGGTCTGTAGTCTACAGAAGGATTATGGGTGGAGGGTTTGGGATAGGTTATTGTTTGACAAAATAATCTAAAGATCATAGGTTTAATTCATTTGTTCATTGTATCTGTTTCGTTGTATTGCTTTTTGGGGGGGGGGCACTAGGGGCATACTTCACTCAAGTAGTACTATAATGTGAGACAGGTAAATGGGATAAGGGCATGCACCTGGCTGGGAGGACAATGGTTTGTTACCAGAGCAAGAGAGAGCATGGATTTAACTACATTTTGGTTGTTTGTTTGTCAATTAACTTTATTTTGCCTGAGTGCAACATTTGTTTCATGGTGCATGAGTGCATTTTGATTCAAGTCAACAAAACAACACTACAGCGAAGCCTTACAGGGTTTAGGACGGTCAAGGTATTTAAGACATTATGCTAACAGGCAAAGGACAAGCTGATGTATTTAAGACATTTACAGAAGCAGACAGAGGGCCAGGTTTAAATAGACTCTAATAGACAGTTAACCAAGGTCACAGCACCGTTGTCACCTGCCTCATGCAGGGTGGGTATACTGGGTAGACACAGACCTCTGTGGAAACAGAGGTCTGTGTCTTAGTTTTGACAGGGATTATGAGAGGTCAACCCCTCCAAGCTGCCCATCAACAAAGACTGAGATAGAGCTAATGAAGATTAGAGCCATGATCTGTGCACTCGTCCATTATGGAAATACAATGGAGCTGAGTTTATAAACCGTCATCTGACATCGTGTAATGATAACTCTAGTGGCCAGGAATAGCATTGTTGCTCAAAAGACTCCTTTCAGGCTATTCAGAAATGTTTTCACATAACTGTGGTTAGCTTTCCAAATTGGAAACAGCTTGCTGTTAACAAATTGGTTTTGCTGATGTAAAATTTAGATTTAATTCAAAGTTTAGCCCATTTCGAGCAAAAATCTATTACAGAGACAGTGGAACCATAGAAATGGAAACTGCAGAAGAGGTAGAAAAAACCCTTCAGGGGTTGTTGGCAACTCTCCTGCGGCAGAAGAGAATGGGTAATTAAACTTTGTTAAGATTATGTGCAACCCTTTAAGAAAGTTAAAAATGTTGGAGTCCCATGTAGTTCCAGGTTTAGTTGAATAATCTGCAGAGTTTGTTTGGGAAGAATTTGAGTTTGGTTTACTCTAGCACGGGGGTTTTCGAAATGTGAGGCGCGCCTCCCTGGTGCCAGAGCATTGCAGGGGGAGGCACAGAGAGATGTGATGTGAAAATGACAGTTGACAGTGACAAGATAAACAACAGGAATGTTATGCCCGCAGATTCAGGCAACAAAGGTTGCGATGTTTGGAATTATCTGTAAAGGTTTGTGTACATCCAGCATACAAAATATAAAAAGAGGAGCCAAGAGATGCAGATCAAGTGCGCATCCTCTGACTGCCTTCTTGGCTGTGGGTGCTCAGCTACAATACACAATACTTTACTACTTTGTAGAAAATAACCACCAGATGAATGGAAATAGCGTCACTCCAGACTTTTATCTCAGGTTAACATTTTCTTCTTATTCTTTATGTGAACCATGAGCTACAGCAGAAGTCTTTTCTTTTTTTCAGATTAATTTCCGATAGGAGAGTGTAGTGAGACAGGAAACCAAGGGCAAAGAGAGAGAGGAGAAACATGAGACAACACAAGACGGAGGTCAGATTTGAATTTGTGTCCTCGTGCTCATAAGGAACATATGGTCTGTGCACTAACTGCTTGTGGCACCAGGCACCCCGGAGCACTTTTTATTTATTACCGCTCTCCCACTGCGTGCTCTGGCACGCATTCATCTGTAACATTGTGTGTGGCGTGTGTAAACATAAACTTGGCAATGGTACAACTTGCGATATAGCAAACTTTTTCTTGAATTATAAATTGAAAGTGTTGGTCTGTTCATGAGGAAGAGGCCTTGGCGTACCTCTCTCTCTTCTCTCACTAATTGGCTGGGACAGATATAGGCCTTTCAAACATGGAGTATGATGAAACAGGATTCAAAAGGAGTGCCATCAATTGTTATCTGATTTTAGCACAATTTTGTTTAGCATGTTATCATTATTTCAGATAGGTCAGTGTAGAGAGACAGGAAAATAAATGGGCAAAGAGAGAGGAGATACAAGGGGGGATCAGATTCAAAACCAGGTCCTTGCGGTTCACAAGGAGAATACGGCCCATGCACCAACTAGATGTAGGCCATTTAAATATACATTTAAACACATTTACTCTTTACATATTAGTAAATAGGGCATATAGCAGTAGCGGCCATTGTGTGGTTCCACTGAGATTCACTCCATTCATTCTTCCCATTTTTTTTTATTTTATTTTTTTTAGATTTCCAAAAATATTTGCATTTCTTTTTTCTTTTATATTTAATGATATGACATAATATATTTAATAAATACCCTTTATTTTGCGGTTTTCTTTTTCTTTTCCTCCACAGAATCAAATGTTGTACGTTGTATGGTCATGATTCACCACGACCCTGGATGGCTTGATTCTAGGCTTAAAATAATTGAAATCTCTATGAGAAAAATGAATGGAATGAATTTGAGTGGAACCACTAAAGATTGTAGCCCTACAGCAATGAAGGTGAGGGGTTGTTTGAGCCTTGAGTCTCAAGAGAGACCCACTTTACAACATTTGTCCTCCCTTTTGAAATAGCCATTCCACAATTTAAAAGAAATGAATAAACTGTCGTGCAAGTCTATCTGCATGCACACTGCGCAGTGAAGTCCTCAAATGCATTCTACCCACCTCTTCCATTGAGAGTGAGCGCGCACTCACTGCGGGCGTTGAGTGTGAGTGCACATTCGCTGCGGCCGTTGAGCGTGAGCGCACATTCGCTGCGGCCGTTGAGCGTGAGCGCGCACTCGCTGCGGGTGTTGAGCGTGTGGCTGTGCGTGTCCATAAAGGAGAGGGCTTCGTCGCAGTTGGTGCCCTGCTCCGTGTAGCTCTTGTCCATGGAGTTCACCATCACGGTCATCTCCTGACGCGTGCTGTTCAGCGTCTCCTTGCGCTTTTTGGCCAATTTCCTTCATTGGAGAAAAAAGAGACGAGACAGAATGATTGGGCCTGAAACAGATGGGATGTTGTCACTGTCAGGTGGAAACCTTGTATAACTTTTCAGGAAATGGAAAAAAAAAGGATCCGATGTACGGATGTAGTTATTATATTATTTACCGTAGTCACAAGCTTGTTAATACTTTTCATTAGTTAAATATTTATAAAACCCATAGACACACTTAGCCGCTTTCACTTTAAAAAAGAATAGATCTATATCGGCTATTCGTTTTGTGACATTGTAGTGTGACGAAGTAGGGCAATAATTTACGAAAAAAAAAATTGAAATATGGACATAACAAGGTTTCGGCCCGACCGTGACGATATGATGCTGTTAATCATGCAATAAGCAAGGATGACTCATAATCCATAATGTTGCTGTAGCTGTAACCTAGTATACTGTACATGCACACTGCCTGACAGCATGACATTAAATGTTGAACGTGAAAAAAGGATCTTATCTACTCAAAAAGATGATGACAACATGATGGCATGATGCAGCTGTGGAGTCTTACTGAACTTTCCAAATTGGTATAATAATTTTATTTTATCACTTGTATCTTTATAAATGTAGCGCTACACACCAGTAATGTATACATACAGTAACAATGTGTACTTTGTTCTGCACCAATATCTCTGAGATATATTCCTGCACAGTGCATGCACTGTAAAGTTAGATAGTCAAGCAAACTAATTGTGATTCTGATGTGGGTCATGAACCCGTTATGGGCACATTGTCTTATTAGGGATCCACTTGCTTTTCAATGTACTGTATTGTTCCTTGAGAATCCAGAAAAGTGCGACACCATAACCCAAATACATCAGCGGCTCGATGATTTAAAATTAGCCACCGTATTTTGGGGCAGAAGAATCACAGTTTCAACAGTGAACTAAAACAGTCAACCTGTTTTTATTGACCTACTTCAGCATAATGTGCTGAATGTAATGTAATCACGGCTTGGTCAAACAACATTAAAGCACTGTGCTATAAAACACACTCACGCATAGATATGCATACACAACAAGAACCGAAGAATATGCACACTTGCACGGATGCACATTTGAGAGATGCACGTCAATTTGCCCATTTACAGATGTGCAGATCTACCAGATTCATACAGCCCATAGGTGAAGGCACACGCACATACACGCACGCACGCACACACGCGTACACGCACACGCACGCACGCACGCACACACGCACACGCACCTCTTCAGAATAGGCTCTATGCACAGCAGCCATATTGGAAAGAAATTGGGCCGCTTCCATACTTCCTGCACAGGTGTTACCAATGATACTAATGAAGGCTCTGTTCCATTCTGGTCAGGGTGCTGATGTTGTGCATGTTGGCTCACTGGAAACACACCAGTCTCAAAGTGTGGTCCAGGGACCCTCATGGTTCCTTGAGGGGGTTTCAAACGTCCCCTTACGGGTGTGTAACTCTGAGAGTGTACAAATGGAACCAAATGGACCCGTAAGGGTCCATTTGGTTCCATTTGTACACTCTCAGAGTTATGGGGGTCCACTGTGCTACACTAAATGGAACAGAGCCTTAATTAGTATCATTGGTAAAACCTGTGAAGGAAGTAAGGAAAAGGCCCAATTTCTTTCCAATATGGCTGCTGTGCATAGAGCCTATTAAACTCCCTTTTATTTTCCAGGGATGGTGACAAATAGCAAACAGTGTGATAGCTACCGTAGTATACTGTTTGTCGCTATAATGGTGGCAGCTAGCATACTGCAGTAGCGGCGGTGATGGCTAGCATACTGTAGCTATAGAGGTGGTGACAGACAGAGAGACGGAGAGAGATAGAGAGAGAGAGACAGAGAGACAGATAGAGACGGACAGAAAAGGACAGAGAGAGACAGAGAGACGGGCATTAGCACCACGGACAGCGACACAGTGGGCTTAGCTGGACTTACTGGTTGACAGTAGGTTATTAAATAGATGCATTATGCACATACCTGTGGGGAACAACATTTAGAAATTACGTTATCCTCTGCAATTAGCCATAAGATAAATGTGTTCATACAAAGCTAAAGGAAAGCACATGCTTCAGGTTAGCTCCGTTTGGAACCTCACTCTCCGCTATTATACCTCCGAGATGAGGTTCCGCTGCGTTGGGTGCCGGCAGAGTGTGAGATCGGCGAACGGTACAGATTATTAGCTTTTTCTGCGCATCGTATCAAAAAAGTAAAGGTAGTCCTCCACACTAGATGGTTGCAATTTTCGCGGAAAAGAAAGGGTTGAAAGCAGGAGTGCCAAATGTATGCGACGGGTTGAAACAAGTGTATAAATCGCTTACCAGATTGACAAAATAAATGATTTAAACTTGCTTGTTTCAACCCGCCGCATACATTTTCTTTTCTGCAAAAATTGCAAACATCTGATAGTGTGGAGGACCACCTTTACTTTTTGGATACGATGTGCGGAAAACGGTAATAATCTGTATATAACATATAATTTTTTTTTTTTTAACACCAGCTCCCGCAAGATTTGCGTTGGTCCGATGCAGGCCTCTATACTGCAGGCCTCGCAGCTATAGGGCCTAGCAGTGGCAGACATTTTGTGGTGCCACAGATAGAAAGACCATTATTTTTTCCCATAGGGATTTCTGAAATATTAATATACATTTGTTTAAGCCTGGAACCAAGCCATCCAGGCTCCTGGTGAATCATGACCATACAACATTTGATTCTGTGTCTGTGCATACTGTAGATATAGCGGTGGTGATGATAGCTACAGTAGCATACCGTAGCTATAGCGGTAGTGATAGCTAGCATACTGTAGCTATAGCGGTGGTGATAGCTAGTATACTGTAGCTATAACGGTGGCGGTAGCATGCATACTGTACAGCGGTGGTGATAACTAGTATACTGTAGCTATAGCGGTGGTGATAGCTAGCATACCGCAGAACGGTGGTGATATAGCATAGCCTGATGCCGCTATGGCAGTGGTAGACCCCTGCTGCTGCTTCATAGCTAACTATGCCAGCCTTCACACTGATAACGCCACTTTGCAAGTCTCTGTGTGACCCCTCTGCACTATTTGAATAGCAGTCTCTCTCATGGACAATGGCAGGCTAATGACGCACTCCTGCTGTTTTGTTTTCGCAAATCTCCTCTGTTTATTCAATTTCGTGGCTGTCTGATGCCATATGGCAGCAGGCCCCTGCTGCCTTCAGAGCAGTCATTTACTCTGAAGGCCGCCACGTGAGGCTAATAGCGGAACCATTCCTTCCGAAATCGGGAGTGACAAAGGATTGACACTTTTATCTGCTTGGACCTGTGTTTTGCCTTTAATCTGCAATTAGAGCCGGGAACAAAATAGCGGTGTCGTCTCTGGGTTTCTTCGCCCATTATCCGCCGACTTCAAATTCTAATGGAAGGAAGGATAGGGAGGAGGGAGGAGGGAGGGAGCAAGGGGAGAGGAAGGGAGAAGTGATGGAGGTAAGCGTGGACCTGAGGCAATATTAAGATTGGTCCTGCACTGTGTGCAGCTGTGGAATTTGAAACCACTTTAATACAGGTTCTGACACTGCATCAGTGTCCCGAGATTTTTTTTCTGGCTGGGTAGAGACTCAGTTTATCCGCCTCCCTGGCCCCGTGGTAAAACACAACTTGCCACGGCGTAAAGAAACGGTCGAGTCGGATGACACCAATTTGGGTAGCGCGCCATGCAGCACCAGCAGTATAGTAGGATGTTTGCTAGGCACTGTGGGGGTTAGATGAAGACGAATATGCGTGCCATTCTCTGCTCATTTGTAAAAGGGGAAAAATGCAATGATAGATGGTTACATTCCAGAGGATGATGTGCTGAGAGAGACAGCACGAGCATGTGTACAGTACAGCGGAGTGTTTGCGCGTGCTGCTGATGAATATGATCATTAATCTTATTCCTCGATAGTTAGCCTAATGCAACGTATGGAGAGAGACTCCGCTAGCTAATTTATGAAGCGATTGCTCGCGAGCGTGGCTGGCTGGCTGTCACGCTATCAGAAGTGTGCACATGAAGGGGAGGGGAGAATGACTGACAGAAGAGGTGTTTGTAGAAGTATAAAGACAGAGCCAACACTGCAGGTAACTATATCAGGCAATTCTCATTAGAGGGATTGTCTGCAGTTCAGTACATGACAGCCCTGGCATATCTGGGTTCTGAGTGAGCTCCTACCTCTACTAGTTGAACTGGAACAAAAAGGGAAAGGGGAATTGTACTTTGTGTGTGTGTGTGTGTGTGTGTGTGTGTGTGTGTGTGTGTGTGTGTGTGTGTGTGTGTGTGTGTGTGTGTGTGTGTGTGTGTGTGTGTGTGTGTGTGTGTGTGTGTGTGTGTGTGTGTGCGTGCGTGCGTGCGCGCGTATACGTGTGCATGCGCGCACTATTCCATCGCGTTTGTTACTACCCGTCCCCTAGACTCCTTTGAGGTCGTAACAGTGCATGTGTACATGTGCATGTGTGCGTGTGTGCGCATGAAATGTGCCAGAGTGTGTGTGTGCGTGCGTGTTTGTACTGTATATGTCTACTCTGTAGGAGGATATATGTGGGTACAACTTCTAAAACCAAGGATCAAAACCTATACAGCTCAGCATGGTAGGCCTCATTTCAGCTCCAGAGCTCAACCTGAACCTTCTGACACAAGGACAAAGACATCTTAATTGATGACTCACACATCCACACTCTGTGTGTGTGTGTGTGTGTGTGTGTGTGTGTGTGTGTGTGTGTGTGTGTGTGTGTGTGTGTGTCTATTAGACTCAGGTATGTACACTTACTGAGGAGCAACAAAACTAGCCTTTGAATCTGTGCTTTCTCATTTGAAATGTATTTTTGTCTCGTCCTCACTGGGCGTCCGTGTTAATGGTTGCTCATACTCCAATTTAATTCACCTTTATTCCCTGGCAGTCTGCCGACACAAATTCAATAAATTGCTGGCATCATTGGCTGTGTTAAAACATTCTCTTTCTTAAAGTAAATAGTATCATCAAGAATGACCTTGTGAATACTGATAATTTCTTTGGCTCCTCATCTTGCAACATTCCAATGACCCGAAGCAACACCAGCAAGTGACACTGAGTTATGCTGTTCTCATTTCCATTTAAAATGGGACATTTTGTATTTTAAAGTAAGAATGACCTTCAGAATATTGATAATTTATTTGTCTCTTCGTTTAGAAATAATTCCAATGAACTACAGCAACACCTGTTCAAACAGGGGGCGGCAGTGGCTCAGTGGCCATGATGGAATCGGAATGTTCCCGGATTGATGCCCGGCTCCTCCGGAGTCCTGACCTCATGTTGAAGTGCCCTTGAGCAAGATGCTTAACCCCTAACTACTCCTGATGAGCCTCGCAAGGTAGCCTCCTCCATTAGTGTGGAATGTGTGTGTGAATGGATGGATGTGCTGCACATTTGAAAGCGCCTTGGAGAAAGACCGCCATGCAGTATAAAAGCTCCATTTACCAGTAAATACTGTTGTCAAGGATGATCTCGAGAATATTGATCATTTCTTTGGCTCCTCATCTATTCCAATGAACTAAAGCGACAGCAGCAGCAGTGACACTGAGACACTTGATGTTCTCAGTTCGGTTTTGAATGGGATGATTCTCATTATAAAAGCGTGTGTTCCTTGTCCATCTCCAGGCATGCTCTCCTGTTCCTCCTCAATGTCCAGCTTATTATATTAGCTGTGTCTCTGGAATAATCTATGCATGTTGAGAGCATGTTCTGTATTATACCTTTAACCTTTTGAGATTTTTGAGATCATTTTATTGTGCGGCAATAAACAGCACCCATTTGCACAGCCTTTCAGCAAGCTATGTAATTAACACATGTTGACGTGCGAAATAATAAGTCAATGTATGCCAAAAAGCTAATTGGATAATTATCTTTGTATTTATTTATTAAGCCTTTTTTATACGTTGTCGTATGATGCTGTCACGCAAAAAATGCTTGCAGCTTGTCGATCTGCTAGTTTCCCTATTTACATTTTTTGTGGAAAAAGTTTTTTTAAAGAAAAAAAAATGTTTATGTTCACCTAAAGGCTGTGACTTTCATTATGAAAGTGGTTAAACGTATGTAGTTATTTTATTTTACTAACATCAAAGCACCATCTTAAAACACATGACATGACATCCCTATTCTCTTGTTCTCTTCCTCCCTTCCTATTGCACTTCTCCTCTCTCATCAGCATGCAGCGCTCGTAGCAGCAATGCTGTGCATGGCTTGTACCAATTAATGTGATTCTTGCTGCATGTTCAGGCTGCCTTGTAAAGCTTAATGAAGGTGTTAGCCCCCAGCACGTTTTGTTGTACATGCTAGGTGTAATGCCCTACAGAGGCAGCATACAGCAGTAAGTACAGTGTTTTGAGGATCTAAGGCATTGACTGGAGTTGAACTTTAAAGCCCAATAATAATCGTAAACACTAAACAACAGTAAGAGATACTATTCACTTGTGTATAAACTGCTATGCAACACACACATCTATGGTAAAGTGGTATTCTCTTCCAGGCTTGATACTAGAAAGAAGGCAGGTGGTTGAAATAAGATAGGATTCATCAGGACATGCTGAAATGACATGGGGATTGGGGGTAGTGACATTTATGTGAGAGGCTGATAATTAACCAATAACCAAATCATCATCATTATGCTACACATTTATGTTGAGCTGTGGTTATCAACTCTGTAGACTCATTTAACGCTGGAGCACCAGGTGAATGCAATTAACTGGATGTAAATCCAGTTGTTCAGATGACCGTAAACATTCGAAACATCACAAAACGATTATGTCAAACATTTTGTTTTGCGTCATTGGGCTCACAGAATGTACAGAATATGACAATAAAAATTGTAAATGGTCAGTAATTTGGGTCAGCAGGACTACAGTTGGGAACAATTGAGCAGGTGCGACATGTGTGAAATAATTTATGTGACACCTTGCTTACATCAGTCATTAAAGGCTGACCGTTCAGTTCAGTCGCAGGGTGAGATTTATCTGCTTCTCTTCCTGTTTCACGTTGTGAGAATGTGGTCACCGCTCTAGAGCAGCTTCATGAATAACCCTGTTGGCTGTCATCGACAAGAATGGGTGTGCAAAAATGGGCTGTGCTTGTGTCCTCTGTATTGATAACCTGCCAAAATACATGGGCTGGACTTGTGTCCTCGGTATCGATAACCTGACAAAATTGTCAGGCTCATCATCTTCTGTTAGCATGACCTCCTTAACGAGTCTTAACACAGAACCTTGGAAAAGGGATCGCAGAAGCTTACATTGACTTACATTTGCCAATCACTTTTGTCTACTGGGTATCTAGGGTAAAGCCGTACAATATGCATGCCTGGCACTATAGTGACGAAAATTAGACTTAACATGTAATATAGAAAATTATACTGTGGTTTATGCATGAGGATGGGGTGGAACACATGGAACGGCTGTCGATGTCAGATAGTGATGAGTGTGGGTTCTTCTACAAATCAGCCCCATCACTCGATCGGTATAATCCTCATGGGGATACGGTCCCCATCTCAACCCCTGCCCCCTGCCCCTTGATCCCTCCCTTGTCCCCAGCAACAGCAGCGGCGAAAGCGGCAGCAGCGGTCTCGTTCTGATTAAAGTGTGCAGGCCACATATTTATTCACACATGTAACTGCATCCCTAATGAGATCCCTGACTGATGTTGCGTTGCCACCTCTGGCGATATACCTAAAGTGCATATTTTGGCAACTGCCTGATGTTCTCTCCTGCCTTTAAAGGGCTTGTTTGATGAATGTATGAGCGTATTAATGGAGCTCCATCAATCATGGAAGTGTTGTGATCCCCCCCCCGGCTGTCAACAAGGCTGCTGTGAGCACTACAGATAAACACTACAGTGAGGGTAAGCATCATAAGCACATTATCCACAATCTATTTCATCAACTAATTTTGGGACATACTCACACTTTGATCGTAAAGGTTTCGAAAATCAAGCCGTTTTCTAACTTTCCGTTCAAAATACTATACTAATAGTCAGGTTAAATAAGCTTTCAAATAGCTACCGGTCTCTTTTTATAGCGTTATAGCAACAGTGTTATGGAGTAATAAACAATTTCAGAAATAAATACTGTATTTAAGATGGGTTCTGTCACTTGTGAGCACCAGTGGTGTGTTCTAGGTTTTTTCGGAGGGTATATGATAATTATTCCCTGCACGACATGCACGATATGCTAGCGCGTTTTCAATTGATGAAATTGTTAGTAAACGGTATATGTTTTTTCCCCAAAAAATCTGCACTGTATACAGCGTATAGAGCGTAACACGGTGGAACACACCACTGGTGAGCAGGTATCCTGCTTTGCCTGCTTAAACCAGCCTCTTTAAGACGTGCAGTCCTCTCTAAATCATCGGGGCTTTCCACTCAAGACATTCTGCGCTACAGTATGACTGACATGCAAAGCGTTATTATTTCAAGGTGTATTCAGAGATCTTCTTTGAAGTGAGGCAAGCTCCATTGTCATTCTAGATCACAGCCATCTCAACTCAGATTAGTTGGCATCCATCACAAAGGCCATACAGAAAGAGCCATGTGAGATACAACAAATAGTACAAGCTACAGACTAAGCTGCTTTGCCATTCAGCCATTCTCCATTTGGAAATCCCGGAAATCCCAAGAATTCATGAGCAAAATGCTCGGTTTATTGTCTTTTGTAAGTATGTAGCACGGAGGTAAGTCCATAATCATATCATCTGCGCAAGGGTTCATGGAAAAATCTGGTCAAGTAAAGACACAACTCCACCGTCACCATTGCTTGGGTGGGATTAACGTGCAAAAAAATCTGGGAACCATGCGTGGAGAAGAGGGGAGGAAATATGGGTCAGTAATATAGAGTGAGGAGGGATGGATATAGGCATGGAGAAAGGGTGAGATTTATCACATGCATTCAGAGCCAAATAGCTTGTGTCATATTAAGCTCATGCATAATTATCAATGCATCAACCATCAGCATCTTATCTCTAAGCATGACAGGAAATATTAACTAGGATTATGAGTTAGAATTTTGGGCAACCGCCGAACATATTTAATATACAAAATACCATGAATTATTAGCCCTAGTTTACCATGCTCCCTGATGAAACTGACACATTGATCACCTTATGACAGGCACTTTAAAAATTCTAACTTTGACAAGCTGACAAAAATGAAATCATGGGAGGCGACATGAAACATTTGCACTCAGTAAAAAGGAGAGGAACTGCGGTATCGTTTTCTACAGGAAGATCTGCAGCTCAAACTATAATTGAAGGCAGTTTGAGTTTATCACCGGATAAACAAACTACTTAAGTGTCAAGCTGAAATGATACCTGCCATATCATCTCAGTGTAACCCCCCCCCCCCTTGTCTGTGGGTGTTGCTCGGCTGCAACTGCCTGGCTGTCTTCAGAAGCCATGCCCAACGTGACATACAGTAAAGGGCTTGATATACTTCGTTGCGTGCAGTGTCGCACACCGGAAATAGTCAATCTACAAGCTCACAACACGTCGCAGTGCAATGAATTTTGAGCTTCCAGATCGGCTATTTTGAGCGCAACACCGGCACGCTGCTAAGTATAAATCCGGCTTAAGGCGGGCTCATTGCGTGGAGATGTATTGGAGTGGCGTCTTCCATTCCGCCGGCAGAGATTACAGTGGGCCTCTGTAATAGCTCTGGGGAGGTGGGGTGGAGGATGACATATAGCTCCCTCACATGCATGGAGGGAGATTTAAAAAATGAAACAAAAAATACGTGGGTGAGAGAAAAAAAAAAAGCATGGCACTAACATTACACAAAGTGGTTACTTACAGGTAGTAAGTGTAGGAGTGATAGGTTCTTCTGCCGAGTGGGGTGGTGGTGGTAGGTTTTTTTAAGCAGTGGAAAAAGGAGGGGGGAGGGGATGGAATGAAAAGGAAAGAAAAAAAATATATTAATGTTTGGAAAAAAGAGTAGAAATGAACCAAAAACCAGATAATGGCGGCATACGTGGAGGTAAACTTGTGATTGTGAGGGCAAGGTGATCGCTTGGAGTTATGTCATGCTTTAGGCAGTAAAAGGCTGGGAGGGGCTAGGCCCTCTTGCCCAGTATACTGAATGTATACACACACTCCTAAAGCTGTAGTAGTCCAGCGATTCCCAACCTGTGGGCCGGGGTCCACTGGTGGGCCAGGAGGATATTGCAAGTTGCCCCCCCCCCCCCAAAAGAAATTGGCAAAGCACTAAGATTTGAATGATAATATAACATTAATAGTAAAGAATTAATGCAAAAAAAATCTCATGGTATTTTCTCTTGAAAAATCTGTTGTCATACAGATGAATTAAAAAACGTAAAGTATGCTATACGTTAGATCTATTGATCCAAGCCGGAACACAAATCAATTGAGTTGATCATTAAAATAAACATGCTCTGAAAATGCCCGTGGGCCCACCCAATATCTGACACGCCAAATGGCTGCCGTGTTAACCATTCAATCCGGGAACACATCTGTGTCATTTTAGATTTTTTGGCTATTCAAAATAGTAGCAGATATACAAGCTCGTATCGTGGCACCAAGTGCCGCGGTATGAGCTTGCAGATCTGCTAGTTTAGAAAAATTGTGAAAATGTGTGCAAATGCGAACATTTGTAATTGTCAAATCTCTCAACTTAATGTCTTAACTTTTCTGAAAAAAATATTGTTGCTATATCAGTGGTGCTCAAACTATTTTATTTCAAGGCAATCCAAAAGTATGTTTTTGACCCCCGATCCCCATCAAAATATGTTGTTCCAGGTATCCCCCAGAAGCAAAGATTTGATTTAAAATTATGTTTAAAAAATATATACGTATTCAAAGATTTGCACAAAATTCAAGATTTTTCAAAAATAGCAGATCTACAAGCTCGATCTGCTATATTTTAATAGACCAAAGTATAAAAATAATGGTTATAGCTAAAATCTAAAATGACACAGATGTGTTCCCGGATTGAATAGGTGAAGTGGTTGGTCAGCACTTTGGAGATTCTGAAGTGGGCCCCCCTGATCCAGAAAAGGTTGGGAACCGCTGAATGTTGTCAAACTCTTGATGTTGACTTGTAGTCTACAGTCTGTTCAGAGACACAGTTCACAAACAGGCTGCCATTACAACACTTTTTCGAGAGCCCGCCATTCTATATACATACAATATGAAATTACCATAGCTGACCTCCAAGGTTGCCAGTAAATGAATGGTTAGAGTGTCTAAACACGACTCTAATTTCCCGCTGTCTCTAGCAGTGATATATTAACACTAAATATAACCGCAAGAAGTCATCACCCGTTCTCGACTGATTAAGTCACATTGAAAACAATTGTATTACTTATATTAGCTACATATCTCAGTGCATAGTAATTATCCCACACACACACACACACACACACACACACACACACACACACACACACACACACACCCATGCATTGTGTGTTACATAGATGGGGCTTGATATGTAAATTGTAAGAAAATGAAAAAGAAAATAGAAATCTCATATTACTGTCAAGAAATAAAGACTATAAGCTCAGTGATGTTATTACCAGGCAACTCCACCTTCCCACTCAGCTCCATTTCCTTCTTCTACTGTAACCTGACCTTAACTCTCCAGTGCAACACAGGCAATCTAACGTCAGGAGAGGAGTAGAAAAGTACGGCAAAGAAAAAAAGTGTGCAGCTAATAAAAGTTTTATTGGAAAGTGTTGTCGAGGCATTTTCCTGTTCACATTTCCCCTCTCGATTGAGATATTGCACGAAGCAAGCTAGCGCACACCAAACTAATCTCGAGTAAACACGGAGAAACTGACATTGTGTTATTTCAGTCTTTGGTTGCGCGCGGACGGGAGGGGGTTCGGTGTTTGCCGAGCTTTAGCTCCCACCGATGGCTTCTGGGAGGATAGTGGAGTGAGGCGGCTGTTCTCCGGGATGGGTCTGGGGGCTAATGTAAACTTAGCCTCCAGCTATGCGGTCATCCTTTCTCCCTCTGAGCCCTTTCATCATATTTTCTGTCTTATCTCCTCCCTGCTCACCTCCCCCCCACCCACCCGCCTGAACCACAGGCCTAAAAAGAAGGGAAAAAAACCTTCCTATTCCCATTCTGATGCCATTGAAGCGCAGTGTGTTTTGTTTGAGGGCGCCGTGGAACGGGATTAATTTTTCATGGCACACACTGTTATCTCATGGCTGTAAACAGCCTTAATGGAGCGTATCAACATAATCAAATTAATTATTTACTATGACGCTGACAATGCAGCAGTTTGGGGGGAGAAATACTGTACACAAAAGGGCAAATACGAAATAAAAGAAAATAAAAAGAAAAAAACTATCTCTGAACGCTAGCAATGACATCAACCCCTTCCCTTCCACACAGGGCTGCGGTATCACAGTGTTATTGTTTTGTCTTACCTCTTCTTCATCAGGAGCACCACTCCTAGGAATATGATGACGAAGAGGAGGATGCCGGCGATGACCCCGGCGATCTTCACCGTGTGATCCGTCTGTTTTTCCGGCTCCACCGCGTCGGGCTTGTGCGTGGCCGCTCCTACCCGAGGAGCACAACAAACACAGACACACAAAACATTACATGCCTAATAAATACAGAGTTAAGTTAATACTCTGAGAATATACAAATAAAACCAAATGGACTCGTACGGGACATTTGGTTCCATTTTTATACTCTCAGACTTGGACCAAATGGATAAATCCATCCATCCATTCTTTTATTTTCAGAGTGAAATTAACACTCGAGGAATTCAGCGTGCCTTGCTCGAGGGCACTCTGACAGGAGGACACATCGATTCCCATTGGTTATAACAGGGATTGAGCCAGTGACCTCTGTGTCACGAGGCAGCCTCTCTAACCGCTTTGTGACTCCACAACACTATCCGCCATGACGCAAAGTTAATAACTGCGTGTTATTGTTCAATATGCGTTGAGGCCACAATTAATCACGCAGCGTGCATTTCGGTTCCATTCAATATGTACTTCAATGGATCCTACCGACACTTGGGGGACGTCTGGAGGTGATTATCAATACATTGGTATTTTTGAAGACCATAAATATCAATACGGCGATAGTGGCTTAGAGCAATTAGGGCATTTGTTTTCCTCCGGCAACAGTTTCCCCTATTGTTCCCCAACTCCGCCACCTTCAGCCCACAGCCTTGGTGGACATCAGCGGCATGCGGAATGGTGCTGTTCTGTCGGTAAGAGATAAGTCCACAGCATCTTTACCCTTGGTTAATCACGTCTGGGTCAAATGGCTGTTGGTTTGTAGAAAAATGTTGGCTAGAAAACGGGGGGGGAGAGATAATACTCTCTAGGAGATAAAACGGCCCGAAATAGGCAAAACATTAAATATCAGCTCGGGAGGAGATAGCGTTGAAAGAAGGAGAAAGAAAGACTGAGAGAGAGAGAGAGAGAATCAGACAGAGTAAGAGAGAGAGAGTATAAGGGAGAGAAAGAGATGAAAAAAGGAGGAATGAAGAGAAAGAGAGACTGGGTGAGAGACAAAGAGTGAGAGAATAATAACAATAATGCAAAGAAAAACAGAGAGAGAAAGAGGGAATGAGAGAGAGAGAGAGAGAGAGAGAGAGAGAGAGAGAGAGAGAGAGAGAGAGAGAGAGAGAGAGAGAGACATTAGAAAGCAGGAGAAATGCTGCTTGGGTTTAAAGAGCCTCTCCTCTCTGGGTGTGAGATAAGGGGGCGCTCTGAGCAGAGGGAGGGACGGACAGGGGGGGGAGAGCGAGAACGTTGCCGGAATCTCAACCGTCCACCTGAACAACACCATTATTCCCTGTCACCGGGGGGTAAATTTAGAATGACAAATTGTTATGTCGCACAAATCTGTTAGACCTGGTCTTCTCTCCCTCTCCCCCTCCCCCTCCTCCTCACCGGTTGCCATTTTCCCTCCCCATATCAAAGAACGAACATCCGTCCGGGAAACGGTTGTTGACATATTGTTCGTGCGCCGGCGTGCCGCTATCAGCGGCCAGGCCTTCTATTTGGTTATGAGTGTTTAAGGCGGAGAGAGAGAGAGAGAGAGAGAGGTGTGGGACGGCGGAGGATTTCAGACAGGTTGACATATTAACAATCAGCCGTTGGACAGACAAGGACTGATTTCCGTCGGCATATGGGATGCCGTTTGGCGGGCTAATCTCACGGGAACACGGGAGGGGGGGGGGGGGGGGGGGCGACAACAATAATCCCTGTTTGAGTTGCAAGAGTCCTGTATGTTTTCCCACTACCAGTGGAATGTTGTTTTCCCTCTCTGGCTTGAGCGGAAAGGGGATGGGGGGGGTGGGGGGTTAGAAAAAGAGTGCAAGGGAATAATTCTTCTAAACAACTGTACAGCATTTTAAAATTGACTGGATAGTCTGCAGAGATGCTGCTGGCTCGGCGTAGACTCTCCCCGATATACTGTACTTTAAGTAAGTAAAAAAAAAATACATCTGCTGTGTTTTCACTCCTGTCACGACGGCAGCGGCGCGCAGCACTTCATCGGCGAGAAATAATGAGAAATATTCATGAAAAGAGTCGGGGATTAACTCTTGTCACAAATCTGCAACTTTGACACATCAAATGACGATAGCGCCTCAAACAGGTCTTTCATGTGTGGCGATAGCCGGAGGAGGCATCAAACAGTCTGAGACGATGTCTACAGTCCATATTGACTTAATAACACACATTTTATGCACAAGCAACAAACAAACAAACAAACAAACAAACAAACAAAAGAAACCAACATGCACCCACAAACCTATTGCTTTTCTTTCTTCCCCTTGGGAGAAAACTGTTGTGCAGCCCTTGTGAGCCTATTACACAGGTGTTGAGTGTCGAGTATATCTTGGGTTGGAGAGACGATAATTGGGATGGGCAGGAGAAGAAAGCGATAAGAGGGAGAGAGACTGTGCAGAAAGCTAAGGGTCTGACCTGTTAGTTGGTTGTCACCAGCCGCTGGGGCGATGCGAAGATAGGGGGTTGTAAGCTGCGTCACGAGTATGGCAGCTGAGTATAGTCAGTGTATCCAGGATGGCATGCAGAGAAGAGAGAGACAGAGGGAGAGAGAGAGAGAGAAAGAGAGAGAGATGGACAGAGACAGAAAGAGAGACAAAGGCCACACTGAAGCTGAAAACAGCCACACAAACATTTCCTGTCATCATGCAACACTGAAGCAGAAAAACACCCTTGTTATTAGACAGCATTTCATCTAGTTTTGTTAACTTTGTAGAGTTAAAAAAAACAAAAAACTGTATATGCCCCATCCTTTTTTCCCTCTACACAAAATGTATTTGCTGAATACAGCCGATCTGCAAGTATTTTCGCAGGTTGTTCGCCTATTACGACAATCCCAGAATAATGACGTTTTGGGGTTCATGCGGTTAAAAAGATCAACAGTTGCTCACATGAGGTTCATGTCCGTGCGAGCTAGGCTAACGTGTGGTGCTGCACATTAACAAGTACAGTATGGGGAATCAACCGGGGTGATAAATTACTCATAAGCCTCGCTGTTCTACATCTAAATTCTTCGCAATTTGATTGCGGGCGTATTGAGCCATGCAGATGGAGATATCTGGCCTCCACAGGAAATCCATAGCGGAGCTGCATGTGACTCTGTGGTGGAGCAGATTGCCGAGGCATGTGACAGGGGCCCTCCCACGGTGCAGAACGGAGTGTGACTAGGGCTCCCTCCGGTCTTATCAATCCCACTCAGCGATCAATAGTGCTTAGGCAGCTTCACCCTTAATGTCTGGAGCAGGGGGTATAACGGCGGCATAACTAAGTGCCCACCGGCTTCGCCACGCGCACACTCTGTCTCAGAGTTGAGCTAAAAAAACAAAAAAACAACGGTCCTTGATTGATTTATTGATTAAGTCATTTTGATATAGCTGTTTACTTGGATTAAATATATACAGTGTGTGCGGTATACAGAATGCAATTTACTCGCATTACACATACATCAGTTTTGAAAGTCATAATTCAGGAACGCTGATAAGCTTAATGATGGCTGTGCTGACATGTGAGTGGGTGTGTGTTTGTACGAGTGCCCAATCATTTACAGCATGTTAATGGTGTTAGTTCTCAGAACCCAGGTGCAGGGTGGGTGTTAAGAAGATCTACAGCTGCATTGATTTAAGTGGTGTTGGGCCAGAATGTCCTCGGTGGACCACACTTAATCCTGCATGGGTAAGCCGTCTGCTCCTACCTTTGGTGGCGACTCGAACACAGTCGATCTTGGTCTCCTGTAGGAACAGATAGGGAGGGAGGGAGGGACACAGAGGGATGGAGAGGGATGAAAAGAGGGTGGTCAGGGATTAATATCACGCACGCACTCGCGTGCACACACACACACACACACACACACACGAGCGCGCACGCATGCACGCACGCGACTGGACAAGAACGGGACTTGTGGTGCCCACACATGCATAATGTATTACCTCACATTGTCATTATCTCATTGCATTACAGTACATGTTTTATTCCATTAGATACTCAATATATTTTTAGATACTGTATTCTTCCATGTTTGTAAAATATCTCAACATTACATGCCACGTGTATTTATATAGTTACATGCTCTAGCTGCATCTTATCTTATCTTATCTTAACTCTTATCTTAACTGTACATGGTACTGCATCTAGCATTTCCTTAGGGGGGGAGGGGGGTTACATTATCTTTTGGTTTATCTATTGCACATTGTCACTGGAATGTGATACTGTTTCACTGCAAGCTGTGGAAAGTATAACTCTATGTGACAAATAAAACTTTTTACTTTTAGCATTTATAACACCCACAACAGCTACGGCTTTTAATCCTGCCACCGCCAGTACAGAGTGACTGGATTGCAGCACAACAAAATACTTTGGAACAATCTTTTAATATTCACTATGGTCTGCTGGATGTGATATGGTGGGGGCCCCATGTCTCTTTCTTCCTTGTTACTTCAACAACAACAACAACAACAACAGTGATGTTGGCTCTAACTAGAACTGTGTACATGGGTTTATGTGTCTATCTACTATACATCTATATTGTATTGATTTTATGGATTTTTTTAACCTATTTGACTGCTGTTGCAAACCAAATTGCCCCTTGGGGACATTAAAACAAACCTCAACAATGTTATTGCACAAGGGCTCAACAAAAATGATGGATTTTCAACAAAAAGAAAACTTTTTCTCAGTCCAGAGAGTGCTCCCCAGTCCCACCTACACCCCCCCAGCCCCTGTCTTATCATCGGTCGAAGTTCAACGACTGTGACACCAAACCCTGTTAGGTGCGAGACTCCACCACAGTGCAGATTAGCGGCGCCGGGCTGTTGTTGCTGATTTGACTGCCAACCCTGATCTGTCTCTGCAGCCACAGCCAGTGGCTGGAAGTGCCCAGCCACTGTGGGAGGAAACCAGAGCCCTGTGACAGCGACACAACCAGGGCCCTCAAACTGACACACTGTGTGAAGCCTGCTTTCCGAATTGGTTCTGCTGAGTAAAAGTTCCAGGTCTGAGCACAAACCTTGGACAAAGTTTGGACGTTTCCAGACTGCAAACAATAACACTGCTCCCCCGAATGTTCCAACCTTTGTGAGCATTCGATTTGTGACTGTTTCCAGGGGAAACTACTGTGCAGTACATACTCCAACAGAGGTGAACAGCTTGATAGCCGCCTCGGCCATCCTACACATAAACGTCCACAGGCTTTCTTTATCCTGCATTATTATCAGATGTGGTTGTTTTCAATTTGAGTCGAGCATACTCTTTCCTAATACTCTGCAGACAGATGACCGGAGGTTTTCTCCTAGCAACAGACTGTTGAAACCATCTATATGTGGACACAACTATGGCTATCAACAATGGCCCTGTACTAGACGGGGAGAGGAGATGAGAGGCGGTGTTGAGCACCACACAACATAAAAGAGCGGAGAGCCGTGTCCTCGTGCTTGATCTCAAACTCGTATCCAATCGGAGATGGACGCAGAGTATTGGAGATGGAGAGTTTGGAGGCCACAAGAAACACAATGAGAATAACAGAGAGAGCTATGTCACATGGTCAGTGCATTCACAGTACCGTAGCTTTTCACAGTATCCTGGCTTTTAAGCTGTCAGATGCCTTTTTTTGCAAGTAGAGACATTATGGGAAACCAAATCAGACATTTCATTGAAGAGCCAGCTATGTTAAAAAATTAAATACACTGGCTATTATGGAAGGTTCTTGCCTTCACTAAGTGCTAATGTCACCTATAAGTGAAAGATAATTACGCTTGGTGTGTTGTTTATCGCAATGGTTCTCAAAGCCGGAACCCCAGGGGTCCTTGAGGGGTTTCCAGGGTTAAATGATTGACAGTCAGGAATCAAAGGGGCCCTCACGGGTCTGTAACTCTGAATGTACTTGTACAGTAAATGTACACTCTCAGAGTTATGGGGTAACCAAACTGCATAACCAAACTGTGGGTCCTTGAAATTAAAAAAGTTTGAGAATCACTCGTCTATTGTACATCTTTTCACTTACAATGGTTCTCGGTACATACTGTACTGTGTCAGTACTGTATGTACTTACGCCCTGAGTGAGTGTCGGTGTGTTCCTTCACCAATAACACCTTGGATAAAAAGTCCTGCACATTTATCGTACTTTGACGTCTAAAGTGATTCTCATTCGGATGAGGCACTGTACCTTCCATCGCGATGACTGCTTAATGAGTGAGAGTGCATAGGACTGCCATAAATCAAAACCTGGACGTGTAAAAAACCAATGACGGCGGTGTCTGTGTATCATTGAGCTTGAGTTTTATACAGTCGACAAAAGAAACTCTCTGTTCTCTCATTCTGTTTGTTCGAGGAAGACCCACAATCGCTCCAGGCCCCCGGCCCGGAAGGTTTCAGACAGGGCGCACCTTTCCGTCTCGAGGGGGCAAACTCTTCTTTGTATTCAGCCTCTGCCTGTGCCCCCGCATGGAGCATGCCCTTGGTTGAAGACGTGTTGGCCCTGCTCAATAGAAGGGCCCACCTGCCACTCAGCGACGCTGTCGATATGCTGAACAATCGTCTGGCTCGCTGTTATTGACTGCTGACCCATGGACTACCCTGACCACTGAAAACAACCAGAAACTATACCACCCTCTAACGCCTTTGTTATGAGAATGAATGAAAGCCGTTAGGGGTTAAATGTCTTGCTCAGGGACGCTTCCACTTGGACTGGGCGAGCGGGGGGGGGGGGGGGGGGTCAAACAGGCAACCTTCCAATTCCCATACGGTCTCTCTACCCACTCAGCTATGGCCGTCCCTCCTGCATACAATACTGAACCGTGTCATGGTGGGTAAAGTGCCCCTGAAAATCCCACTAATCAAAGCAGCGTCTTGGCACCTGGTGCTGCTGGTGCTCTATTAGAAGAGACAGGGAAAGCAGGCTTGGATAATGGGAGGTGGAGCGCATGTCACAGTCCATGGCTCTGCTATCCCGTCTCGGGGTGAGTGTTAATTTTACTCTGAGAGGGTACAAATGGACCCTTTCAGTATTGTGTACACACCCCACCATGCAGAGTACAGCCACGTCTATAAAGGGACCATGTTCGGAAAATGTGCGCACGGGTCTCTATATGGAGTCTGTGTGTGTGCTCAGGGAGTCCTGGGGACTCAGGCCACTTCAGTCCCATTAGACATGGCAGTCAGTCAGCCAGTCCGTCAACTTGCCAGACAAACCTTTGAGTCTGAAGGTCAACCTAACATCTACATTGTTTGATTGACTGAGTGCTTGCTTTCAAGTGAGGAACGTACTCTGACCGGGCTGTCTACAGCTAGTTTGCTAAAAAGTGAGTATTCTCTCACAGTCCTTTGTTGGCCAGCACAAAGTGCTTTTCAGGTACTGTACTGTACTGTACTGTACTGTACTGTACTGTACTGTACAAATACTGCAACCGTGGGTAGGATACCATCAGGCAATGGCAAATGCCTGGGTGATCTATATACCGTATATACTGTATCTATAGATAGTATATAGATGATTACATATTTCTGTATGCAGGAATGCCATTTAACCACAGAGGTACCTTGTGTATCACAACCTTAAGTTAACATTACTCACAACTTAAAATATAAGTCTTCTGTGTATTTCTCCATAGCCTATTTCTCCTGTGCAACGATGATGTCAAACCCAGCGTTTAACATCATCGGGCGTACGGGTTGAAAATTGGCACATTTTCCCACTAATATATCTACATTGTAACTAAGACACTGCTGACAGGGAGGACTCGAGCGATGACCTGGATAAATACAAGATCAGTTGAACAACGCACCCCGTTTGCTGTGCTGACGGCCTGGTAGTAGACACTGTAGCTCTTCTGGGGCAACAGAGGAGCGTTCCAGTAGCCGCTGTAGGTTTTGTTGTCCCCGACGGTGAAGGGCTGCGGGGAGTGGATGCCCGTGGCGGGGAACTGGGCCGTGAAGTAGTACTGGGAGTTGAGAAGCGTGGCGTTCTGGAAGTGGATGGGCACCGGGTAGCAGCGCAAGATCTCCGCCGTGCCTCTCGCCCTGCGAGGACGCTCCTCCTCGACCACCACCTGGTAGGCACTGGAAACGCAAGACCTTTCATCAGTTGAATACATTAAACATTTACATTCACTTGAAAAAGGGACACTATAGACAGGACATAATGGAGACAGTACATGACACATTCAGGCCAATTCAGAAACTTGTCAGGTGCTCAGCAATCCATCTCCCAGGGGTGTAGCGCATTGAAACAAGGATAGACTCTCGTGTTCTTGGCTGATATACCAACAAGAAGCCTCTCTGACCTGCTACTCTTACAGTACAGAATTACAAAGTTAACGAAGCAACCTAGAGGGGTGCATAGATGAGCTGTATTGCACATACTGTATTCTTTCATTTGGGGTGGCAGTCTGTTTTGGTGTTTGCTGCACAATTAATCAAAAGTAATCGATTTAACCACCTCATTCAGCAGTTGTTGGCCATTACATGGCCAAATATATGGCACCAATGAGCAAATATTATAAAAATCGTTTTCCACAAATATCCATCATCATCAATAGACTTATAATAGACTAATAATTACAAGCAAAAACAGTCTGGATTATCATTTTAGTCATAATCATGCAGCCCTAATTTGTACATACAAATAGACAGATGGTCTCACACAAATAGTTTTGCAGTTGCTTGTGCATCTCAAATACAAACTCTAACGTTATAGTTTACTTAAAATACAAAAATACAAATACATCATTATAAAAATACAAAACAAGTGTTTACATTTGGTTCCTCGAGGATCTAAAATGATGTGGTTTGGTTGCGAAATGGCTATTAATCCTTTGGGGGAAACATATCAGTATTTAAGATCCTTTGTACAAAGGGGCCATCCAAATCAATCATTTTTTCTTTTTTTTCCTAGAAGCCAAAACTAAAGGAAAGGCAAAGGCAGAACCTTCCAACATCTCTGGCTTTTTCCCAAGTGCATTTTGAGAAAAATGAGCAGTGACACAGGACAGGGCCCCCGACTTTATTTGCTTTTTCATTATTCAACAACTCAAAAGGTCAACGTCTCTTTCTATTTCCTCTCCATCCCAGCCTGGTGTTTAGCTAGATCAAAACTGCAGCCCCTCTATGCCTCTCACAGAGATGACATTGTCTCCACGTGGGCCACTTTGCTGGAGGGGGCGGGAGACTGGCAGTCTTATAGACGGCCACGTTAGTATGCGCCTCACATCCACCTGTTAAATCTATTGAGTCACTGACTGACAAAGAGGCTGTTTACAGCTGCCATGGAGAATATACCAGACCCCGACTGGAGACTTGCGCTCACACTTGCGGCCATTAAAACCACAGGAACCCTAGGATCCCTAAACTGGGCCAAAGATTTGGCGAAAATGGCCGATTAGCAGAAAAAAATAGAAAATAGCAGATTCACACCAAGGTATTTGGTTTCGGTGTAAAAAGGAAAAATGGATGGGGCCTACTATTCACATCTGGGGGACTCCAGTCAATAAGGTATATAGGCAAGACAAGTTTTTTTGTATAGCACTTTTCAACAACAAGGCAATTCAAAGCGCTTTATATAAAACATTAAGCATTGAGACATCAAGAGCAAAATAAACACAAACATTTGAATGCAATAAAAAAAAAAACTAAAAAAACCCCCGAAAGAATAAGACAGTCAAATCATAATGCAGAAGAATGATTTAAAAAATATCAATAAAAGGCAGCTGCAAATAGAAAGGTTTTTAGCTTTGATGTAAAAGAACCGAGTTGTAGCAGACCTAGTATTTTGAAATCAGTTTTTGGACAGACAGGTAGCCAATGTAAAGCTCTAAGAACTAGAGGGAAATAAGGTTATAAGTAGGATATTGTACCGTCATTAAATTATTCAAATGGTTTTCCTTATACCGTACCTACAGTAAGGGGTAACGTCATAACGTATGACCTGTGTAGAGCTTAAGGCTAGCCTCTTTCATTACTTTTCCCGGAACCTGTAAATGGTTCATTCATTCATACGAGGAAGCATCATCAAAATAGATCTACTTGCATGACAAACCATGTCTAAAAAAAAAAAACATCATTAACGTGGAGTTCGGATCACACGCCTGACATGAGCTGGGGGGCGCGTGCACCGACCCGAGCTCGAAGATGTAGTGTATGTTGTTGACTAATGGTAATCTGACCTTTGGTTAAAGCTAATCCGTAATAAATTCTGGGTTTGTCGGGAGCCGCATGAAAAGGTTATCTGGAAATAGAATATGCAGTGTATATAAATATAGTTAATTAAGTTACACAAGTCCGCCTCCAGCATCCTGTGCGTTCCCTGGCCTCTCTGGCACGTCGCCCACGCTGGAGGGCCCTCGTTACTGAAACGCCACGCGGATCTCAGCAGAATATTCAGCGGCACCGTAATCGTCGTGTTCCAAAACACCTCGAGAAATGATCAATTGTTCCCAGCAGACGGCGTCGGATGATTAAACATCCCTCTTGGCCGTACAGCATGTGATCTTTAACCCTATAGTTTATCATAAAGTGCTCCCCGTGTCATTAGCCAAAACCCCTCTTGCGCGGGCCTGCTTGGGTGTGGCCTGATTCCTCCGAGCGCCCCCGTTTAGTGTGAAAATGGGAGGTGATGAAATATTTAATCGTGCTGAGAGTCTGCGGGAGAAGCCAGCCCTTAATTACCGTCCCCTATTGAGAGCCGGGGTCATAGGTCTGGTGGAGTCGCCGCACAGTAAGTAGCCGCAAAGCGCAGGAGAGATGGGGGAGGAAGCTACTGTATAGGTGGAACCTTTAGACAGAGACTCAGCGCTGAGGGCAGTCACACAATGGATAGGATTCGTTAAGTGCTCCTTGTTGTTCCAGGGACCCCCAGAAGCAAAGATTTGAGTTAAATTTGTTCGCTTTAAAAGAATATATATTCAAAGATTTGCACACATTCTCACGCCAAAGTGTCAAATAATGCTTTTTAGCTCAAATCAAAAAATGTCACAGATGCGTTCCAGGTCTTAATGGGTTAACAAATCCTAAAAAGTGGATCTTATTTCTGCATTCTATCAAACCCTTTCACCTCCAATAGAATGAGTAGTTGAAGCATAATGGCAAATGTAATCGAATTGCATCAGTATTTGGAACACACGTACTAAAGCATGTAAAAAATAGGAAAAAAATATATATATACCAGAGTACAACTATGACAGCTAACAATCTTTCACTTATCTACTTTTCACTTATGTTGTTGCTGTGTATATTATTTTACTTTTCACCTATACCGGGGTAGTTGATATTCGAAATCAATCTGCAGATAGTGAAATGAGAACAAAAGCTGTCTCCCCCTGAGTGGCTCCTTATGATATGATGATGGGGCTGAGCCATGATTTAATGATAGAGTATGCACTAAGAACAGGCCCTGCTTTCCTTTCCTCGGGCAAAATATCAAGTGCCACAGGCTATCAGGCTCCAAGGCTGAAGCTGAGTCTTGTAAGGTGGAAATCTCAAATAATTCTCTGCTTCTCTGCACTCTGTGCAGATACAGTATCATCACCTGCCTCACAATGGATTTGCAATCCGACAAAATAATATTTGTGTTCGTCATTATAACTCTCGGAGCCAGTAATGCCCACATTCCACCGGTTTGAATGTACTCAATTTTAGCTGAGAAGCTACAGTATGTAGGTCTATGATGATTATGAAGACGGATATTCAAAGGAAGTTATTACCGCTAGCCTTGAGAAATATTACATGTTCACCTCTTGCTCCTATAATGATTGGATTGGATTTTTGGATTGGATAGGTTTTATTGTCCCCATGGGGCAATTTGGTTTGCAACAGTAGTGAACACAACCAATACACACCATACAACAACTAGTAATAAATTAGTAAAAGGAAGAAAATACATAAACAGTGGAAGTCATCATAATAAGCACTAAGAGTCCATTGTCACTGTCTGGCAGAAACCTTGTATCTCCATGTTTCATCTTTTTTTAACGTTTTTATGTCATGAATAAATGTTATACTTTTGTCACGTGACAGTGTCACACAACAATCAGTGAAAATAGCTGATCTACAAGTTCAAAACATGTCACATCGCGTTTTCAGCTTGCAGATCTGCTTTTTGCAAAAAAATATTTGAAATGTTTCACCTACAGTATAATGATATGCCCAAAATAGGGATGCCAGGTTGAAAGTAGTTACAGTAAGTGTGTCTCTGGTTTTTATAAACATTTAACCAATAAAGAGTATGAACAAGAGCTTGTGACTAAATAATGACTACACCCCCCCCCCCCCCCCCATTTCCTGAAAACAAATGTTTTTTGTCATATGAGGTTTCTGCCTGACAGCGACCATAATGGTGTCCATACAGTCTACTGTATATGACAGTGTGAGCCATAATGGGGACTGATTAGTTTTAATATTAGGTATTTGCAGTCGGCGTGATGATTTTTGCTGTAATTACTGCTGTCATGTTAATGTCCCTTTGAGCAGATGACACCTTGTCACCACATGCTGAGTTCACAATTTACATTATGAGTCACTTTGACAGACCGGTCACATGCTTGATTTAGCATGACACGAATGAGCAACAAAAAGATAACAACAACCACAACAACGGAGGAACTACATCAGTCGTTCTCAAACTTTTTCGTGCCAAGGACCCCTAATTGATATATATATATATATTTGGCCGCGGACCCCTCTCTGAAAATGGTTTTGTGCCACGGAATCTCAGAGGCAAAGATTTGAGTTAAAAATGTTCGCTTAAAAAAATATATACATATGAAGAGAAGTCATTCTTTTTGGCGAACGATGCAGTCTTATGATGAGGTCTAAATTAAGCTTTTTTCCCCTTCTATAATACTGTACTCCTAGTGTCCCCCTAGGGATCTATACTTGGCTCCCTCCTTTTTCCCCGCTATACCAAATCTCTTCATTGCAAATAGCCGTTCTATATGCTCATTGCGTGAGCTTGCAGATCTTCTATTGTCGCCGAATGTTCGCCATGAACCGAATAGGGACGCCAGGCTCCAAGTGGTTAAGCCAGACTTATACTTAGTTGCGTACCGGTGTCTCATGCCAAACATAGCCGATCAACAAGCGCAAAATGCAGAGCATTGCATCTTATTGTGATGCATTGCACGACACCGGAGAGCAACTAAGTGTAAACGTGGCATTTGTGTTCTCTGCTCCTGCGTGACAGACCACAAACCTTCACAAACAACAAACAGATAATACTACTTCTGTCATGGGATTCAAAGGAAACCTTCAGCAAAGGTATCCTGCTGCTCACACCACGCGTCCTGCATGCAAACTTCCCCATAATTGCGGTTAATTCCCAAACTCCCGCGATCCTCAGCATCTCTCATCCGAACCGAGGCTGGAACTGACACAGAGGAAGCGAGAGAGAGAGAGACAGACGTGTAAAAGCGGACGGAGACCGGGGAGAAGAAGAATGGAATAAGCTGTTAAAAGTGGTCTGCCAGCGGGGCCAGCAGGCCTGGACCTGTATTCCGGCAGCAGCGCCGCAACCTAAGCTGACACCAATTAGGCCTCCTCCCGCCTGGCTGCCCGATAGATTTCAGCCCGGTCCGCCATGTGACGCCAACCAATTATGGCGGATTGACTTGGCATCGACTGGATTGTGACCTGAAACTCAGATTTATTTTTCACGTGGGCTGATAGGGGAGGAACTTGGGGCTGTTTGAGCAGATGAAGGAAGGGGGTACGTTGGAGCTTTTCAATCACCGTGTACCTCCCACCCTCTCCCATTCTCTCGCTCTCTCTCTCTTTCCCTCTCTCTCACCCACACCCACACATTGCCTCTATCTCGTTCTCCCTCTCTCTTTAATGCTAATCGGTTCACCTAGCTGCTCGCTCACGTTATCGAACCGGCGAGATTGTGCTATAGTGGCCCTATATCTGTCTGATTTAAGAGGTGTCGTAAGTAACACACATCTCCTGACCCAGCATCCAGCCTCCACGCCTCTGTCTTCTCCTCACATTTATCTGTCCCTGGTGTCCATAAACCATTAAAGCAAACAAATTAGAGGGTGCCATAGATTACATTTGCCGTTTCAAATGGCGAAATGCATCAGCTTTTGTCATGTCTGTGCTACAGCTATTAACCACCGAGACGTAATGATCAAAGAAAGTTTGTGCCTATTTTTGGGACTGTAAAAACAAAATCACTTAACTGATTTCAGGCTATAGTATATGGTTTGCTAAGATAATCCAACGCCACAGGGTAGTAGCTACGCTTCAGAACCCAGTTCCAGCGCCCACAAGGTTGGAAACCGGTGTTACACCACCACTGCTCCTTAGTGTTTGCATACATATACATGTAGTATGCGTGTGAGGCTGCTCAAAGCAAAGGTTAGAGTAGCAAAGAGAACGGGGCCTGTTTTAGCAGTGTGAATGATAAGGAAAGCATCCCAAATCCCCCCCCCCCCCCGTCAGAGGCATGTAAACACTCATTTTAATGCTGGGTAGTGTGGAGGCGTCTTCTGGCCCTGACAAGAGGCCATTGCAAACATTAGTTTAACACGACATGACTGATCGACAGATCGCTAATCCTCTTAAGGAAACAGCGTCCCCTCTGGTAAAAACTGTTCCCAGCTACATGTGTCAACCCCCGGAGATTACTTAGCCAAATCCATCTCGCAAATTTTAAACACATTAGCAATTACACAAATATGAGAAAATTGACTGTCAGCACTGACTGAGTACTGTTAAGGTTCCCCGAGATACATCTAATGTAACGCATCGGGAGTGTGCTGGAGTGAAAGTGACACTCTATCGTGTCTTGCCTTTTTTTTTTTTTTCTTTCATGAACTGAAGATTTCGTTTGATGTTCCTATGTCCCCCCTCACACGCCCCCGCACCCCACCCCCTCATCCTGTATCACGGCAAAACATCTGCTATTTGAAATTCAAACGTCTGGAGCTTGCATTACTTCCCAAACCCAATCAGTGTGCAAGATTGCATTACAGAATCAGGTCTCCCACCGCTGTGCTCAGCTCCTCAGTGTGGCACTGCACTGTACACCACTGCCATCCCTCCGGCGAAAATGAAGCCGGATTTATTAGAGATTCCAAATTTTTTTTTTTGCACTCCGTTCCAGTTACTCATACTATAGAATAGATCAACCATCTAACTATGTACTGTTCATTTCTTTGTGGTTGTAAATGCCAGATTCCTGAATTTATCGTCACTGGCCAGCCAGCACATCCAAACATCCCGGCTGACTCCAGTGCTGTGAGTGGAAGCCTCTTTACAGTGCAGTCACCTTAAAGTTTCAAAGCCCTGTGTCACTTGAGGAAGAAGTGGAAAACAGCATCAAAAGGCCACCAGTATCTCGTCTTGAGCCTGCATCATAATCTCTCCTCTTTGCTGTCCTTCACTGCCACCCTTTTTTCTCCCCCCCCCCCCCCCCCCCCCGTTTTTTTAACAATTCATATTTCCAGGACATTGGACACATGAAGGAAGTCAGATTTGAAAGAGGTACTGTAAGCAACCTGCCTGAAGATTTTATGCATCGCTGTGATCAAAGGATGACTTGATTAGCTCGCAGGTTGGAGTTGTTGAATGTACAGTAGTGAATTCCATTGATGAACAGCGAGGAAATTGTTTAAGTCACGACACATACTCCTACAAACACCAAATCTCCATATCAAAAAGCATTGTGTTTCTTTATTAATGAGCGCGGGTTTTGTATCACTGTGTAAAGCTCATTAGATAACAAAAGCTATGTTTAGGATTACGTCGTTAAGCATTAGCAAACAATTACAGTATGTTCCTGCTCATACAACAGACTCAAGTTAGGGGGGGTGGTATGTGGGGGGCTCAACCTGAAGCTCATATAATATGAGCTTTGAGATATTATCTCAAAAGACAAATTTGAGGCTTTCATCTGGTGGTATAGCGGCGGGTCGAACGATCGCGGCTTTTTGCGGTAAACAAAAGAGCGAACCCAGTGCGCTAATTAATGGACGCTCTGGTTCGGCTCCTCTAACGGCTGCTCCGTTAATTATAATTAGCGCTTTGTAATTAGCCCGGTGAAAGAATGGCAGACTGACTAAGGCCCTCTGAATTGTACCTGAGAGAAGATTAAAAGCAGATCACTCTGTCTTTTCCGTTCAGGCCCTTCACCCCACTCGGCTGCCGGGGTATTAATCTAGGCAGCTGCAACTACGGTAAACATGAGTTGACAAGCCTGACTAAAGATCTCTGGGGTGTAAGCTTTAAAGGACTCTGATGAGTTGATAGTGTAAAATTCAGTTTTACAGCTAGCGTAAGTGTTTATCCCCCGTCAGATGAAAGAGTCAGCTCAAATCTGCCTCTGGTTGTTTATCATGTTTTATATTCAAGATGCTACTGTACATCCTCTAATAGAGGCACACAGTTTAATCTGGGCACTTGCAGAAAGATTACACCTGAAGCTACAGTACAAGACTTCATTACTCCATTCACTTCCTGGTTAAAGGATTTGGGAAATAATTCTGTATCTCGGCTCCTGTGTTTTACTATGTATTTTTGACAAGACACGCTATTTTAAACGGTGTATAACAAGCGAACGGGAGGTCGCGATGATTTTTTTTTCTTCTTCACGGAAGCACAGATAAATATTCTGTGGTTCTTGAAAGATTAGTCAGAATGCTTAAAAATGCTGGCAGAAGCTACTGCCTGTTTTAGAAAACCCCTGGCAGTGAATGTGTTAATAGCTATTTGGAATTACATAGTCTTCCTCATTTACTGTCTTTTTTTTTTGGGACACTGTCTAAACTCGACTTCATGACAGGCTGCCAACATTACACAACAGCCGTTGCAATAGGGTTCAACAGTATATTCTAAAAGTAAGTGGGTTTTGATGGGAGGCATCAATGTATATTCCTGTTATTTCCAAATTCAACCCTGCCTCCCCGTGTATATCTGTAGGAATGGACCTCGTATTAGCAGTGACCACTTATTAGCTAGACATTGTAAATATATATGATGGACACTCTGCTGACTTAGCAATGTGAGCAGTAATGGATGAAGTTCAGCCTGATGGAGCCCACATCCTTTCGACCTGTTGCATTTACCTCCTCTTGTGATTGGCCAATTAGAACAATCCGAAAACCTTGTAGCGCCCTCTGCATCTAAGCTGTCTAGTTTCTGCCAGAAGCTAAGGGTATAAGACTGAATGATGGAGGGAAAAAACTCACAATCAGCTAGAAGAATAAAATATAGCTACTATGAGGGAAAGGAAAGAGAGTATTTTTGGATCCCCGGGGTGGGGGGACATTTATTTTAAATACTATATACCGTAGTTAATACATACTCTATGAATACTATTCATTGAACAAAGAAGATTTTTCGACACCATGAGACATGTGGACAGGGACTTTAAATGTGTAAAGATTGTCTAGTAATGACAAATAAGATAAAAAATAATCAAGCAGGAAGAGTTGTTATGTTTCCCAGAAGCATACAATAGCATAGGGCACGTCAAGATTTTGGCTTGTGTTCAAACATTTGGCATTTAAACCGTGGTGCAGCCCATGGTGAGTGAATGTTCAAGCAGAATGCTCACTTTCCCTGAAGACTGTGACTCAAAGGTGAGCATTAACGCTGACTTGTGTCCAAGAGTTTGGCCGGTAAACTGAACAGTTGTACAGCGTGTCAAATAAATAATGCCTTATAAATGAACCATCAAGCGTGAAGAATTCATCATACCATAATGTTCCAGAGGCCCTCATAGTGGCTATCTTTTCTTTTTTTAATATTTTATTTCTGTATTACTTATGAAATTTTAACTGTGTTACCACAAATTGACTGAAATAAACTAAACTAAACTAAAGGGTTAAAAAATATTGGCTTTTGTCCAATAATGTTGGGTTCAATCTGCCCAGTGGCACAATTCGTCTAATTAATTTCTATTCAGTCAACGATCAGCTCTGGAAGAATGCCTATTTCCCCCAAAGACTATCATGAAATGAGTGAGCCAAAATGTTGATTCGTGTCCATGGGATTTACATCTAAAGCTGCAATCCATAACCTTTTAAATGACCAATCTGAATACCAATCTGTATGGCCGTGTACTGTATGTTAATACAATATAACTAACACAACTGCAGTGGTTGTAGTTGGTCCATCTGCTCCACAAACACATTCTATGATTAATGCTGATCGTTCCTCTGTTTATAGGATAACATTCCAAGCAGAAGAAAGAACTGCTCTCATCATAACATTTGTTATGCTCCCCACCAACATCTGACACACCAAACATCTCTTTCAAAAACCTTTGATTATTTTTTATCTTTTTGTTGTGTATTTTGGAAAACTTTTATTTGTTTTTATTCGTTTGTTTGTTTTCTTCATTTTGTGATTAATATTGGTTACTATTTGTTTCAAATGCAGTGAGATTTCACTTATTTACTGATCTATGTATTTGGCTTGTTTTGCCTTTTGTTTGTATTGATATGATGTGAGGATTTAAACTTTTAACTATTGTTCGCTTTCATTGTTGTTGTTTTTGCGTGGTCCCCAGGAAGACTAGACCTTGTGGAAGCTAATCCAAATAAAGTTGTACAGTTGCACAGTTCGTACAAGCAAATGAAAAATAAGGCAGGCTGAATACCTGTATTAGCCTGAATAATATTGTCAATGTCGGGGCAGAAATATATTTCAACGTTTCATGTTTTTTCGTAAATGAATACCCTACTTTGTCATACAAGAGTGTCGCACAAAATGTGTGAAAATAGCAGATCTGCAAGCACTACAATAGATGCTGTGTTCACTATTTGAAAAAATAAATAATAATAATAAATAGGGAACTGTATTGGACATCAAAGGTTTCCACCCGGCAGCAACGATATGGTGCTTTGAATTGAATTGACTTTGGCTTGAAGTTTGTTCACAGATTCTGTGTTAAAAACAAACCCAGGTTTGTTTAATCAACTGAATGATGATTCCTGTGTTGCCCAGAACAGAAGCCTACAGGTATAGAAGCTCAGGGTGAGCAGCCCAGCACATAAAAGAGGTGTAACTGTACAGACATGAGATCTTGAAGGTAGCCTCGGCTCCGCTTGGCTTTGTTCTCAACTTCAAAGGCTCTCCCTTTCTTTGTTTTGAATTTTTTTACACAGGATCAAAATCCACAAATAAAAACAAAAGTTCAGATAAAGAACTGAGATATGTACAGCGCTGAAATTACCTGGCAACTTCTCAGAGGATGGCCCTATGAGTTCTCTAATAACATGCTTGCCTCTTAACCACAGTTCTCCTGCTTTTTAATCACTTTCAACTTGGTGTCCCTATTTCAGGCATATCATTATGGGAAAAAATAAGCATAAAATATAGGGCTTAAGTGATTAAATGAGGTGTATGGTTTGTTGCAGTGGTGAAAAGTAACTATACATTTACTCAAGTACTGTACTTAAGTATTTTGAGGTATTTTTTACTATACTGGAGTGTTTCCAATTTTCCATACTACTCCACTACATCTCAGAGGCAAATATTGTACTTTTACTCCACTACAATTATTTGAAAACTTTTAGTTACTAGTTACATTGTAGATTTTGATTATTATTACGAAACCACTTATGACCTATGTATACACTTTTGCAATTTGAAAATAGCAGATCTGCAAGCTCACAACGCGTCATTTTGCGACGCGTTGTGAGCTTGTAGATCTGCTATTTTCAAAGGATTTTTATACATTTCATGCATTTGAAAACTTGTGAAATGGGACCTTCTGCATAATGAGTACTTTTAGCTTTTGGTATAGCTTTGAGTATGTTTTGATGCCAATACTTTTGTACTTTTACTCAAGTTCATTTTTTATACGGGACTTTTTATACGGAGTATTTCTACTATAGGATATTGATACTTTACTTAAGTAAAACATGTGAGTACTTCTTCCATCACTAGTTTGTTGTTTGTTTGTTTGTTTTTCTCTGTCATGTTAAAGCTAGCCTGCCCCAGCGTGTCTGATATCTGGTCTTGAGGGGCGGATTCAAAAACATCCATGGGCTCCTATTGGTTCACCGATCTCTGCGCCCGCCCCGCTCCCCTCCTCCCCCAATGTGCAGCATAGAGAGCCCTGACGTCACAACATTTGGAGCGACGCCCACTGCACTCTGGTTGGTTGGGGAAATCAAAGGTTGACTCCCACTTCCTATGCCAGGAATGTCAACAGCTTGGTCCAGGCTTTCTTTTTGAGTAAAACGCGAAGGAAAATAAAAGCCTGGAGATCGAGACTATAAAGCCTACCTGACAGGTGCGCCTCTGCTCTGGGCAGGCTTTAGCAGGACAGTAACCGTGGTGTCAGTCTGGTTGAGAGACGTCTCCTGGTCGTAGGCCGGCATGGACGGTGCTGCGGAGCAGAAGAAAGGGGGCGCTATTTTACATACTGTACATACACAGACATATAGAACTTTATTAACCCATTAAGACCCGGGAACGCATCTGTGTCATTTTATACTTTTTAGCTATAACCGTTATCTTATACTTTGGGCTATTCAAAAATAGCAGATCTACAAGCCCATAGCGCGGCACAGCGTGCCGCGCTATGGGCTTGTAGATCTGCTATTTTTGAAGAATTGTGAAAATGTGTGGAAATCTTTGAATATATATTTTTTAAAGCGAAGATTGGTCAAATATTTTGTTCCAGGGACCAAGCAAAGATTTGAGTTACAAATGTTCGGTCTAAAAATATATACTGTATATTCAAAGTTTGAACACATTTTCATTTTTTTTTTTGAAAAATACAAGCTCGTAGCTATGAGCTTATATTATATTTAGCAAAGAAGTACGATGGGCAACTAAGTATAAATCTGGTTTTAGGGTGAAACAAATATACAGGTAACGGTAGAGGACACAAAGAAGCAGTAATACTAACAAAAGGGGATAACAGAATAACATAAAACACAGTATAAAGATAGTATAAAGATGACGTAACATCCAATAATCCTATGACAATAAAATACGGAGTATTCATTTAAGAGAGAGAGAGAGAGTGTGTAAGGACTGTTGCATTTCTGAATGAAATTAAAACTCTGCATTTTACTGTGCACACAGGGCACAATCAAAGCTGTTACTAGGAACAGGTGTGTTCTGTCTGACTCAATGAAGTAGCCGTAATCTCAGGGAACATATTTTGTATTTATATGATACTTACACATCCAATTATATTATACAGCACCGTCAAGCCTGAGCAGGACTAACTCCCTGTTTGCTACAGTACTAAGACTTGACATAGCGACCAATTACTTTTCACATTACTGCACACTGCTGCTGGATGGGAGTTATCATCAGCACTGCTGGAATGCACATTCTGTGACACATCAACCAAACCATGTCCATTACATCAATGACCACTGAAGTGAAAGACATTAAAATAACCATCTGGTTTAACCCATTCAATCCGGGAACGCATCTCTGTCATTTTTAGACTTCTTTGGACATTCAAAAATAGCAGATATACAAGCTTGTAGATCTGCTATTTTTTTTTTATCATGAAAATTTGTGCAAATATATATATATATATATTTTTTTTTAAGCGGACACTTGTAACTTTGCTTCTGGGGGTTCCTGGAACAAAAATATTTTACAAATGTTCGCTTCAAAAAACATATATTCCAAGATTTGCAAGAATTTTCACGATTTTCCAAAAATAGCAGATCTACAAGCTCATAGCGCGGCACCGGTCTTAATGGGTTAGGCCTAAATGTTAAAAGGTAAATATATGGGTAATAGCAGACCTGGGATAATAATTTTTCTATGCTGTAAAAAATATATAAATACATCTTCATACATATCGTCTCTGTTGGGCTGAAAACTAGCATGTCCAAAACCTGGAAATAAAAACCTGTTTTCCACGGATCCAGTGTAATTTATTTAGTCACAAGCTTTTGTAAATACTTGTGGTTAAATATTTATAAAACCCACACACAGACTTCAAACTGGCGACCCTGTTTTGGGTATGTTGTTAAAGACAAATATTTCCAGAAACATTTCAAAACTTTTTTAAAAATAACCAAAACAACAAGAATGTCATGTACTAAGTATAAGATGAAATATGGAGATACAAGGTTTCTCTGCCAGACAGCTAATTTAGATTACCATACTGTAGTGTAGAGCAACCCAATGAATGTGTGTAAATGTGTGATACTGTAGACATGGGCGACCAATTACGTTTTTGTATTTTTACTGTAAAATCAGTTGACCATAGTGCTCTCTAAATGACCTAACATAATTCACACTCGGAATTAAACCTTCACAGTATCGCTCCATTATTTGCACATTTGTTTAATAATTTGCAAATACTGTTCCACCCAGGTCTGATGCCAGGCACACATTGCTTGTACTGTTGTGCACACGCCTGTGCATAGAAACCCACATGTGCTGTAAATCGTTGATGTCGGGTGGAAACCTTGTATGTCCAAAACCTTTCCTTTTTTTATTATTTAAAGGGATAGTTCACCCCAAAATGACTTTTTTTCTATCGACTAGTCACCCCATGGCGACTTGAATTCATGGATATTTTTTTGTTTTCGTCGCATTCCTAAGTCAATAATTTGATGACCGGTAGCGGTCCGCTGGTCATCAAATTATTGGCTTAGGAATGCGACAAAAACAATATCCATGAATTCAAGTCTCCATGGGGTGACTAATCGATAGAAAAAAAGTAATATTTTGGGTGAACTATCCCTTTAAAAAAAAAAAAAATAGTGAAGATAGCCGATCTACAGTATAAGCGTTGCGCGTTGTGAGCTTTTAGATCTGCTATTTTCACTACTTTTGTGCAACACTCTTGATGTAGTAAGGGCATTCATTTACAATATATAAAAGTTGGAAAATGGAGATACAAGGTTTCTTCCCGACAGCAACGAAATTCTTTTTATTAATGATACGCCGCATTTCCATTCGGTCGCTGAATTGATGACCACGGCTGACCTGAGATTTTGGTGGTGAACTGCTGGATGACGGGGGGTCCGTAGCCCTTGGCGGTGCTGGCGCGCAGGGTGAAGGAGTAGGTGGATCCTGGGTAGAGGCCCGTGAACACGTGGGTGGTCTCGTTGCCCGCTTTCAGCACCTTCCCACTCTGGTTGGATAGGTCCAGCTCCGGGTCGAAGGAGCTCACTGCCTTGTAGGAGATCTGCCGCGGAAAAACAAAATCAATATGTTGTTGGTGGTACACTGTTAAAAAACACGCCGTGTTTGTTTGGAAACTATTGAGAGTTAAAAGCGGTGGTGCTCAAAGTGGGATCCGGGGACCCCCAGGGGGTCCTTTAAGGCGTTCCAGGCGGTCCTCAACAAAATGAGAAACGGTTTAATTTCACTATTATTTCACCGGCTAGAAGGGAGAATGTAATGTATATGAATGACTACAGATCGTAGGTTTCGCTCGCTCCACTTTTATCTAGAAAAAGATTTTATTCCACGGAATCCCTGGAAAGTCTTTTCGAATGGGGGTCCGTGACCTAATACATATACATTTGGCGGTCCTTGACATGACAATGAAAACACTCTGGATTTGACTGTGTAGCCACCTCTTACTGAATCTACAGTATATCCATTAATGCTGAAAATCCAAGAACATAAAAAAGCAAAGTGGACACTATCGACATTGTGGTTAGTAACTTTATTTTCTTTCCTCGAGACTTGAGAATGTAGGCTAGCTATGAGAGAGATACAGGAGAGAATGTTCCGGCAAGGATTCAGCTGAAGGCCAGCAGGGGTTACAAAGGCTTCCATACTGAGATGGGGGGCCTTAGCCACTATACTGTGTCTGGGGTACATAACATGGTTTTATTGGAATATGACAGAAAAAAAAGTGCGCTCATCAAGGATTTCTTTGTTTGTTGCATAAAGCCAAAATCAATGAGCTTTACAATATGGCTGTGGATGGAGGCCAGCTCATAACAACGTTTGGGATCTGCTGAATAGACAGCGGTACTTATCTTTCATCACAATACACACATACTGAGGGGCTTGTGGATTCAAACAGGGATGGAGAGTGGGAGTGAGATGAGAGAGAGAAAGAGAGAGAAAGAGACTGTAAAGAAAACTGGAAAAGAAACGGATTATATATTCCCATTAATAAACACAGTAGCTCAGAAGGGAAACATTAAGGTGAGTGTTTTTTGTTAATATCCAATTTAAATATCTATAAAGCTCCACTTTAAGGAAATGCCTCTGCTCGTAATAGAAAGCCTCCATTATAATTCCAATTAAGGGAACACAAAGGCAGTTTAGAGTGCTGCATAATTTGTGTCCATCAAGTTCTGCAATGCTTGGAGGCCTTCTCGTTTAGTCTTTGTCTGTAAAATGAGTCGGCAATGCCAAATCCGATATCATAATGTTTCGGTGGGCACGGTTTGAAAAAAGCCTGTCAACACTGGGCAGTTGGACAGGACTTTACAATTATAATAAAAGTGGAGAGAAATGAAATAAAGAGGGGGAAAAATACACCACGGAAGATTTAAGGTTAATTTATACTTCGTTGCCCTCTCAATAAATTGCTTTACGGTTTTGTATTTTATTTTGTGGGATTTTTTGAGCCTCCATTAACAGGTTCAGTGTAGAGAGACAGGAAACACGGCGCGAGAGTAGGAGAGTGACATGTAGCAGATGATCTGGCCGGCCGGGAATCGAACCGGGGAACGGCTGTCAGGCATCAGAGACCATGTGTTTATGTGCCCTAATCATTCGGCTACGGGTCGCCCCAAAGACATTTTAGAATCTGAAAAAATTACTAAAATGTTGTAAAAAACAACTTGTCCGGCAGACAACGATACAAAAATAAAGATATTAAGATATAAAGTTTAAACAATTCATGATAATACAAGGATAGTTTGTAGTTATGCCAACCAGTTACTTTTTGTATTATTATTACAAAACATACAGTAACCACTTGAGCCCTGTATCGGCCATTTGAAAATAGCCAATCTACAAGCTCACAACAAGTTGTGATGCAACGCATTGTGAGCTTGTAGATCGGCTATTTTCAAAAGATTAGTATACATCTGAAAACTTTAAATGGGCCATTTTGTATAATGAGTACTTTTACTTTTGGTACTTTAAGCACATTTTGATGCAAATACTTTTACTCTAGTACATTTTGAATTCCGGACTTTTACTTACGTAACAGAGTATTTCTACATTACAGTATTGATACTTTTACTTGAGTAAAACATTCCGAGTACTTTTTCCACCACTGCCAGCCGACCAATGCTGTCTAACTTCATCACTCAGCCACTGACTCAGTCAGTCACAGTGAAGTTCACATGTATCGTGCTAGCCCGCGGGTCCCCCAAAAAAAAAAAGGACATTGTCACTGAGCTCGGTCAGAGAGGAATGACACTGAAATCTCTTTTGATATCAGGGCTTGTGAGACGGATTTCACTTTGAGCCTGTTGATAGTGTCAAATCAAAGCCAGGTCCTGACTTAAAGGAAGAAACTTCTGGGGAATACTGACCAATACAGAGCTGGGTTTGGTTTCCACAAAAAAAAAGAAGAAGAAAGAAACACAGTATAAGACTGTGAAGGTACAACAGGTAGAGACACCTTGAGCAAGCTGAAGGCTCGCTATGCTTTTTCCCTGCCTCTGTTACCCTGGAGAAGAAGAAGACCCCGGGAATGGACTGATCTGAATATTATCAGTCTTTCTCTATCTGACATGAGATTTACAACTTTGAACCGAAGGTAAGAATCTACTGTATGCTACTCTACAATCTACTGAATCTACAAGTTTCTTCTGACACTGTCAGCGGTGTAATACCGAGATCGCTGGGGATGTTCATGTCTTATCTGAACAAGAACAGTCTCTATGCACTGAAGATTGTGCCCCCCCCCCCCCCCCACAGAAACAAACAAAATTTACTTGAGTGAAAGTACAAAAGTATTGGTATCAAAATGTACTTAAAGTACCAAATGTAGAGAGTACTCATTATGCAGAATGTCCCATTTCACAAGTTTTCAAATGCATAAATTGTATAAAAATCTTTTGAAAATAGCAGATCTACAAGCTCACAATGCGTCACCAATAAAGTAAAGATACCTCAAAATTGTATTTAAGTACTGTACTTAAATGTACTTACAGTAGTTATTTTACACCACTGGAAGGAGGTAATCGTTATGGTACACTACATATATATGAAACCCATTGCCTACAGTGTGTGTGAGGTTGTTATCAGGTAAAGCACATCTGGCTCCGCATAAATAAATGCCTAGGATGATTGTGACATTACTGGTGAGTGCCTCCAGGAGGAAGGAAGGGTCCCTTCTCCTGCTACACTATGATTGAAATATCTCCGAGCGGGCTGCGATGGAGGTGATCCGTTTCATATTCCATTCGCATCACTCACCTGACGGTGTGGCAGAGGATGGAGCGACCTGCGCGGCGGTCCTGATTGTATTACTCTCACTATTCAATCTTTGCACTTCCCCCGTCCGTGAGCAACACCCCTTGTCAATGAATGCTAACCTAGTCAAAATGCCAAGCATGAGCAAATGGAGACAAGAGGGTGAATCAACAGAACCTGAATCAATCTCGGCGAGGGGAGGATGGGGGATTACGTCCCACGGTAAGCGGGTTAACCCGTTGAGACCGGGAACGGCATATGTGTCACGTTAAGATTTCTTTGGCTATTCAAAAATAGCAGATCTACAAGCTAGTAGATCTGCAATTTCTTTAAGAAAAAAATGTGTGAAAATGCAAATCTTTGAATACATATATATCATTTTTAACTAAAATCTTTGTTTCTGTGGGTCCCTGGAACAAAATATTTTGAGATGGGGGGGGGGGGGGCACGGCCAAATACATATCATTTTGGGTGGTCCTTGACATGCAAAAAGTTTGAGAACCACTGATATTATAGCAACATAAGTTTTTTTTTTCCAAAAAAATGTTAGGATTTAGAACACGTAGAATCTCCCAGAAGCAAAGATTTGAGTTAAAAATGTTCGCTTTAAAAACATTCAAAGATTTGCAAAATAACCCACTATTTTTCAAAAAATATAAAAGCAGATCTACAAGCTCATAGCGCGGCAATAGCCAAAGAAATCTTAACATGACACAGATGCGTTCCCAGTCTTAATGGGTTAAGATGAATGTGTACATATATGGTGTGTGTGTGTGTGTGTGTGTGTGTGTGTGTGTGTGTGTGTGTGTGTGTGTGTGTGTGTGTGTGTGTGTGTGTGTGTGTGTGTGTGTGTGTGTGTGTGTGTGTGTGTGGAGGCTGTTTCTATTATTCAAGATCCAATCCGGGCTCACAGGCGCGGATGGCAAAGGGCCGTGTGGATCCTTGTGTCAACACTCGCTCGCTGTTGAGTTGCAATGTATGCTCTAGACTAGGGTATAGAATTTTCATCAGAGGTTGTGTGTGTCAAAGGACAGGGGATGGTAATAACTTGTGGTCTTGGGAGTCTATCTGGTCCAAACTCCCTTTGCCCAGCGTTAGTGAGCTGATGTACAGCTGGGGTATTTTTGCACAATATCTGACATAGCAAGCAACAAGCAATGAAGTAAGGGGTAAGAAATGTCTTTTTTTGCCATGTGATTAACCACGTTAAACCTAGTTCATATTTTTGACACTATGGACTACATTTTCAACAACCTTCTTTAACCTTTCTTTTTTACAATTTCAAACGCGCAAAAAAAAAGCAGATCCCGAAGCTCTATAAGATAATTGTGTACTGGTACAATCTTCACAGGTGTTACCAATGATTTTTTTTTTTTTTTTTTTTTTATCCCACGATTTTGTAACCCCTATTTTTCACCCAGTGCCAATGCCTAAGCGTGTAATCCTGGGCGCTACTCTCCCTCTGCCAGCCTGGGGAGAGCCATCAGGAGCCCCGGCTGACCAGGGAAGGCAGTATAGAGACCAGGATTACTGCATGTTTTTTGTGAGGGTACCTACCCTATAGGGGAGAACATGCAAACTCCACACAGAAAGACCTGTGTTACCAATGATACTCCATTTGATCTGAATTTCAGGTCAAACTCATTTCGTTTGACCTGAATGGAAGGCACAGTTTGATGATTGGTATCATTGGTAACATCTGTGAAGGAAGTAACATTACTTAACTATTTATGTCAATGTGGATTCCATGAAAAAGGCCTATAATATGTAGCCCTTCATGGTCGCCAGAAAAGGCGCCTAAGCATCACTGCTGCTGCGAAACTGAAATACTGAATACCAGAGCGATATTCCATTCTGTAAGAAATGAACAAACACCACAGGGGGTGGGAGGAGGGGAAAACAATAGCCTCATATGGGTGGGTTAAGTGTGTCAGGATTTTTCCTGTGTGCCCTTTGTACTGCATACCTCATACTGCGTGATGATTCCATAGGTCTGCGCTGGCTCCCTCCACTTCAAGATGATCTTTTCTTCATAAGCGCTCCCCTGGATGGACTCGACAGGAATGGCCCCCGGCACTGTATGGGGAAATGACCACAAACGCATCATACTTTCACTGTCAGCACCAATCATATTGTGGTGGTGATGATGGGTGTGACATGGAGGGGTTTGAGAACGGTCCCAGCAGCTCCTCCTGGCATGGCATGGAAGTGCCCTTGAGCAAGACACACTACACCTACAGTACTGCTCCCCCTGGGTGCTGCCCAATATTTACAGTATAGGATGGGTTTTCTGGAGATGTGAAAATGTACTTGGTCAATGAAACTGTTTTTTTCTATTACATTACATTACATTTACATTAGTCATTTAGCAGACGCTTTTATCCAGAGCGACTTACAATAAGTGCATTCAACATACGTAGGGAACGAAACTACTAATCACCAGAAGTCTTAAGTGCATTCTCTTCTAAAACAAGCAACTAAGAGTATACCTAGCGCTGAGGTAAAAGTGCAATATATCAGCTACCTACTTTCTTAAACAGATAAGACAAATAGGAAAATCAAACGAGCAAGAGCTAAAGCAAATAAGTGTATTGAATAAACAAGATCCAATTCTATCTGATGCAGGATTCTACCTGTCTAGAAGAGGGTTTGTCTGTCTGTCTGTCTGTCTGTCTGTCTGTCTGTCTGTCTGTCTGTCTGTCTGTCTTTCTGGAGCTAATCTAGCAAACTGCTGGAGTGATCAGTGCAAAATTTATTGTGTAGTAGTAACAGCTATTTATTTATTTTTTCACATAATTATGTTTGTACCTCTTGAATATTATTATTATATCATATTATTATAATAATGGAAGTCAAAGGAGCTCTGATGGAAGCCGATCATTCAGTATGTCATACATATACTACTGACGTCACAGGCGGATCTGCTCCAAGATCCACCATGGAGTTCCCATGTGCATCCTGAGATCCACATGATTCAATGTTTCACACCGTTCAAGGTAGTAATTACTGTCATTTGTAACATTTCAGAAATGTAAAATCTGAGGTGCCAGGTCAAAATATTATTGATAAAACATCAATGAATGGAGCTCCGCTCCACAATACAGACTTTAGTCTTATCGACAATGATTCAACCAAATCAACACCTTTATGTGATACAGTACCGTATACTTTCTCAATTTAATAATAAAAATGGCCATAAGCCAAAGTGAAAACACATGAATGTCATTGTCACTCAACACTACACGGGGTGATGTACTGTACTGTACACGGCTCCTTGCTCACACATAGTAATTCACTGCAAACAAAGTGGGGGAGATGAAGTGACAATCCCACGGGAAGGAGTCTCAATCTCTCTACACTGTTTACTTATGTTCAGGCGCTGCCAGAGTTATGTGATCATTTCACCCCCCTCCGACATGAACTGCTCTCTTTCTATAAATGACATGGAGATTATTTTTTCCCCTTCATGTCTTTTCTGACTAAAAGGATTTATGCTAAAGAACGAAGACGGTGGCTTCACACCATCTGCACACCTGACGGCTCCCGTGGGATTTCAAATACACACACGCCCGCGTGCAAAAGCCTCGCCTGCACGTGTGCTGCAGGCAAACACACATGCACACGGACGTCTAGAGATACATGCGCAAACCATACGTGCCAGCAAACACACACAGACACCCACAGAGCAGCGAGACAGTGAGAGACAGTCGCTTCTTTCAAGTTTCCAGTCGGATAGATCTGAGGCGGACATGACACGGTATCTCTTTTTCTTTATTTTAGTCAGCTGAGACTGTTGGTTATCAAGCGGCCAGGGGTTCCCTGAGAGTTCCGCAGAGTTCATTTGGGGTTCGAGTCTGCAGAGGCATAAGCAGGCCACCTTTCATCTTTGCATGGGGAGGGGGAATTGCATTGCTCCTTTCCTTTGACTTTGGGAGATAATGACTGTTCTGCACTATGATGAAGTTATTTGGCTGGACCAAACCGTGTGCTTAAGCTGAATTTACACTTGGTTGTGTGCTGGTGTCACGCACGAGCTTAGCTCGGCTATTTTTGCACGACACCGGCACACAACCAAGTATAAAGAGTAAGTGGTTGGTGATGAGTTATTTGACCCTGCTTTTGACTTGTGTGGAACTAACTGATATCTCGGAAAAGGTTTATAGTTATAGTTTTTACTAGACTATTATTACTATTATTATTTAGTGGACAACACGTGTTCTACTTGACGCCCCCTCGGGTTTACGCAGCACCAGCACCAGTGGCATTGGCTTGTTTTTCCTATCATATTACTGTTGTTATAACTGTTACTACTTCAGTACTATGTCCGAGTAGCTGAAAATAAAGAATGTTTTACTCTCGTGCATCTGTCAGAGACGTAACGATAAAGAACTTAAGACCTTAGAGCATTTCCAAAATTGACAAAAGTCTGTCCCCAATCCCAATCCCCAGGAAGTGAACTCTTACTCACCGTCCTCGTCGGTCTGCACCTCCAGCTCCGTGCTCTCCTTGACGCCCTCGGGGTTGCGCAGCACCAGCTTGACGCTGAGGTTGGTGTAAGGGGTCAGGTTGTGGATGGTGTGCTGGGGGTCTCGGCTCTGCGTGTCGTAGCATATCTCCTCGCGCATCTCCTCCTTGCCGCCGCCGCCCACCCGGGAGCGGTACTGCACCGTCAGGTTGTAGTTGTGGCAGCGCGTGACGTTGTAGCCCAGCGGCTCCCAGCGCACCGTCACCTGCTTGGACAGCACCTCCACCACCTCCAGCTTCTTTGGGCCGTGCATGGGCTCTGTGGAGCGGAGCGAGAGGAGAGGGTGATGAGGGTGGAGGTAGTGTGTGTGTGTGTGTGTGTGTGTGTGTGTGTGTGTGTGTGTGTGTGTGTGCGTGTGTGTGCATGGATTAAAGCAGTGGTTCTCAATCTTTTCAGGACGTGACCCCCCGAAATAATCATATTTGAACTGGGGACCCCCTAAAATAATCATATTTGAACTGGGGACCTCCCCCACCCTGACAAGCACTTGGAATGTAGGAGTTGAGGCATTCAATTTAGTTTGACTTGGTTCCACAGATAAATATTGTGAAAATAGCAGATCTGCAAGCTCACAACGCCTCGGTTTGCGAGGCATTGTAAGCTTGTAGATCGGCTATTTAAAAATGTTTTTGTCTTTTATTATATGACAATTTGGCCAATGTTTGACCAGTTTTCATATTATAGTTTGTTGATTACTTTTTTCAAGGCTACATTTTTTTCCGTTGTGAGATTTTATTTTGCTTTAATCCAGTGGTTCTCAACCTGTGGGTCCCCATATGATTTTGGGGTCCCCCCAGATGACAGTGAAGTGACAATTTAAGGACTTTTAAGGCCTTTTTAATACCTAAGAAAAAAGTAAGAAAAACTGAAAAAAAAACATTACTGTGTGACTGTGTGTGTGTGTGTGTGTGTGTGTGTGTGTGTGTGTGTGTGTGTGTGTGTGTGTGTGTGTGTGTGTGTGTGTGTGTGTGTGTGTGTGTGTGTGTGTGGGGGGGGGGATACACATTCTGGTTATATAGAGCAAAAACGTAAGTAATGCAAGATTTGACCGAAAATAGTCAATCTACAAGCTTGCAACGCGTTGCACGGTGACACCGGCATGCAACCAAGTGTAAATCAGACAGAATAATGAACTGAGTTAGTGTTGCAGTATATCAGCTTTAGAATGCATGTTATTGAAGGAGCAACTTGGCCTTGTAAATGTATTTTATGCAGAGTTCCTACACAGTTTTGTACAGAGAGACCCTATGGTGTTTCATGGCTAGTCTATTATGTACTACTAGAGTTTCGGGGGGCTACGCCCCCCTCAACCCCAGCCGCGCACGGGGCCCAGCGTGGCCGTGTGTATATTGGGGGACCCAAATCGCCGGAGTGAAACTGTGGAAAAGAAATTTTGAAAAAGGAAAAAATTTGAAGAAATAATATTTGTTATGTTTCAGGGGGTCCACAGGGGGTCCGCGGACCCCCTGATGGTCCACTGACCCCCTGTGGAGTGTTGGGACGCGCGGGGACACCCCTGGAACATTGCGGACCATTTCGTTTTTTTTTTTTTTTTCATGAAGGTGGTTGCTTGTTTCTGGCGCAGGCTGTGCAAACCTGGCAACCCAGCGCATGCTGCCGCACGTTTAAGTGGCGTAGCGTCATGAGGGTCAGTGGGGCCGTGGCTCGGTCAGTGAAGACCCTGTAGTGCGGATGATATGTGGCATAGAGGGGCAGATTGTAAATCCACAGAGGAAACATCCGTGGGCTACCATTGGTTCAGCGATGTGTGCGGTCGCCCTGCGGCCCCTCCTCCTCCACCAATGTGCAGTATTGAGAGCCCTGACGTCACAACAATTGGAGCGATGGGCACTGCACTGTGCTTGGTTAGGGTACACCTAGGGCCCAGGTAGAACCCAGTTAAAGCCTGCATGGGCAAACCCAGTTAGGACCCGCCTTGGTCCCACATAAACATGGCTAGTTGGGGCCCACCTAAGGGCCAGGTAGAAGCTACTTATAGCCTGCATGGGCATCGCAGTTGGGACTGAAGTGGATGCCGCTGACATTGCTGACATGGGGTCCATATGGTTTAGCCCACCTTGAAACCATATGGGAACTACGCTGGCATGCTGGCTGTAATGCAAACGCTGCATCATACCTGCAGTGTGTAGTTTGATGTTGTGTGTGTAGCAGATATACCTGCAGTGTGTAGATCAATGTCCATAGGAAAGTCAATGGCCAGCAGTGTTTTTTTTCCCCAGCAGAGTTTCTAGTGTCTCTGTGTCTCTCTGGAAGAGGTTGCACATGAACTCTGCAGCCGCACTGAGGCGCTCCAACACAAACACTCTGACATTAAGCTGCTTCACACAACAAACATCAGCACCACGCTGCTGTTTGTCCAAAAGACACAATATGTCCTCTCCCACCGACGTCATGTGTTCATTTATCGACAGCCGTACAGACTCCTTTTGACACATTTTACGTCGTTTATCCAGCTCTCACTGACTCTCCACATCGGGCTGTTATTTTGCTGCGAGCAAGTGAACGATGTGAGAGATTAGCTATCACAGACGGACGGACAGGGGGTGAAACATAGTCTTGCGCCATGCCTTTCGGCCTGGCGGAGACAATAAAAAACCGAAAGTAAAGGAAATGGCCATTTCTGCAACAGAAGTAGTCAATAAACTATGCTATGAAAACATGGGCCACATTGGCAAAGAATGTAAGAAAGAGGCAATCATGTAGAAAATAGCCGATCTCCAAGCTTACAAAGCCTCTCAACGTGAGGCGTTTCGAGCTTGTAGATCGGCTATTTTCACAATATTTACTTGTGGAACGGAGTCAAACAGAATGGGGGGGTCCCAGATCAAGTACGTGTATTTGGGGGGGGGGGGGGGGCGGCGTGAAAGGGTTGATAAACACTGCTCTAATCGGAGCGAAATTATCTGAAATTACTACATGACCATAATGCAGCGTAACATGCGTTGCACGGGGCGGTCCTGCCATTACGTTAGTTACTGCAGTTGCTGTGGAGCTACATAGTTCTCCAGAAGACACACACAAACATACACCATCTACAATGGACGAACTGAGCAGCAATATAGACATTCACCACACGAACGTGCATTGTTGACAAAGTGATTGCACAGCCGCTGCAGGCATGACAACCAGGTTAGCGTTAGCGACATGGCAGCTATCACAGCGCCCTGTCCGTCGTGCTGCAACTGCCTGTGATGGCTACAGCAGTAACAGCAAGCTGTCTGCGATGCCATTGTCTGGAGACTGCTCTTAGCGTGACACGACCAATGAGAGTGAGCGCTGTAGTTGTTGCTAAGATACGGTGGCGTCTCTGCCCCATAGCTTGTAGATCTCTCACACATGATTGGCGTAGGCTGCGTTGCCAGGTCTGACTTTGTGTCTAAGCAATGGTCGGCTTATTTTTGCGCGCCTTTGGGCTGGTTTGCATTGTGCGCACGGCAGCGCTTGTTTAGCGTACGTCAGCGCGACGTGGCAACGGACGTGGCAACGTGAAAGGTGATTGGCTGGTGAAAAGAAACACCCGACGTTACACCAGAAATGGTGCCTGGAGAAAATGGTGACCAAAAAAAAAGTTTGGAAAAAAAGGAAAAAACCCCCGCAGCGGCTGCCTGCTGTTGTGGTGATGAGGTCGTGCGCACGGTAAACGGTACGAAGCTGCCTCCCCTTCCGTTTTGTCCGACATTTGGTGAGTAGAATTAATTATGTTGCGCGGTGGAAAAGGTGTAGTGAACAGTGAGATGTCCCCTACGCGAGGCGTAAATTCAGCGCGGCCGCCGTGGCGAGTCAGTTGGCGACATGTGGTCTGGCGGTGCGTTGTTTAGTCGATAACAGAGCTGTGGGGTGTGGACACCGAGGGTGCGGAAGTCGGTCGCCATTTATATAGTTAGATAAGGCAAGACAAGGCAAGGCAAGGCAAGTTTAATTGTATAGGACATTATTAGGACAACAAGGCAGTTCAGAGTGCTTTACATAAAGCATTAAGCATTAAGATAATGAGACCCAGAGAGCATTAATACTAGAAGGGCATTCATTTTGGACATACAATTAAACATAAGATCTAAATAAGTCTAAATAAAACAGAGAAATAAGAGAATAAAATTACAGTGCAGAATAAATTATTAAAAAGAGGGGGACAACATGTAAAAGAAAGCCGCAAAGAGAAAGGGCTTCAGGCTTTTTATTTAAAAGAATGAGAGTTGTAGCAGTTCTGGGAGTTTGTTCCAGATATGTGGTAATATGTGGCAGATATGTGGCATAAAAACTGCTTCTCCACGTTTACTTTTGAGGCTGGGGGCATAAAGCTGACCTCTCCCAAATGACGTGAGAGGTCTGGATGGTTCATGATGTATCACAAGATCAGAAATGTATTTTTGCCCTAAACCATTCAATGTTATATAAAATCAACAGTAGTGAGCCAGTGTAAAGATCTGAGAACTGTAGTTATATGGTCTCCGGAGACCCAAAGACTCAATGGAGACTCTTTGAGTCTCTTACTGGAGACTCCGCCGGTCATCAAATTATTGGCTTAGGAATGGGACAAAAACAAAAAAATCTCCATGAATTCAAGGCTTCGTGGGGTGTGCCATTGATAAAAAAAAAAAGTTATCTTTTGGGTGAACTACTCCTTTAAGTTGTTGAAAGAAAACTTTTTAAATTATTTCAATTGAAAACGGGAGGCTTGATATGGGCCTATGATCAAAACCTGAGAGATGAGAGGTGTTGACAATTTGCACTCAATTTGTCAATTCGTTTTACATGGACACACGTATCCTGTTCCTGATATGGAGGCACTGACTGCTTGTCTAATTTTCTGAAATTTGTCACTGGAGAAGAAGACAAATTCATTGCAGGCTCTGGTGTATAGAAGTTCAGAGGCTACTGAGACAGGAGGGTTTGTTAGGCTGTTGACAGTAGAAAATAAGGCACGTGCTTTATTATTGTTTTTGGCAATGATGTCAAAGCAGGCCTGCCTTGCATTTCTCTGTTCCAAATTATAAATGCAAAGTCTCTCTTTTTTTTTCTCGCCACCTGGTCTCAACTTTTCGCCACTCCCTTTCATCTGTTCATACGATATCTTTTATTGTAGGGATTCAATAGACAAAACTGCAACTCCATCTCCTTTCTTATGCACTCTAACTTCACTAAGACTGAATTTAGGGGATTTGCTTCAATAAGAACAGTTGTTCTATTATCTTGGTCTAACAAGTTTCAGAAACATGACATCAAGATTGTGCTTGATAATAAAATCATTGATTAAAAGTGTTTTTCCATTATGATGGTTTTCATAATTGGAATGAATAGCCACAATTATGCAGGATTCTTTCATTCATGCCATGTTATCCTCGGGAGAGCGTGGTCGTTTGGTGTTCTTATCGCACACGATTCTTACATCTTTTACAGCAAAGTCACCCACAATCAGAATTTGAAGCCCAGTCGTTGTCCCAGCTCTCCCTGTGGCCTTTTACTCTCTGAGTTACTCTCAGTCCTTACCCTGAAAATCTGTGAACATGAGAGGTTATCCAGGTCATCAGACCGATATCCAGGGTCCTTCAACAGTGGAGTAAGTTTGTTCTCCAGTTGAACACTTGCTGGTTGCTGGAGAGGTTTGTTGCTACTGTTTCTCCCTTTTGCAGCTATTCACGACTGAGGGCTTGAAGAACACTATGTCTGGATGGTAGTACAGTGTTCGCATCACAAATCTCCTGGGTCTGAGGTCTGCCTGCAACTCGTCTTCTGATTTCCCAGGGAAATGAATAACTGTTAGGATTCACACCAAGAGAGTTGCAGGGAGAACCACCGCTTGTAGATTTACTACCTGGTACACAGACCTCCTGTTTGGGAGAGTTCACTCAATCCTAACCCCAAACCTAACCCTAACCCATAGCCTAACCCCAACCCCAACCCCAAACCTAACCCAACCCTAAGCTGAGGGAACATACAGTAGGGCTGAGGGAACATCGGCCGACCCCTCCTGTTTGTTTGTCTTGTTGGTGCCAATTAGCCATGTGTTAGCAAGAGCTTGTCAACTGTTTTCGGTCCATGGTAAAGTGGTATTGTTCAAAACATAGTCCATTCACTTCCATGTTTACTTAACCGGTAAATTTTGGTTTCCACAAACTTTCCAGCACTGCAATCTTCTGTATGGGTTTTTCTCAAAGCCGTCTGTGGAGAAGGAGGGGGCAAGTACCACGTTTCCGGTCTGCAGTAAAGACGTGTGCTGTTGGTAGGCCTCACTCATGTAGTAATAAAAATGTTGAAATGTTGCAATAAACTACTATATCTAAACAAGTAATGATAGTTCCAGTATCCAGGAGCCACTCATAATTTCTCAAAGAAAAACAAAGCAAAAGAAAACAAGAACATCAGCAGTTATAGCAAACAGCAAAGCGTCTACACCGTTAGAAAGACAGTGGAGGGAAGCACAGTTGAAATGACCGACATTTTTGTCAGCATCCCTCATCAAATGATATGTATTTTTTGTAAACAAACAGGTCCTTTATTGTGTTAACTAAAACCAATGGCATCAGATTGTTAACCAGATAATGTTACATAGGCAGATGATCAAAGCAGGTCAAAACCTACCTGACCTGATGCTAATCGAAATAACAGGATTGATTAAAGGGATAGTTCACCCAAAAAATCATCCCATGGAGACTTGAATACATGGATTTTTAATAAAAATAATTTGATGACCAGCGGACCGGTATAATCAGCCAATAATCAAACCATTGGCTTAGGAATGCGACAAAAACAAAAGAATATCCATGAATTAAAATGAGGTGACTTAAAAAAGTCATTTTGGGGGTGAACTATCCCCTTAAAGCTGTTTGTAGCCATAACTCGAGAGTGTACACATGGAACCAAGTGGACTCTCAGAGTTACAGACCTGTAAGGGTCCATTTGGAACACCCTCAAGGAACCCCGACGGTCCCTGGACCCCACTTTGAGAACCAATGAACCAGACCATGTTAAAAATAGAAAAGTAACTTGTGTTTCTGAAAGTTCATGCACTCGTGTCACTCACTTTCCATGACTTTTAAATGTTTTAATCCGTCCTTTCCCGGAAAAGCACTTTGCCTAAAATATTTATTTACTTTTTTTAAAACAAATTTGCAGGTGATATTGCAGCATTTCAAAGGGCCGGTTTGACATTGAAGCGTATACCGCCGCCTCCTATCACCATAGCTAACCCGGCCTTCACAGCCTGACATGATGCGACCCGCAGGCCCGCATGTGGAGGTGCGGCGCTAGAAGCCATATCATCCCTTCAGAGCACGCTGCTTCCATCTTCCATTTCTCCTTCTGCCTTGACTCTTTTTTTCTCTCCTCCTCTCTCCCTTTTTTTCCCCATCTGGACCAGCAGCAGCCAGCTATTAGCTCCACACTGATACAGAATCTGTCTGTCTGTCTGTCTGTCTGTCTGTCTGTCTGTCTGTCTGTCTGTCTGTCTGTCTGTTTGTCTGTCTGTCTCTCTCTCTATCACACACTGAATCTCTCTTTTCCTGTTTCCATTTCTTCCATCTCTCTTTCTCACCTCTCACCTTTCCCCTTCCCATCTCCTCTCTCTATCTTTCTCTCTCTGTTTCCATTTCCTCTCCCTCTCCCTCTCCCTCTCTCTCTCTCTCTCTCTCTCTCTCTCTCTCTCTCTCTCTCTCTCTCTCTCTCTCTCCTCTTTCCATTTCCAGTCTGGCTCGGCTCAGCCCTTCTATTAGCTGCTCTATTCCCATCTACCGGCAGTAATTTTTTTCACCCTCTATTTCGACACTTCCTGGCTCTTTGTTCCCTTTGCTATTTCTTCTCTTTTCTTCTCTTCCTCCATCTCCATCTCCTCTCTGATCCCAAGTTATCATTTTTTTCCCTTCTCTCCCATCATCTCTCTCTCTCTCTCTCTCTCTCTCGCTCCCCCTCTCTCCATGGTTCCTGCGGGAGAGAGAGCAGCCGGAGCACAAGGTAATGGGATCAATTTCCATTCCAGGTTAAATTTGCAGTCCATTTCTCTGGAACCTAACACTTTACCACCTATTAGGAACAGCCAGGGCTCAATTTCCCTGTTACCCGGGAGACACAGTCCAGCAATTCGGAGGCAGCCATGGGCGCCATGTTTAACATTCTGGAGGTGCAGAGAGGAGGTTGGGAGAGACCCCCCTCCCACCCTGCCTCCCTTCTGGCATGGCTGTTCATTCCTTCAACATCCCCAAACAAGCAGACACGATAAACAAACCAGCGACAAGAACCAGGAGAAGAATCTACAAACAACACTGCTGTCGCCTGTCTGGCAAAGAACAAAGTAACAAACAAGGTAACTGTGGCAACCTTTGCATGTGGTGCCGGCAAGTACAATAGGCATACCTTTTGATTAAAAAAAAAAGAAAAAGAAAAGAAAATGTGGTCCCTACAACAGGTTTACTTCTTCGTTGTTGTTTTTTTGTCCATATTTTCTTCTGTGGAAGTATACAGCAGTGGTTATCAAACCTTTTCATGTCAAGGACCCCCAAAATATTATGTATTTGGTCGTGGACGCCCATCTCAAAATATTTTGTTTCAGGGACCCCCAGAAGCAAAGATTTCACGATTTTTCAAAAATAGCAGATCTACTGTATATCTGCTATTTTTGAATAGCCAAAGTATAAAATATGGATAAAGGGACTAAAATCATTGTGACGCTTAATTAGACCCCACTTTGAGAACTAATGGTATACAGTACACAGTAAATCTATCCATCTGTAACTCTGAGAGTGCAAATTTGCACACTCTCGGCGTTAAAGAACTTGAATTAAATTTGAATGAATAAACCAACATTGTAATCAATCTGTACGGTAGAGTGGTCTCCCTACTCTTCCACTGAGACATTTAGACCCTGGTGTCGGGTAGGACACCCTACTGGTTGACAAGTAGTAATGCCTGAAGCTCAATAAGCGGAATATCTCCCTGCGGGCCGAGTGGGGATTGCCTCTTGGAATGAGTGGTAGATGTTTGTGCGCGGACTAGTAGGGACTACTGCTTTAAATCAACCCTGAGGATTGTACTAGTGTAGTTGGGGTGATTTCAAGATAAACTATCAGAAACCCCAAAAAGAAATATGGCCGAGATCTCTCTCCATAAAGCAAGGCTTTGGTTCGGTTCCCTCGGTCACATGCTGTATAGCATTCTGTGCGACGCCGAGGTGACAGGGAGAGCGCGCAGGAAATTTCAGTGGCTTTCGGGGGGAAATTAGGTCACGACACATGACACCAACACAAGCCCGAACAAGCGAGACGATGAGAAAGGAGAGAGACAGAGACGCCGAAGCCGAGGAAAAGAAAAGAAAGAGAGAGGCTGGCTTGCTTGTTGAATGAAAGATGGAATACTCTCTGTGAGATTTCACACGGAGGAATGACGGATGTGATCTCTCCTGTGCTTTAATAGAGCCGATGAAATCGTGTTAGGAGGGCCCAAAGGAGACAGGGCGGGTGTGGGTGTGTGGGTGTGGGGGGTGCAGCCACCGTACCCCCACCGAAGACAGATGGTGCCACGGTCTGTGAAGTATATGCACCGAGGGCTTCGACAGAAGAGCGGAAACGTGTCTTCACCTTCTCCCCCCGCCATTAAGCAGGGAGCTGCCGATTCAATTCCATTCATTAAAGTTGCAATCTTTTTAAGTCGTACGTCCTACCAGAGATTCGAACACCGGTCTCCCACGCGAGAAAACCCAAACATACACCGCTCAGTCGAGACTCGAGAGGCAATAGCCGCTTGTCCAGGGGAGACATTGTGCATACAGTATGAACGTCTGTAGTGCTACTTGTCAACCAGTAGCTGTCCTACCCCAGTGGTTCTCAAACTTTTTCACGTCAAGGAAAATGAAAATGTGTTGTGCCAGGGACCACCAGAAGCAAAGATTTGTGTTCACTAATGTTCAAGATATTTGAAAAATAGTAGATCTACAAGCTCATAGCGCGGCACTCGGTGCCGCGCTATGAGCTTGTATATCTGCTATTTTTGAATAGCCAACGTATAAGAGGTTATTTGTGCGACTAGATCCAATTTAAGGAACGGAGAAAGCAGGTGCACGGAAAAAGAAATCCTTGTAAAAGTATAGTCTAGACTCTAGTCGAAAATAAATCCTTGTAAAGTAGTTTAGACAGCCTTCAGTAAATAACAATGATTTTTTTTAATTCCCCAATTTTCCTTGAGGCACACAGGCACAGGCAGATATGCGCACGTACGCACGTGCACGCACATGCACGCGCACACAAACAGTGCTGCCTTGAAATGTGCGTGCCATTGTGTTCTCAGAACAAAATGAATCTCTGAGTACCGTGATTATACTAGACTAAAAGTAGAAATTGGGTTTCATCCTTCTCAAACATCATGCACAATCTTTATACCTTCAGAAGAATTTGGCACGTTAATTTAACTGCCAGAGTTAATTTAAAGTAATGCTAGGTAACTTTTTCAATAAAACTAAAGTTAAATTGTATATCTTTTGTGAGTGGCAAATGTTTCACAACACCCACTCCATGAATTTCACCCCCGAAAGCCTTTTATTTATATATTTTCTATTTATAACGTTGTCAGGGTTGACTGTCCCGCGAAAATGACGTCATCTGGACAGAAAATGGAAGCGGAAATGCACCGGTTTCCTGTTTGGCCAGGAACTACTGCACCGGTTTCCTGTTTGGCCAGGAACTACCGCGCTAATAACAAAAAGGAAACTCACGCTGATTTTAAGAGATTGTATGATTTGAAGAACGAAAAAAAAAAAACAGAAAAAGAAACACACAGCTCACGGTACTAACTAAAGCTCCACTGGCTAAGAGAAACGATCCACAGATCGTATAAAACAATTAAAAGAACGCTTTTTGAAACGCTTCCGTCTTCCGGTGAAAACGAATGGAATTCTGGGTAACGCAGTAATAAACGAACGGCCTGCAGTGACTGTAATGACCAGCAGAGGCTGCTAAAAATCTTTTTTTTTTAAATTTGCACTGTACAACTTTAACTCTGTCAGTGTTAAATTAAAGCTGCAATCTGTAATGTTCATGTCCTACACAGGATTCAAACCTGCGTAGTTAGGTTAGTGTGAGGTTAGGTTAGGGTTAAGGTAAGGCTTACTTATAAGTGATAATGTTGGACCAATGGCATGGCACAGTCATCCCACACGAGCACCACAAGTTCTACTGCTGCTCTAATACAAAAAGCCCATTTAGGCAGAGAACATATTGCATTTTGAGTCTCATGCAATATCTCTTTGTCGCATTCCTAAGCCAATACTTTGATTACCAGGTGTATTTCTCAAAGAGTCTACTTTGTGTCTCCTACCGGATACATTAGCAGTTTTCCGACCGCTAATCAAATTACTGGCTTAGGACTGCGACATAAACAAAAACAAATCCATGAATTCAATGGTTCATGGGGTGTGTAATTGATAGAAAATAAGTACTTTTTTGGTTGAACTACTCCTTTAACATAGTCTAAACCATATACAGATAGGTCAAAACAACGTTTTATTCACTAAAGAAAGTTACGCATTGCCGCTTTAGTCTCTGTGGACTGCTGTGTCTGGATTGTCAGAGGAAAAAAGGCACTCCAGCCAGCAAGCTATCCTGACTGATATAACAATTCACACAAACGGGCTTCTCCATTTAAACAGCGCTGTCAGAAACCCCACTAAAAACACAACACTAAAACAGCAACACAGGGGGAGGAAGATGGAGGGGAAATAGACCTCTTCAAGTCACTCGCGGTTTTGGGAAAGCCATCCAGAAAATAGAAGCCTAAACCCCATTATTTGCGGAACTATCTTTTGGCCGCACTCAGTAAGCAACGGTTACACTAAAAGCACATAGAATTGCAGGGTGGCCAGGCACAGAAATCAAATTAACCCATTCAGACCGGGAACGCATCTGTGTCAGTTTTAGATTTCTTTGGCTATTCAAAAATAGCAGATCTACAAGCTCATAGCGCGGCACCGAGTGCCGCGCTACGAGCTTGTAGATCTGCAATTTTTTTGGGAAAAATCTTGAAAATGTGTGCAAATCTTTAAATATATATTTTTAAAAGCAAACGTTTGTAACTCAAATCTTTGCTTCTGGGGATTCTACAACAGTTTTTTTAAACAATTATGTTGCTATAATATCAGTGGTTCTCAAACTTTTTCATGTCAAGGAGCCCCAAAATGAGATGTATTTGGCCGCGGACCCCCATCTGAAAATATATTGTTCCAGGGACCCCCCAGAAACAAAGATTTGAGTTAAAAATGTTCTCTTTAAAACATACAGTATATATATTATAAGATGTTTTCACGATTTTTCAAAAATGTCAGATCTACAAGCTCATAGCACGGCACTATATCTGCAATTTTTTTAATAGCCAAAGTATAAAATATGGATAAAGTGGTTACACAGATGCGTTCCCGGTCTTAATGGGTTAAACCAGATGCTCTCAAAGTGACAAATGCACCAAACTGTGAATTTTCCAGGAGACGCGCACAAGGCGGCTGGGAGGGGGAAGTCTCATTTCTGGGGCGTTCAAGGGGAATGTCACACTCTCATCTCTAGCAGAACGACCAAAGAGAGATAATGTCCGCCGTATTCTCTGGCTCTAGCTGGCCAATGGGGAGATGCCGAGAAAGGGCGCGTGTTTCTCTAGTGGAAAATTTAATTGTTGAGAGAAATAGTCCATACCATATAAAGATGGAAGGGGGGGAAAAAAAGAAATGAGGCGAGCCAATGATCTAGTCACATGTGAATTACGACAGCAATATACTGTGGTTTTATTTTCTTTCGTGATGTGCTGACATATGGGAAGCGCACCGTCGCTGTCGGGGTCGGAAACCTTGTATGTACGAAACTATTACTTTTCAGAAAATGGAGAAAAAAAAAGAACCTGTGTTTCAATGGATCCTTTGTAGTTATTACTGTATTTAATCACCAGCTGCTCTTAAAGGGATAGAATCGTAGTGAGCTTGTACGTCCTGTTGTCCCTAATTTCACGCAGCACTGTCATACAACAAAGTATAAAATAGGGCATTAAAGAGGTGGTGCCATGGTTTTGCACTTTTTCTGTTTTTCATGTGTCTATGAGGTTGATAGAACTTCATTAAGCCCCCCGGTGTTTTATGTCTTCTCTGACTATTTTGAGTTTCTTCCTGGAGGCTGAAACCTTGAGGGTCAAAGGTGCCAATAGAAAAACAGCGCTTTAATGACACAGTAGAAATATAACCTCCCCCCCATTATCATAACACAACAGGTGTGGGCATGAGGAGGAGGGACTAGGACAGGTGGGTGGTCTTGTAGGAGGAGAAGGAGGGACTGGTTCAGGTGTGAGGTGCTAAAGTGAGAACCAGATGTATACTTAATGAACTGGAGGCGTGTCCACATAAAACATAATTTTAACACTTTCTGTACACTTTTTTGAAAAAAAATCTTCCTCCTAGTATAACCATAATACCTGATGATTATGTTTTAGGGGGGGGGGGGTATCATTGAAAATCACGGCACCCTGTCTTTAATTTATGACAAAAAATGTGACAGAGTATTTTTATAATGTGGTATTGCTCCTTTTACTTAAAGGGTAAGACCACTTTGGTAGAGGTTTGGGTTGTGTAGTTACCTTGCCATGATGTAACTCCAAAGGTGGACAAGAAATCAAAAATAATTGCTCCATTGATTAGAAATTGATAATTCAAAATATGCTCCTCATTGACTTACATTGTACGGTAAAACAGCTCTCAAAGTCACTCTTTTAGCACATAAATTAACCCAAACATAGCTGATTCAGACAATATAGAGCATCACCAAACCCAGTACTGTTTTTTTTTTTAATAAAAATGTCAACTTCCTGTTGATTTTACTATTATGAAGATCTGGATCCGGATCCGCCGATCCAGTCCGGGTTTTCTACTTATCAAAAATGGCAAAATCAACAGGAATTTGACATTTTTATTTAAAAAAAAAAAACAGTACTGGGTTTGGTGATGTTCTATATCGTCTGAATCAACTTTGTTTGCGTTCGTTTTTGTCCTAAAAGAGTGACTTTGAGAGCAGTTTTACCGTATAATGTAAGTCAATGAGGAGCATATTTTGAATTATCAATTTCTAATCAATGGAGCAATTATTTTTTATTTCTTGCCCACCTTTGGAGTTACATCATGGCAAGGTAACTACACAACCCAAAAATCTACCAAAGTGGTCTTGCCCTTTAAGTAAAACATCTGAGTACTTCTTCCACCACTGAATATGAATACAAGGTTTCTGCCTGACAGTGACGATATGTCACACGCGAACAAACATGGTTCAGGACTCTGGGCATAAGAAGAAGTGGCAGACATTACGGACACTAAAAGAGAAGTGGCCATTTGGTAAACAGCCCTCATGACAATTACACATTCTCTCCCTTGAGCTTAATTGAGAAAGGGCTAATTGTTCGTGTTCCCCACTGGCTCCCCTACGGCATGAACACCAGCTGTCTGAGAGAGGGAGGGAGAGAGAGACACTAAAAGGGTCTGTGGCGGAGCGGACGCCCGATCCACTGCCATCCCGTACCCAGTGGTGGAAAGGGACTACTGTAAGTACAGTACATTTACTCAAGTACCGTACTTAAGTGCCATCTTGAGGTAAGTTTACTTTACTTGGGCATGTCAATTTTATACGTTATATACTTCTAAAAAAAAAATCTGAGGCAAATATTGTACTTATTACTCAACTACAATTATTTGAAAACGTGAGTTACTTTGCAGATTTTGATTATTATTACAAAACATCCACAAAGAATAGCCGATCTACAAGTTCCAAATACCTCAACGCGTTGTAAACTTGCAGATCAGTTATTTTTTAAAGATTCTGACAAATTTTGAAAATAATAAGTACTTTTTCTTTTGCTACTTATATTTTGGATGCATGTACTTTTTGTACTTTTACTCAAGCCAACATTCTGAATACAGGCATTTTTCTTGGTATTTCTACACTGTGGTATTGCTATACTTTTACTGTGGTAAATCATCAGAGTACTGTTTCCACCACCGAGGGAGAGGCACTAAAAACTGGGAGAGGAGGAATCTGTGGTTGGACGTACACGCCCCAATCGACCGCCGTGACTCAGGATGACATCATCGGTTTGCATCAACAGCAAGGTGCCTTCCCTTCGCGCGTTCCGCCGGCTGGCAGAGGGGGTCAAGGTTGACCTCCAGGAGAAAAGGACGAAATACACACACCATACACACACACACACGCACGCACGCACGCACACGCACACACACACACACACACACACACACACACACACACACACACACACACACACACACAGTCCTCTCCATGCACTTAATGTGAAATGAACGGGTTGCACTGAAGGGGCGATATCTCCTATAAATCCTTTCACATATAAGGGGGGCCCGGCGTGTGCGCGCGCGTGTGTGTGTGTGTGTATGTGTGTGTGAGCGCGTGCGTGCGTGTGTGTGTGTGTGTGTGTGTGTGTGTGTGTGTGTGTGTGTGTGTGTGTGGAACGATGCACGGCGGCAATTTTCAAATAGGACCCACAGGCCTGTGAATGACAGCTGATGAGGTGGGCCTATTACGCCCCGGCCTACTGTGAGTGCAAGGTTAGTTTTATTGACTGTATCATAAGCGTGGGCACAAATCACAACAAGGCTATCTGCTGGAAATCCATACCATTTTTTAACACCGCTCACAAGCTATCAAACGCTAAAGTCTACACCGACCGGGGGTGAGAGTACTGGAAATATGACTCCAATATCCCTCACCCCCCCCCACCCCACCCGCCCCCCAGTATGGCAGATAGCTCTTGTGGAATAGAGTTATAATAATGATTATGAAAGCATCCCTTGAAGCAGGAAATTACTGAGGTCTATCTTATGCCAGGGCACACGGACCGACCGACCGACCGGGCTTCCACAGTGAGAGCTACAGATTGGTATTCCAAGCAGTGGACAAATTATCACCTGCTCCCGAACGCTCTGCCAGTGTAATTGAATAATTTGAATTTGACATTTACATAGAACTATTAGTGGGTTTTTATCATTACAGCTTGACATTTAAATAATGTTTTTGAAATTATCAGCACATTATCTCCCCTTGTTAATTCAGATGCCCCCCCCCCGTCCCCTTCCCCCCATACACACACACACACACACACACACACACACACACGTTCAACCTTTAGCAATCCACATTGATAACGTGATTAGCGCAAAACATGGAGGAGAGAGGGACAAATAACCCCGTGCTTCAGCCTCGCTGTCCTGGAGGGAGACTTGAATTGGTGCACTCAGCCCTCGGGTAGAGAAAGACATTAGTCCTGGATGAAAGGAGACAAATTGGGCATGTCCAGAGCAGAGCCACTTTACTGGGAGACAAGTGTGTGTGCCTGGTGTGTGCGTGTGAGTGAGTGTCCGTGTGCTCGCGCGTGTGTGCGTGTGTGTGTGTGTGTGTGTGTGTGTGTGTGTGTGTGTGTGTGTGTGTGTGTGTGTGTGTGTGTGTGTGTGTGTGTGTGTGTGTGTGTGTGTGTTTTCCACTGCAGGATACTGTTCGTGTTTGTGTGTGCCGAGTTAAATGACACGTGTGCGTTCTTTATGTGTCAAAGGGCCGAGCATCACACCAAGCTGCAACATTCATCAGATCTGATCTACTTCAAAGCTTGCCGCCCCGTGCCACGGCGTATACCGCGCCGTGCTGTGCCGGCGATCTTTTGTCGTGATCTATAATTATCACAGCCTCATCGATTAACCACTTAACCCCTATATAATTCATCGTACGACAGACGGCGAAGATCGCCGATCTACAAGGTCACAATGCGTCGCATTGCGGCGGTAAAGAACAAAATGGTTAAAAGCTGGCTAAAAACGAATAAAAACAAAAGAAAACAAATATGGTCGGTTCTCACTCGCACACATTCTTTTCCACGTATCCCCCCCGGCTCAGCCAATGGCGGCTTCGGGAGGGAGGGACTACGTCCTCAATAATTAGAAACCCTGTCAACTGGGCTGTCGTTCATCAGTGCCACCACCATGTAATCAGGCTGAAAACAACACTCAAGGTTGGGGGGGGGGGGGGAGGTGAAATGCTAGTAGGGAGGCGTTTGGGTAGATTAAGCTAGAAGGAGAACAATAGCCTTCACTTTAACACAGCCTGTCAGAGGTCTGGGCTGGGGAAAATCGTGAATGGCGGCCCATCGTCTTTCTCTCTCTCCAGTCACAGACAGTGCTCGCCTCATCTCACTTTCCTCGCCAGTCAGCACTGTAAACAACGTGACAGCGGCCCAGATTAGATCCCAGACAGAGGGGGGGGCTGTTTTCATGTTAAAGTGTTCCATTCTCAGGTAGTCAGGGCCTGATATTGCTTGTCACTTAACCCATTGAGACCGGGAGCGCATCTGTGTGTCATCTTGTAAAAATTTTTGGGCTATTCAAAAATAGCAGATATACAAGCTCATAGCGCGGCACCGAGTGCCGCGCTATGAGCTTGTAGATCTGCTATTTATCTATTTTTTAATCGTGAAAATGTATGCAAATCTTTCATTATATATTTTCAAAAGCAAACATTTTTAACTAAAATCTTTGCTTCTGGGGGGGGTCCCTGGAACAAAATATATCAGTGGTTCTAAAACTATTTCATGTCAAGGACACCCAAAATTATATGTATTTGGCCGCGGACCCCCATCTCAAAATATGTTATTCCAGGGACCTCCAAGAACAAAAAAGATTTGAGTTCCAAAATGTTCGCTTTAAAAATATTTGCCAAAATGAGCTTGTATATCTGCTATTTTTGAATAGCCAAAGTATACAATAATGGTTAAAGTGTTTGCTTTCGCCGGTCTTAATGGGTTAAAGTATCTCTCTATTGCACAGTGTGTGTTATTCACTCTGCGTTTGTTTTTTTTTCATACTTGCGGGGAGGCTGAGGCTGAAGGCTTGAGTTATACTTAGTCGCGAGCAGGTGCCTCGCAGCAAAAATAGCCGATCTGCAAGCTCACGATGCGTCGCGCTGAGACGCATCGTGAGCTTGTACATCAGCCCGTTGTCGCTGTGCGATACCAATGTGCGACTAAGTATAAATTACGCCGAGAGCAGGGCTGGGAGGGATGAAGCACATTTTGTTTGCCTCTCTCTATCATATTTGGTTGATAGCAGTGGGGCCATTGAGTTAATGACATGGGGCTTCCACACTTCTTGAAATCATTTTCATAACGCTGCACGCCGAGGCGTCGCCGTAATGATAGCTTTTGATAACCGACAATCAAAGCTCTGTTGGCCTCCTAGAGTGCTACTCTCTGGAGATAAGGAGGGCGGGGGGGAACGCGGTTGAAGAGAGAGAGAGGAGAGAGAGAGAGAGAGATAGTGAGAGAGAGAGAGCGCGAGAGAGAGAGAGAGAGAGCGCATGTGGTGGGCTTGTGTGTATGCGGTTCGTGTTTACTTGTATTACTATACTTGTGAGGGCCAAAAGCGAGTTGTAAGCTTGTAGATCAGCTATTTTTGGCTTTCGGGTTAGAGTTAAAAATGCCCCAAAAAAATAATTATGTAGACATCTTTATCCTAAAATATTGATGTCCTCACAAGTATAGAATATATATATATATATACAGTATAGTGTGTGTGTGTGTGTGTGTGTGTGTGTGTGTGTGTCTGTGTGTATGAGTATATGTATGTGTATGTGTACTGTGTGTGTATGTGTGTGTGTGTGTGTGTGTGTGTGTGTGTGTGTGTGTGTGTGTGTGTGTGTGTGTGTGTGTGTGTGTGTGTGTGCGCGTGCGTGCGTGCGTGCGTGCGTGCGTGCGTGCGTGCGTGCGTGCGTGTATGTGTGTGTGTCCGTGCGTGTGTGCGTGCGTGTGTGTGTGTATGTGTGTGTGTCCGTGCGTGTGTGCGTGCGTGTGTGTGTGTATGTGTGTGTGTCCGTGCGTGCGTGCGTGGGCGGGCCAGTGTAAAGAGTGCTGGGGGGTGGGGTGGGGGGTCATCTCCAGTCATCTCGCAACAAGTATACAATCGAGAGGGTTTGAGTCCTTGGGGTTGACACGTGTACACAAGCAGTAATTGATGGCATTTTAAGATGCTGTACATGGAACTACAGTGTTACCCTATATAAACACAGATATATACACACACCAATATCCACCCACCCGTGCACACACACACACACACACACACACACACACACACACACACACACACACACACACACACACACACACACACACACACACACACACACACACACACACACACACACACACACACACGCACACACAGAACCCGCCCACGCCTATACCCAGCCATCCATCGCCACCGTCCACACACGCACACGCACTCCACACCTTGGAGGCATGGGTAATCAGAGGGATTTATTGAACGGCTGCGGTCTCCCCTCACTCTATCAAGTCTTTCTTTATGGGCCCTGTGATTAATGAGGGTGCCACGATGGGGTGGGGGGACGGACGAGATGGGTGTGGAGAGAGAGAGAGGCCTGGCGGTGAGGGGAGAGCGCCGTGCTGGAGACCTGAGCGGAATGAGCCCCGACCCCGTCGCCCCACCGACACCGCTGACATATCCCTGTCCTGTCGTTGAGGGGGGAAATGGGGGGGGGGTTGGGGGGTTGAGGAGGAGGGGTGGGGGAGGCCGCTCGTGGTCCTTCTTATTCGTCTTCGGTTCGGATTTATACAACCAGACTGGAATGAGTGCCTCCTTGGATGACAGGCGGGAGGGGGGGGGGGGGTGTTGTAGGGGTGTGGACCAGGCCATCTATAATTCAAGCAAAAGGCTTGGTTGAAATCTGTGACAAAAATTACCACAGATAGACCATGAATAATTAATCGTCGAGAATGGCAACACTTAAAGACCTTGAAAAGCATTTCTGTTCAAATTAAAAACGCGTGGAGGAAGAGGAACGCACTTGTCGCCACAGCATGTCTTAACTAGCGCTGGCTGGCTGGCTGACGTCCTCTGGGGCATTCAGGCGACAGTGTTACAAACACACAGCACACAGCAGGCTTCCTGTTGGAGAAGTGCTGAGGAGATACCGTACCGAGGAGAATTTTTGGTGTTGTTCATAAATGCTCTGCATTTCTATAGCGCCTTTATTCAAAAGCTTTAACATGTACGTTTACCCATTCACCCACTCATACACAATTCACACACTGACGGCACCGAGGAAACCGTGCAAGGTACCGCCATCAGTCAAGTTCGGTGTACTTTGCCATAGGATGGTGTTACGCACTGAATATAGCCAATCCATATGCTCCAGAACGCGTTGCAGAAGCGTATAGATCTGCTATTTTTGACGCACAGCGGTGTAAAGCGCATACATTGGGCATTAGGGGTTCAGTATCTTGCTCAAGGACGTCTCGACACGAAACCAGGAAGAGCCGGGAATCGAACCGGGAATCGAACCGGGGTTCCCAAACGGCCAACCCGACCTCCCGGCGGCTGTGTAGGATGCCTCTAATTGGGCCTGGAGCGCAGCTGATGTTCCACCAGAGTATTATTTTGCGCACATCTGTTCCCGAGGGCCTCAATTCCAAGGTGTTTGGAGAATAGATAGATGGAGAGATGGAATAGCGAAGAAATAATAATAATGAAACGGCCATAAACGCAGCATGTCCCTCAGCCTGTTCTTTCTGTCTCGCATGCCGTTTGAAGACACGTCCTTGGGAAGAACACAATTCGCCGTTCGCCAGCTTTTTATTGTGGCACGCCAATAACCTTCCCCCGGCAACACAAACTCAATCTCTCCTGTTTTCTATGGCTGACAAAAGAACACAAATTCAATGTGCCTCAAACGAAGGCCCCTCATTCACCTTGCCACAGACAATATAAACCCTATAGATCACATGACTGCTAACAATTGTTGGCCCCAGACCACCGTTATCTCAGATGGTGAGGCGAAGTGGCTTTCTATTCATACCTCAAGGCAACAATGACTTTAATTAGAAGCAGTGTCAGGCCCAGCAAACAATTTTCCTTTCTTTTTAGGACAGACAGAGGTGCTCAATCTCAGCCCTGGCAAAGAAAAAAAAAAGAGTGAATAGTGTTTTAGGCATGTCTGTCATAAGATAGGAGACCTTCACTGAGCAATTCATTTCTCTCAGGAATTGATTAAGGTGGGGAAAAAAACAATGGCAATGCGGCCAGCAGGTGGGGTCAGCAATTCATTAATAGGTCATTAAGTTAAAAAAAAATCTGATCTGCAAGCTCTAGATGCTAGTTTCTGCTAGTTTCGAGAAGAAACAATAGTGACAAATTTCAACAAATTTCGGATCATTTTAAATGCAACAATACCAGAGTGAGAGCTATGCCACGATATTGCCTTGATTATTCTCAGTAAACTAAAGCACAAATGAGCTGGCCAGATGTATGTATCAAGATGACCGGAGACGTCGAAGAGACAGATATTGGCAGGCCATAAACTTCTCGTTCTCAGGAAGGAAGCCATATAACATGTATTAATTAATTAATTATGTAGCTTCTGCCAGGGTTTTTTACCTTATATTGACGATCTTTGCAGAGCCACGGGAGCCGTGATGTGCGCGTGGATGTAAACAAAGCATGTCTGGGGGATGGGGGAGGGTCTGATCTATCCACCAGAGAAAAAAATGTGTAACCACAATCGGCCATTTTGTCCCGGTTGGCTGTTGTATAACAGCCGTTTTCACCAAAAAAAGAGGAAAAAAATAGATAAAACTGATAAAGAAGGAGTGAACGAGAGTGTCATTTTTTGGGATGACGTCACATCCGTCCATTCCTTCTTTCAGGGTCCTAGGATCATTCCTAAGTTGCGATAGAGCATCCTCTTGTGGATTTTTTTGTTTTGTTGAAAAGACGAGATCTCCGTCAATGGCAGGGAATGTGTTAAACCATGATTCTACTCATCACTACTCTTTCCACCCTACAGACACTGACCTCCTTCCCTGGCCATCAAAAAGAGTCTCGCTCTTTTGCAATTAGAATCAAGGGGGCTGAATGCAGATCTCAACCTTGGTGTGTGGGTGAGCCTATAATTGCCCGGCTCCTCCCTCGCTCTCCACATTCTGTTAAACGAGTGTTTAAGCGAGGGCTGCTCCCTGATTACCGCCGGTTCCCCTGTGTTTAATAGCACTCAGCGGCAGCGCCGTAGAACGGCAAACTAAAACAAACAGATGAGCCTACTACTCCCACGTGGCGTTTGGAGCGGCGCAGATGGGAGGCAACTTATATAGATGGGGCCGCGGTGCTGGCAGAGGCACCCCAGCGCCGAGCAGGTGTTTGAGCACGGAGCGGACTTCGTGTCCCGCTGTCTGAAATGCAGGATGGGATGGATAGGGCCAGTCCAGAGCGTGGAGGTGGACCAGACATGGTCTTTCTTCAAAACCCAGGCTGTAATGTAGTCTGTGATCGTCTCTCGTGTTGATCGAAGGCAGCCAGGGGGGAACCAGATGGTTCTTCTTCGAGTTTAAGTATGATCGCAGGTGTTCAGGAGGATGAAGCTGACCTTCTGCAGAGAATGTCTGTCAGTGAGCGAGCGGCTACAGATTTAGTCAGTGTTTGACCACTTGAGCCTTATCTCAGGAATAGCATAAATTGCCGAAAATAGTCCATCTACTATTTCTACTACTCTAGAAGAATTTTTGAAATTTGGAGAAATGTGAGGAAATGTTGACCTTTCATTATAAGTGGCCGTGGCAGTCCATGGCAGCACACGGTTGTTAATGCTGTTAGTGAGCACAGTGTGAATGCAGCGGTATCTCTAAGCAAAACATTGAAATAACTAGGATTTACTGTTTGATTGGTGCTATTCAGTCACACAAAAGTATATTCAATTCACTTTCAAGTCTTACTGTGGCAATCCATACCCATCCATCCGGTTCATCAAATACCTCAGAATGCTTTGTGAATACTATTCAACGTTATGTCTGGTCAACAAGGACTCATCCTCACATAACGGAGTCCTGTGCTAACTCATGTACTCAGCTGGTAATGGCTTCTCTGTGTGAGACGGCGCCTCAATAGCACTGCTGAAAAGCAGCGTTGCCTGCCGAGATGCTAGGCCACCACCTGATCATCACACAGTGACCCCGCTCATGTAGGGGCTCAGCAAAGTGGTAAACAACCTCACGCACGCACACGCACGTCCATCACAAGCTAGGAGAGAGTACAGTCATGCTTCTTTACCTTTTCTCCCCATTCCGATCAGCACAGCAAAATAAATTATTAAGCTAGTAATCCTGGCCAGGAGGAAAAGCAAACAACAATAAAGAGGTAGCAAGTTGTAAATTTCATGTGGAAAACCAAAACAAAATGTTTTCCCATGCAGTCATTCTGCGAGCTCCCGAGAGCCACGAATAACCCCAAAAGCAATCATAGCGCCTCGGATGAAATAATACCTTTTTTATGCTCACAATGGAATGAAAGCACTGAAATGGTGTCGTGGGAAAGAGAACCACACAAGACCACCCATTTGCTTTAAACTGCATCCAAAATGAATAAATAAGTAAATATAAAGAGCATTCTGTCATTAGAAACACACCGATCTCTGGTCTGCAAAGTGACCAAGAAGAGACTAATGACGACGACCGACGTGGGATATGCAGGAGGCGGCCGTATCATCCTGTCCCACACGTTTTCATTAGAGCATTTGTACGGCAAGTGCAGGAATCTATGGGCCTGTCCATATGAACAGTGATGTATCACGGTGCCCCGTGAGCCTTAACCGTTCAATTAGGAGCTCTGCTGAGGCCCGTGGCCTGTCACCGGGAACGACCGGCCTGAGAGAGCCGGACAAGATCAAGAGCTGCTTCCTCAAACACACTTCAGGAGCCGCGGCCATCAATCTCCCTGACTGTGGGGGCGGTAGTGGGGTGGTGGGGTGGCCGGGGGGGTGGCGGGGGGGGGCAGGACCCCCGCAGGCACTGGCCCCTGCTCTGAAGGCTGAGCAGGTAGTATCCATCCATCCCTATCAGCCCTGACTAAAAATGGACGAACGCACGACCTTCACACAAAAAAGGCAGAGGGGGGTTTGCCCCCCCCCCCCCCTCCCTCCCTCCCCCATGGAAATTCCCATTTCCATCAGCACTTCTCGGGACACCAAATTAGGTGCTGTGAAAATGCTGAGGCTAGGTTTGTATTGTTCTCCGAGTTGGCAGCACAGCATGGGAATTTAGATGGTTAATGTAGTGAAAAGGGCAATTTGTATCATTAGGAGTTCACAAAGTGTTTATGCACATATAAGGAGTCCCTATAATGGCAACGGTAAAGAAACAATATGAGTGGCTCGAACACAAGGTGCCGCTTTGCTTTACACACGGCATCAATCTGTGTTGCTGGTGAATTAGCGAGGGGCTGGGCCTTTGAAAGGTTTAATAAGCATGCAGTTAGAGAGTTAACCATGTAGCAATGCCGGTTTCAGCACTATAACAAACTATAGATCATATCAGTTAATGGTGTCACACGCATAGCATGTCAAACTAACGAGGGATTTAACACAAGTCAACATAAGGTTGCTAATGCCTGCTTGGTTTATGCTGGAAACAAGCTTATACGTTCCTATAGGCAGTGGCTGTAAATTAGTGGGTATAGGCTACAGAAGTCACCTGGTAATCAGAAGGTCACCGGCTCCCCTCCCAGGCCGGAGCTGAGCCAAGACACTGAAGCCCTTACGTTTTACTGGGTGTCAAAAGTCGATTAATTGCACATTGGCAGTTCTTTGTTCCTAGTGCAAGGAGACTGTGAAACGACAATATCCCTAAGGTTTTTGTGGCCTCCGTACAGCATAGTTGTTGGACATCCTTTGTTGTGGTGTCTCTGTTCCCATTGTGGTGACGACAACAAACCACTACTTATATATAAAGATTACAGGTCCTGACTAGAGTTTAGCCGACATGCCGTCTGTAGCCTACTGTTGCGATGGAATGGGAGATAACGTTAAAGATTGTTTTTTTACATTCTGTTTTCAAACAGTAAGCATTCTTTGCCTTTTGTAAAAGAGCTAGCACAATAGAATCCTACAAAATCCCATGAGGTCTGAGTAAAATAATAAACGCATCTCTTCAGACTCACCGGCACACCTGGTCCTGGCCCTCAGCGGTGGTCCGGGCGCTCCTGTGCCTCCCTCCAAGGGTCTGGTGAGTAAAACGCTGATCTCGTACTCGGTGTCGGGGTCCAGGTGGCCGATCTTGTGTGTGGTCTTGTCGACGGGCTGCAGGTCGTACATGGTGCCCGACACGGTGCGGTACTCCACCTCTCTGTCGATGATGGGGCCGTCGCCGTTGATGGAGTTGGCGTTTAGCTGGATCCAGAGGTAGGTGGCACCGACCGCCATCAGCTGGGGCGGGGCGATCGGAACAGGTGGCTCTGGAGAGGCATTTGGGAGACAGTGCTGGGTTAGAAGACGTCAACTTTCAGTATTCATACAATATTCACACCTGTGACCTGACAGTTTCCACTACACACTGACAAAACAAAACAGAAGTCCAACGTGAAATGTCCAGACAACAAAATGTTTTTCCTCCATGAAGTTAGACATTAGAAATGTGCATATGGTACATGTACCGTATATTGAAAATAAATTAGGGTTGTCAAAATGAATGCATTAACCTATGCAATTAATTTGAAATGCGCTATTAATGCCATTGACGTTAATGATTTGAATTACGTCAATGTCGGTTTTATTTTGGAATGTACTAGGTGTTATTTGTGTTTGCAGTGTGACTTGACAGTGGCCACTGTTCATAAAATGTTTTGATTAATCGCAGCAAATTCATGAGAAGAATGAATGCATTTTATTTAATGTTATGTGTAGTGTATATTTAGCCTGGTAAACCCTCCCTCCGGAAATCTCATTTCAATTCGATTTCAGAAAGGAGTCTGGTCTGAAACGCCTTTCTCCAATAATCGCTCTGCTCGCCGAGCCGACGAGCCTATCAGCGTCGTCGCTCATTGTTCTGTGATTGACAGCGACAGTTGGCCAATCAGGTGGCGAGTTCGAGTGAGCCCGAATGAACCCGAGTGCAGCCTGAGAGCCGCCGAAAAAAGACGAACGGCAGCCATTGTTGTTTGTGCGAGTGCCTTCACTTCTTACTTTCAGTTTTATAACGCTTTCAAACTTCTTTTTTGAGGCACGGAATTTACTTATAAGATATCGTTTGGATAGAATTTAGTTGTTTAACTTCATATATGTGGTCAATTAATCATGACAGAGCCTATTTAAAAATATAAATTTAGAGAACCGGCAGGGGCGGGGAGTGACACGCATGTATCCCAATAAGGCAACCTATTTTCGGCATGGCCGTCCCAAAAGTCCCGTTGCGTCACATAGTCTGGAGCTCGTCAAATTGAACTGCTCATTGGCTGAAGGGGAAAAACGATCATTGGTTGAAGGGGTTGTCAGTCAACGGTATTACTCCCGCCCAACTCCAGCCCACAGCGATTATTGCAGAAAGGCGTTTCAGACCAGACTCCTTTCTGAAATCGAATTGAAATGAGATTTCCGGAGGGAGGGTTTACCAGGCTAGTGTATATTGTAAAATAGTATTAAATAATAAGTCGACAGAAGACTTCTGTCTAAACAATATTCCAGTGAAAGGGTTTGCTTTACAAAAGCACCACTTTTTTCCCCTTCTTCTTTTTTTTTTTTTTACAATGGTAAGGGTTAAAAGGGCTATGTGAAATCTCTGTGAATAAACACTTACAAGTATTGAGCAAATAAAGTGCTCAAGATCAATTTTGTCTGGTAAACAAACAACCTGAAAGTAGAATCCCTACATGTTCACCAACAATGCGAGCTTTTCAATAGAAAAGGCCATTTCAGAAGAAATTCATGCTAATCAATAGTTCCAACACATGGCTCATCAGCAGCACTAAACTGCCTGAGTCATGCAATCAGCAGTGGTTTTGAAGGCGACAGCAGCTTTCAGCAGTAGCATAAATGAAATCAGCTGGACCTTGGGAAATGCACTGGCCTGTAGCCTATACGTATATATTGATTTCAATCAGAGGACAGCTACTGTACAACAGCCTCTGATAATTGACAACTACTTGAGTTGTCTTTTGTCTTGTCTACTTTTCCATCGCATTGCAAAAGACTATTACAGTTAGAAATCCCTGGACTCCAGTGATAGACAACGTACATGAGCAATGCACGCATGGTCCATTTAAATGTAGCCATCCCATATGCAGTCAGGAACTGACTGTCACTGTACATTCTGTACTTAACCACAACCTCACTCACAGGCTGGAAGACAGCTCCAGGCCTGTGTTGCCGTACACATGTATGAACCCCTCTCTCTGCCTTGTCTTTCCTGTCATTAAGGCAGTCACACAAAGGGGGGATTTGTCTGTAAAAGGTTGATAGCTACTCGGTGGTATTGTAGCACAGTGCTGCTGAAGACACATAATATACTGTATCAGGTTGTTGTGCGTGGTACTTTGACAGGCATTAGTAAGAGATTTGTTTGTGAGATCTGTTGCTTTATGTGTTGTTTTGGTGTCTTGTCTGATGGTGGGCATGTACTAGCAGATACATAGTGTTAAATAAACAACCTAGCTTGGGAATATAGGAGGTTGGTACAGTTTGGAATGCAAATACATGTCTGAGCACCATGCCTACTGTGAAAATACCTTGGTTATACTGCTTATTTTTTGGCCCAGCGTAGTGCACTTTTAAACAAAGCAGAAATGCCCCAAGATGTATTATTTTATGATTGAATTTAATTTAAGATAAAAAATGTAGAGCCCGGTATCAGGAACTTCAGTTATTACATTATTGGCTGCTACATTCCCCTAATATGGAGTAATCATTAACTGGACACCCAGTTAATGATTCATTTACAAATCAGGGCATGAAACTGATTTTCTCCTTCAATCACAAGAGCAGGTGGATGTTATATCTATAAAATCTCACTTTTATCTCACTACCCAAGTCCTTCAGACATGCTTTAGTTTGTTGGATAACTTTTTATTTTATTGTAGAGACATCACTTTTACATAAAAAATACAGAACTCATTGGTGTCTTTGCAAGTGACCTTTCCTTTGTGACAACATTTGCACATTCTTGCTTAAACCATATGTACTTTATTTTAATGAGATCTCTAAAAATGTCACAGACAACCGTGCCATGCCCAAATGCTGTTTCAATCCATCCCTGCAGTAATATTTCAGAAATATGTAAATTCAATCTTGCAATCTCGTCATCAGACGAAATAAGAAATAAAAAGGAATCTTCCGAAGGTCATTAGCAATTGGAGCAATACATTTAGAATTCAACCCATTCATTTAAAACATGTTGGCTATTTTTTGGTTTTGAAAGTATACAAAGAGTTTTTGTTACTTTGCAACCATAAATACGACTTAAAAAACGTCAGCGGTTTGTTTTTACATGCTGTGATCCCTGAGCAACTAGGTTTTCTGAAATATGTACGTTTATTATCTCTGTCTTAAATGGTGACTGAAGTCCCCACGACTTCTGGAAGAAAGAAAAACCAACATCTTATAGCATACTACTTTATATGAGTTGACTTCAAATATATGCTTCAGTCTCAGTTTTTCATATTCCTTTGTGCAAATCCTCTCTCCCTTTTGTGGCGACTGGAGATTTTTCTTCTGCACCACAATCAACTTTTTGCCCATCCCTGTGCTATTGTGTCAAAAATGAGATCATATGTTTTATGCTGCAAGCGCTGTCTCCTAGTGCAACCTAACACCAGCTATTGTCAGTGGAGAAGTATGCCCCTGCAGCCAAGACCCTGCTTAGGAATCTTCCCTTGTCACATATTACAATAGAGCCCGGTCCCACAGGCCGCGGAGAGTGGCTCTAATGAGAGCACGCATGTAACAGAATAATACCATTAGCCGCCTGGCTGCTTCTGGTGGAGTTGTCATGGAGAGTGGGAGAGGGAGCGAGGGCTCTCCAGGGTGTATTGGGAACAAGCTGAGGTGTCCTACAGAACGGTGGCTGCATGGCCAGGCAGATGGTTACCCCACCACGCCCCCTGGCAAAGGTCCCTAAACTCCCCTCTAATCCAAGCTGCTGGCATTGCTGTCAAACACCACCTATAAGAGCATCGTTTCTGAAACCCACGGACCACTAGTGGTGCACGGCATAATTGCAGGTGGTCCGTGGGAAAATGTTTTAAAAATGTTTACAAATATATATACTGTATATTAAATAAATAACAAATATTTATATCAAATTTAAGAAAAATTATAGAATAATAAAATAAAGCGAATAGGCGTAGCGTTGGGAAAAAAGCTTATGACTGTTGAGGGCTTGATAAAACTTGTTGCTTGCGGTGTCGTGCAAGGAAAATAGGCAATCTACATGCTCAAAACATACTGTAACACGCTGCGACGCATTGTGAGCTTATAAAGTGGCGATGACACCAGTGCGCAACTAAAGTAAAAAGTCGGCTTCAATATTATTAATTTAAAAACTGTGACAAGCCAGCTTCTTATAGCGAACCAACCAGCTAATCCAGCACATCTTCTCCCAGTCGAACATGCAGGCCAGAAGTTAGACAGTAGGTAGCCAGATGGGAGGATGAGGCGATCCAAATAGTGAGTGTCTCCCTGGGGGCTCATTTCGAAGCTCCTTTCTTTCAATTGTACACCCCCCCCACTCTCTCTTTATTGTTCACCCCGCCAGACTCAACCGTGGATATATGTCTTAAAAAGGGATTTAACCGAGTTAAGCGGCAATATGTTCCGTTTAATTTAAAACGAGGGGAGATAGAATAGAACCTGCTCCGTTCTAATAGCGTCCCTCAAAAGAGGAAGAATTGGTACAGAATTTCGTGGACAAATTGGCCATCGCGCTCTCAGTCTCCGATGACACCCGCTGTGACACACAGGCCCAAAGGGCCATCAGTGCACTGCAGGGTGTCTAGCAGCCTGCACAGCAAATTCAGGAGTGTTAATTTACTGTGAGAGTCGTGCACTTTCACAGTTAAATTAACACGTCTGTACGACTGTAATGTACCGTGTGCCGTGACTCATATACTGTAAAGCTATGGCAACAGTGAGCGAACACCAGACATCCTCTGTGTTAAATCACGAGAGCTCCATGGACAGCTCGACACGCTGTGTCAATCTGTTACAATCCGTGAATAATTAATGAAGAATCAAACTGTGGTTGAGATTTAAAAGGTAAGGCATTGCCGCTTTTACGAGACAGCGCGGTGGAGAGAAACAGGAAAGTAGGAGGATAAATAACCTGGTGTGGTTTCGAACCCCCGAATTGGGCCGCAGACCCCCATTTGAGAATATTTTGTGCCCGGGAGTGACCCCCATTAGATTTGTGTTTGATCTTCAAGATCAAACGATTCCTAAAATGTTTTCAAAGATTTTTCACAATTCTTTTGAAAATATCAGATCTACAAGTTACTTGTCAAGTGGCTATTTTCGAACAGCCAAAGTATAAAATAGTAATTTTGCTGGGGACCTCCTGGAACCCCCTAAAGGACCATTGGGGGTCCCTGGAGCTCACTTTGAGCACCACTGTGTTAGGCAGCAGGAGGAAAACGAAAAGCACCCAGGTAACAAAGGAAGACCTCACAGGCATCTAGTAGTGAGTCCCTGTTTCCTGAACATACATAATATTTCATGTATTATAACACACGGCTGACTGGCGCCATTCAAAACCAGCCCGCGCTGTATTTCACTCACAAGGTCCATTTGTGTAACAATGGGCGGCTGAAGGAGTCTGATGTATTGTGGCAATAAGCGTTTCCATTTAACCGTGAGGGGTTAGCGTCTTACGCTGATGAAATAAACTGCTCTACTGTAGGCACGGTAATCCTCTGTTCAACGGCCATGGCAAGAGGGAGCAGTGAAAATAACCACACACAAGTGCAGAAACACACTTTCAGACATTAAAGTTTCTCTGGGTAATACCACACAAGGCAGTATTAAGCTTAATTTATAGTCCACACCGCATGATGGGTTTGCTTTGGTAAAAATAAGCCAAACAGCGAGCAACCGCTAACAACAGCAAGCAACAGCTAAAGACGCGCTAATATGTGATGTGACACATTGTTAGCAGTTGCTAGCAGGTGTTAGCAGTTATTAGCTTGAAAATCAGTTCTGTTCAGAAAACGACGGCATCAAACTACGGCATAGGCTTTAGTGGCGGCGGGTGCACCGGGAGGTGACTAGGAATATCCCCCCATATTGGCTGAGATCGGTGACGGAGCACAGCTGAGAGTGACGGCCACACATCAGCGAACAACTGTTGTGGCGATGATGACCATATACGGCCTGGCGACAGCTGTGTTCTACTCTAACCACAGCACCTGCCTGCCTGTCTGCCTGGATGCAACCACATACTGTACACGAATGACATACACACATTTACAAAACCCATTCCATTAATATAGCACATTATTGATAGATACGTGCATACTGTAGGCACACACGGGCACACGCATGCACACAAAAAGTCCACACTAAATACAAAAAGCAAAACAGAGCAAACAAAAATATACGACTCTCATTCACACATATTATCTACATAAACACATGGTACCACTTGAGCCCTATAATCCCCTATTCATGAGGGGAACAAGAGGCAAATAGTTTTGGTGTAGATAAAAATAAAAGGGCGCACCAAGTGCAGCACCAAGCCACCAGCTCGGGTCTGTTTTACTAAGTATACAGGGTGTAAGTGGTTAACACACACACATGTATGCGCGCACACACACACGCGCGCGCACACCACCCTCTGCCGCCCACCTTGCAGCCTGCAAAACAAAAGAGCTGCCACTGTGTTCCGATGTTAATCAGGCTGTTAGCAAAGCCCTCTCTTGCTCTCCTATGCAACATCTTCCGAGTGTCTCTCGTTAAGATGCGAGAGGTCCTCATTATGTCATCTACTCTCTTAATTGGGCTTGCCGCGTGTGAGGAATTGATCGTCTGCAGATAACTGTATGAGGGACGGCGGGTTGCGCGCGGGGGGTGGGGGGGGGTGGGTGGCGATGAGCCTGACCGTGGTGCTGCCTTTGATTTCCGGTGCAGAGGCTTTTTTTCTCATTAGCGGTGACACGGCCAACGCCGCGCCAGCCTCTCGGCTCACCAGCTTTGCGGCCCGCCAGACTCGCCTGGCTGGCGCGAGACCCGCCTTGAATCGTGAGGTGCAGCTTGGAACCTGCTATAGTGGGGCGGGGGGTGGGGGGTTGATTCTGGCCAGGCTGAGGCTTGGTTGGACACGGGCAACGTTCGGGCAGGGGAGCGACTATCAAAGCCTTTCAGGACCTGCTGAGCAGAGCCACCACATGGGGTGGGGGTGGGGTGGTGGGGTGGGAAGAAGGAGGAGGAGGGGGGGGGCTGGGGGTACAGCGGGCTCCAATGTGCATGACGCTCTGGAACAAGCACTTGCATGGCACTTCCTCGTCGGCGCATAAATCTGATGGAAGCCTGGCATGAAAAGGCAGAAGTGATTATCCGGGATAATCAAGCATTCACTCTCCTCATGTTGAAGGAAAGGCAGTGTATGGTAATAAGGTGGGGGAGGGGGTGGTTGGTGGCAGCGTGACTGTAGAACGCTCATAATCCACAGAATTACTCCGTGGTCACTCCTCCCAAAACGAGTCCACGAGATGCGGTGAACACACATTTAAGTAGGACTTACGATTCAAAGACGTTACGGGGGGAGGGGGGATGGATAGGGGGGGGTTAAGCACTTGCTTTACGACTAGGTACAATAAGATGAGATATCGGGTTTTTATGTGAGACACTTATGACCGTGAAAGTGCCCCTTCTTTTTTTCCTCCCCCTGTGCTGACAAGTTGGCTTACGCTGTAGTCATTGAAGTGTGAAATCTCGGCTGAATTCAAAGTAGGTTTTTTCCGAGAGCAAAGATCTGATAAACGCCTGAAATCTAGCAAATTACCGCATGCACAGGAAACATTTATGACATGCCGGGCACTTTACACACTTTCACTTGGTTTGTCTGCTGGTATCGCACATCTACAGTAGTATAGTGACTCATCGAAAGCGGAAATCAGCCAAAAATATCTGCGTATAAGGAGTAGAGACATGTACTGTGTGTACTTTGTGTGGGGGGGGGGCGTGCGTGTACAAGTAGGTGCGGTGCGGGTGTTTGTTTACATTGACGCAGCTCTGTGTGTAGCTTTTGAGTGCCTCCAGTATGTCAGTAAATTTTCCTTGAGCACACCGCTGAAGCACACTGATACACACGGCCAGAGAGACGTTATCTCTTGCTGTACTCTGGAGCCGGGCCATTCTGGCATGATTGACAGACCTCGATCTGGACAGCCGGGATTAAACCTATCAATCACATAAAGCTGGGAGACACAAAAAAATACAGGGCAGTAAATTCAATTGAGAGCGCAGGGGGAGAAAATTGAGGTGAAGAAATATAGAAGGCCATTACCGGGCTATGGGGCTATAGGAAAGTGAGGCCTTGCAGGATTTAGCTTCACAGGACTCCATAAATTCATATCAAATGACTGCAGGAGTGTAATATCAGAGAGGTTACTGTAAACCGTGGCGTCTCCTGCCTTTGTGCTCTTTTGGGTGGAATCGTGCATTCGGTCAAGGGCAGCGTTTACAGGGGAAACTATTAAAGCCTTCTGGGTAACAAATCAACATATAAAAAAAGAAAAGGACTCTGTATTTTCAGTAACGCCTTTGAGGGCAGGAAAATACAAGCACTTCCTGTTTATCTCGCTGACTTTGTTGTGCGCGTTGGAGGACACGAAACAAGAAGCCAAACACTCCATGCCACATGTTTTGTCCGGGTCTGGCTGCCTCTGTGGTTGTGTACCGAGCTCGCCGTGGGCGGGGGGGGGGGTTCGGTGTGCGTGTGTGTGTGTGTGTGTGTGTGTGTGTGTGTGTGTGTGTGTGTGTGTGTGTGTGTGTGTGTGTGTGTGTGTGTGTGTGTGTGTGTGTGGGGGGGGGGAGGGTTGCGTGCACGGTACTCACGTTTTATGGTTAGCTCTCCATAATTGGACACTCCGACCCCTTTGTCTGAGTGAACTATGCAGCGGTATCGGCCCGAGTCGCCCTTGGTGGTGTTGTCCACGTCGAAAGTGCCTATGAAGCGGCGGTTGTTCCAAGGTTTGGTGGCTTTCATCGGGGCCTCGCGTCCGCCTATGCCCTGTTTGGAACGGAGACAAAACACGTGCGTGAGCCTTAAAAAAAAAATGGACGGGTTTAATTAGCAAAGTGACTTGACCTTGTGTGTGTTGCAGCCACCGTGGGGGGTCGTCGTTGTCGCTTGCTCTGGTTTGCGCGCACGTGTGTGTGTGTGTGTGCGTTGGTGCGCGCATGCTCGTTTGTGTGTGTGTTTGTGTCCTATCGTTTCCACCGGTGGACGATTGGTGTCGATACATTTATCTCACACACGCACGTGTGCTCGTGCGCACGCCCGCTCGCGCACACCCCCATACACAGTGGGCCCTCCCCAGCTGTCACCTCTCACAGCAGGCAGATGGGGGACATTTGTTCATTAGAAATATTTCTTCATTACTGTCATCGGGGGACTTCACTTAATGTTTGTTTTCCAGCCCTGCTGCTAATGAGGACGTGTTTGTTAAAATGATGGAGTACCTGGCAGCGGACCTTTACCCGGCACCGAGCTCTCACTGATCACACGCGTGGCAGTGTGCTTAGCAGCGGGGCCGATAGGGTTATGTCTGCCAGATGCACCCGCCTTTTCGCAACCGCTTTGGAACAAGGTCAACCCCGACACTCTGCTGCTGCGGATCTGCAGCAGCAGCAGCAGCAACAGCAGCAGCAGCGGGCATAGTGCGACAGCGGCCAACAGAGCTATATAGGTTAAGACTGCATGCTGTGGTAACAAACGGTTGTCCGAAACACAGGCAGGCGGCTTCTGGAAAATCTACGACCCACTGGGGATGTGTCTGCACCAGTTATGATGGATAGGGTGCGAGATAGTTATTTACTGCATTGAAACCACTTTCGACCCGGTGTCCCAATTTTGGCCATGTCATAGTAGGTGAGAATTCTCCCAATTTTACCCCAAGTGTTTCCAATTTTAACATGGTTTCCCAAAATGTGACAAATTGTTCCCCAATTTTTCAGCAATTTGTTACATGTTACAAGCTCACAACAACAGCCTTGATGTGACGTGAACTTGTACTGTAGATCTGCTATTTTCGCTATTTTTGAAATACACCGGCGTGCGACAAAGTATAAAATAGGGCTTAAAGGGATAGTTCACCCAAAAAAAAGTTTTTTTTCAATCGATTAAAGACTTCAATCCATGGAGACTTGAATTCATGGATATTTTTAAGTTTTTGTCGCATTCCTAAGTCAATAATTTGAGGACCAGCAGACCAGCGGTAGGCAGCGGGTCCGGTAGGAGACACAAAGGAGACTCTTTGTGTCTCCTACCGGAACCGCTGCCGGTCATCAAATTATTGGCTAAGGAATGCGACAAAAACAAAAAAAATATCCATGAATTCAAGTCTCCATGGGGTGACTAATCGATAGAAAATAAGTTATTTTGGGGGTGAACTATTCCTTTAAGCGGTTAGAATGGCATGCAGCGGAAAGAAACCGTTGTCCGAACATACAGGAGGCTTCTGGAAACGTACGACCCACTGGGGACGTATTTGTACTACCAGTTATGATGGATAAGGTGCAAGGAATTATTTACTGCATTAAACATCATCAGAGACTTGCTGAGTGGCCAGCAGTGGGAGGTATCGGTTGCATCCATCATTTATATATTCAACGGTCGAACCCTCATAAAATGTTTTTTTTTTTAGAGATATTTTCCCCACATTGATTTGATGGGTTGTATAATCTGCTTTCACCTGAAGCCAGAGGTTGAAGTTGTCCCTCTTTCGTCCGTTGACGGTGCAGTGGAAAGACGCCGTCTGTCCGGCGTTGACCTCCACGCCCTTTATAGTCAGGAAGTGAGGCGTGTTCACTGTGCAGACACAGAAGAAAATAGTCATGACAATAGCATGGATGTTTTCCACGGAATCAGGACACGCAAGGAGACGATATAAAAGCCTAAGTTTCTGTCTCGGAGTGGCGCTCCGTTGTGGTACATGAGATCAAACTACTATGCAGAGGATGTCATGAAGAGAACTTCCAGACAACTCAAATGTTCTATTGATGAGCACACACAAAAAAAGAAGAACTTGTCTACCGAAAAATCCATTTTCTGTGCCCTATCTTTAGTTGGCATGAGATTCTTTAACCCATTAAGACCGGGAACGCATCTGTGTAACCACTTAAACCATTATTTTATACTTTAGCTATTCAAAAATAGCAGATATACAAGCTCATACAGTAGCGCGGCACTGCTTGTAGATCTACTGTTTTTGAAAAGTCGTCTCCCATCTCATAACATATTTTGAGATGGGGGTCCGTGGCCAAATACATATACTGATTATAGCAATTTATTTTTCAAAAAACTGTTGGGATTTAGAAGACAGAAGCAAAGATTTGAGTTAAAGAATTTTCGCTTTAAAAATACATATATTCAAAGATTTGAAAAAAAAGAAGAAGAAGAAAATAGCAGATCTACAAGCTCATAGCGTGGCACTTGGTGCCGCGCTATGAGCTTGTAGATCTGCTATTTTTTAATAGCCAAAGTATATAATAATGGTTAACGTGGTTCAAATCTAAAATGACAGACGCTTTCCCGGTCTAAATGGGTTTAAAAGCCACCCAGCTCTTTTCTAACGGTGGGTTTATACTTAGTTGTGCACCGGTGTCGCGCGCCAAAAATAGCAGATCTTCAAGCTCACAACGCGTCACAGCGCAATGCGTTGTGAGCTTGTGAGATCGGCTATTTTCAGCGCGCGACACCGCGCAAAAACTAAGAGTACCACCAACTACCAAGCTCTTAAGTGTGCTCATTACCAGGGTGTTCGCTGATTGGGATGGTCTGAGAAAAAAAGAGGAAGTTATGTAGAACAGTTTTGATTAGTACTCCTATATTCTGCAGAGAAATACAATAGGGCAATTCAACAGGGCGACCTTGATTCGAAACATAACCAAATCTCCAAAGACTTAGCTATAGCTAATTGTATCGCTTTCATCAAGAAGACTTTCGCATATAGTTAATATTTCACAAATCGTGCCTCTGAACCGAGCGTCTTTCATAGCTTTGACCCGTCAATCCCTTCACCGCCAAATGAGACAAATCTATTTTTGTCGTCGAGCGAGGTTTCCACTTTTTCTTTAATTCTTTTTTTATAATGGAAGGAAGCAGCGAGACCACCCAGGGTCATAATCACACCCTCGGGGAGGGCGTTCCTCGCAGTCATATAAATTAATTGTCTGTCTCGCACATCAGGCGAGTTGCTCTGATCACCCTGCTTATCACCTGAACAAACCCGACCGCCACTCAGTGGGTTATTGATCCACTGGCACTTCTACACATTTACACATTGATCACGTCCCCAGTCTTCATCGATTCACTTAGATACGTTTATATGCGGCGCCTATCGCCGTATAAATTCGCCCTTATTGACATAGCATTTGTAGGAATTCCGCTGCGTTTTTTCCGATGGTTACCAGAATATTAGCGCCTAGCAATCAGAGACGGATATGTCAGTTTATGAGGGGTACAGTTAAGTGTTAATCAATTGATGAAAAGCCCTGGTTGCCATTGATTTTGAATGTTGAGTGTGAAACCTCTCGCTGTAGAAATCAAGCGAGCCATAAAGTGTCTCTTGCTACTCATGCTATGTTGTTGTTGGAGCATTCACACGACTTGAGGTACCCCACAGTACAAGCCTTAATGCCAAAGTGGCAGGATTCTAACCAGCAATTACATTTTCCTTCGCTTTGTGACACATCTCTGAAGTGGTAGTGCTCATACTCTGCAAGAGTTGCACCGTTTTTCGCACATCTAAGAAACGAGACACTCAGTGAACACTCTTCGGGGAGAGTAAGATAAAGAAAAAGGGAAAAAAAAGACAGTGGGAACCCAAAGGCGGCCGCCGGCATACGGTGCTATTTGTTTTTCATCCCCAGTTTATTTCCTGCATTCACTATTTCTCCCGCCCTCCCCCACCACCCCCCTCTCTCTCCCTCAAAGGACAGATTTAACACAGCCACTCCGGCAATACGTCCCGAGCAGATTTTAAGTGTGTCAACTCCATTGTTATAAATCATCCGGGATAGGAGGGAGAAAAGACTGTGGATCGACTGCACCGTTCCCCTGACCGGCCCTAGCCCATTGAGACCTGAAGCCGATGTCTCCTAAATCCCAACAGCATTCTGAAAAACGTATGTTTCTATATCAGTGGTGCTCAAACTTTTTCATGTCAAGGACCCCCAAAATGTTATGTATTTGGCCGCGGACCCCCATCTCAAAATATTTTGTTCCAAGGACCCCCAGAAGCAAAGATTTGAGTTAAAAATGTTTGCTTTAAAAAAATATATATATTCAAAGATTTGCACACATTTTCACGATTTTTCAAAAATAGCAGATCTACAAGCTCATAGCGCGGCACTCGGTGCCGCGCTATGAGCTTGTATATCTGCTATTTTTGAATAGCCCAAAGTGTAAAATAATGCTTTTTTAGCTCAAATCAAAAAATCACACAGATGCGTTCCAGGTCTTAATGGGCTAGACTAGCCTCTTGGAAGAAAAAAGAAAAGAAAAAGACCTATATATTGTATATTGGTATTTGGAGGGATGTCAGGAAAAGGACAAGGATCGTTTGATGGTGTTCTCTTTACGGCGAGGGAAGCAGGACTTACTGCACTGGTGGCCCTGGACGATGACATCTTTGATGGCCAGCAAGCCGCGTTGCCCTGAGGTTACCACTTCAAACACAATCTGAGGAGGGAGAGGGAGAGGCTCATAACGGCACTGATAAATGGATATATGTCTCCAAATGGCACTTGCATCATGTGAGAGTGCGCACGCGCATGCACTCACAAACAAATATACAGAGGAGAGCGTGCGCGCAGCCGCACACGCACACGCACGCACACACACACACACACACACACACACACACACACACACACACACACACACACACACACACACACACACACACACACACACACACACACACACACACACACACACACACACACACACACACACACACACACACACACACAGCTGTTGAAGTCCAACCTTCAGTAAAGTCATACCAGTGTCCGGTCACAATGTCGCAGAAGACTGACATTATTCCTTCAATATCGATGCCGTCGCGCAGAAACCTTGTACTGTATGTCCATTTTTCATCTTTTTCTATCCCCCCCCCCCCCCCCCCCCCTAAATGAATGCCCTATTTTAGACTTTGTCGTATGGCGACGATGCACAAACATCGTGACAATAGCAGATCTACAAGCTTACAACACATCTCGATGCGACACATTGTGAGGTTGGAGATCAGATATTAATGACTGCTTTTGAGCATTTGTGAAATGTTTTGCCTATAACGAAATGCCCAAAACAGGGACGCTAGGTTGAAGTCTGTCTGTAACCAATGAAAAGTATTGACAAAAGCTAGTGACTAAATAACTAAACTAGATCCATTGGAACACAAGTTATTTTTTTCCATTTCACGAAACAACGGTTTTGAAAATACAAGGCTTCCACCCAACAGCGATGATATACAATATACTATGTACAAGGTTTTCACTCGACAGTGACGGAATGCTCAGACGTGCGCATGCTCGTACACACGCAGTAAAAGTCCAACCTTTAGTAGTGTCATACCGTAGCGTTTGGTCACAATGTCGCATTAACTGTAACTGACATTATTATCTCCATATGTCACAGAAGATATATGTTACGACACGCACGGTGTCCGAGTACTACAGCTCTGACCTCTGACCCATGCACTTGTACTCTATTACTCATACGAGAGCAAGAGGGTTTAATTACTGGAATGGTGTGGTGGGTGGTATAGGAACGGAAGCTTAACCTACACTTACAGCGAGTTTATAAGTTGCAATAAGTTATGAGTGCGGGCGGCTTAAGTCAGGATTCGTCACAGATTCAATTCCTCCAAAAAGCAAAAATGTGTGTCCCGTTAAGTCGTTCGGGATAAGAGAGTCAGCAAAACACCTAAAAATGTAATAAAAAGAAAAAGTAATGTAGATCAGGTTTGAGCCTTATGGGTATTAGCAATGGATTTAGCGCTGTATGCAATGTGAGGTCAGGAGCCTACAGGATGTGGCGGCTTAAGGCAATTTCAAAGGGGTTATCAATGACACGAGCGGTGGCTGACTGTTGTTGCATATTCAGTGTTTCATAGTGGCTTGTAGGTCTAGCATTACTTGGCAAGAACAGGGAGCACTATCTTTGAGCTTGCAAGCAGGGTTCGACTTGTAAACAAAACAGAGAGGGGGAGATTTTCTTAACCACTTACTGTATAAGCCCTTATATATGCTTATTTCCTCTGACAAACAGCGAACGTAGCCAATCTACAAGCTCACAATGCATTGTGATTTGACGCACAAGCTTGTAGCTCTGCAATGTTTTGCTATTTATTAAATAAAGTCAAACATTATAACAGATTTTGACAAATGTTCCTGAAATAGGGACACCAGTGTTAACATAATGTTCGAATTAAATTGTAAAATCAAACATATCAGACAGACAACGTTTCCCTAAAGGAAATTCATGTACAGTATTTAAGTCAGTCTGTCCAGAAGCAGGGATAAAACATACCCCAGCAACGATAAAAATGGAGGTGGGGATATCAAAAGCAGAAGCATGGATTCCCCCGTCCCCCCAGCAAATCAAACCCTTCTTGTATGTCTAATATTACTTGGCAAGAAGCGTGAGTGCTATCTTTGACTACACAAACCCCCCCCCCCAAAGCCGAGTAGCTACAACTGTGTGCTGTGCAGACTTACATGACCCTATTTTAGGGGCCAAGTCCTTTTAGCAAAAACAAATGTTCGTAAGGGCTGACACGGAGGGCGTGTCCCCGCGGAGCGCTGAGTTATGTACTGGCTGGTCTGTAGTGTGATAAAAAGGGAAACGGAATGCCAGTCCTTCCCCAAACCCAGGGCGTGGTGCGGAGAGCCGTACACCACACACACACACACACACACACACACATACACACACACACAACACAAGTGTGTGTCATACACACACCCTACACATGTTTCACATACCATCACTCCCTAAATATAACATTATATCTCGCAATGGCTGCTTTAAATAGGAAGGTTATATTCCTTTTAAGGTATCACCGAGAGAGTTGTGTCCTGGTCTGCAAGCTGTACTGTAGCCACACTCCACACTGCACATACGCACACGCGTATGCATGCGCGCACACACACACACACACACACACACACATGTATAGAATTCCTTTTGTGTCCCAGGAATGTGGAGGGACAGAAGTCGCTTCCATTGTCATCTGGGAAGCAGAATGCCTACAGATAAGAACGGTCTAATTATAAATCTCATTTTTTTTTGTCTGGGTGAAATATGAAAAGTGAGTGTCTCGGGTGCCAATTATGGCCTCATTAAGGGCTAATTTAAAGGAAATTAAAAGGCCAACCACTCCATATCATCGCCACCAGACAAAGTGAACTGGCCCCCCCGCTCTCTAATTGAAATCTTTTGTTTGTGCTACGGACATCAGTCAGCCCCTGCTAATAGCTTTGATATAATTGATTCTAACATCAATGATAGCGCAAGCAGCATAATTGGGCCTGACCCACAGAGAGCAGGAACCCACAGGGACAGAAAAAAAAAAGCAACGGATGTCACGCCAAAGTTCACCGTCCTCATTTGTCACCGTGACAGTCTCCATCACCTGGCCGACCATGTCTCTGAGGGGGGACGTGGCTAAGTAGCACGTTACGCCAGGATTGATTGGCTTTCTCCATATTAGCTTTACTACTGTATTGAAATCAAGATGGATGAGGGCATTTGGGTTTTTCCTCTCGTTGCTATCGCACACCGGGTGCTTATCAGATGAGTATTGGATTCTCATTTTATACACAAAAGGATATTTTTTTCCAGGAAAGAATCCAGAAGCGGTAAACACTCCGCGCACCATTTAGCATGAGGGCAAAGTCACAGGGGTGCATCATCTGTATTGGAGATGTGTGACAATCTCAATTAAAAGTTTTAGGGGAATGACCTGACAGCAGACTAATTATTAAGGGCTCAAAGGCTCATTTTGACTAAAAATGCCTAACCGGTAATTAAAAAATAATTTCCAAGTACCAGGTGGCTTCCTTTTGACAATCGCCTAGGTTACCCTGTAATTAAAGATACCTATAATTAGGGCCTTGTTGCTAATTAGCCATAATTTCAACGATTGCTCTTTCTCTCTTTCTTGACTGGGAGAGTGTTGGTACAAAGATCATTAGCATCCGCACAAGATTCCCCATGTTGTCAGTTCGGAGGCCCGGAACAATTATGAATTGAGACGTCCCTTCCACTGGGGTTTGAATGGCAGCAGATGCTGGGGATTTCCTTGAACACACAGAGGAACCGTAATACCTCATTTTGGGTCCGAAGCCATGAGTGCTGTGTGCATTCAAATAAGCGCCGCAATAACTGCTACAAATCTCAGCGAGTCACAGCTACAGTTATGGGAGACAGGCTGTCACGCAAGGGGGACAGGCGTGTGCAAATGCCTGATGTATCAATCATCTGTTTCATCCTGACGCATGCTGGGGAGGGGAATTAGCGAGGGCTGGGGGGTGGGGGGAACAGGAATCTTCCTTAAATATTCATAAAAATGCTGCTGAATTTGGGATTATAGATTTAACAATACCACTAGGGACAGGATTTATGAATAATTTTATTTTCGCACGCCAACAGCATGTCGCAGTGACAGCATTGCACCCTGCAGCATTTAAAGATGTCTCAGACTTCTCTGATCACTTGCCATAAATCCCTAACATTGCCCGGTGCATGCCTGCATGCACCTACTTGGGGCACGGGTTTGAGTTCAACCCAAGCACATCGCTGTAATAGCTTGCCCTACACCAGTGGGTTCCAAACTTTCTGTACTCTCGTCACGGCACACTAACAGCCAAGTTAACATTTGAAGGCTATATTCATAGTGTCACGATGCAACACGTTGTGAGCTTGTAGATCAGCTATTTTTGCAATTTAAAAAAAAATGTGGGGGGAAAAAAATAATTTAATTTTAATTCTTCACCTACAGTATAGTGACATGCCCAATAGGGATGCCAGATTTAACTGAAAGTGGTTCATTTGGTATATTTTTTCGGTGTAGATTTTGTCCATGTATTATACATTACATTACAGTTAGTTAGCAGACGCTTTTATCCAAAGTGACTTACAATAACTGCATTCAACATAGGTAGGTAGGGAAACAAAACTACTAATCACCAGAAGTCTTAAGTGCATTTTCTGCTAAAACAAGCAACCAAGAGTATACCTAGCGCTAAGGTAAAAGTGCAATATATCAGCTACCTACTTTCTTAAACAGATGAGACAAAATAGCATAATCAAATGAGCAAGAGCTAAAATAAATAAGTGTATCGACTAACAAGATCCAATAAAACAATACAACAATAAAGCAAGAGTTTGTACAACTAGTTAACAACAAGTAGGCAAGGCGAAGAGGAAGGGTAGTGTTTCCTGAAGAGGTGGGTTTTCAGCCTGCGGCGAAAGATTGGGAGTGACTCTGCTGTCCTGTCAGTGGGGAGTTCATTCCACCACTGTGGGGCCAGAACATTTAGTGGGATATTATAGTAAATGAGTGTGCACAAAGCACTGATATACACTGTATATTGCAATAACAATGTGTGGTTATCACAAAAAACCCAGTGCACTCCTGGACTCTGCACAACGTTTGGGAGCCGCTGCTCTAGAGAGTGAAGTCGCCACAGGCACTTACAGTACAGTCTACTGCTTGAGCCAAAGAGTAAACACTTTGACCAGATTGGCTGTTAGAGTCACTGTGTCAAACAAGGGTCGCCTTATTGTCAACAACAAGAAAGCCAGCAACGACTGCAGCTAGTAGCTGCTGTAGTGAAGTCTGGCCTCCTCTCGGGTTGCTTCCACCCCCCCGTTTTATCTCTCACTTTCGTTTTGTTCTGTGTGGCCCTCATTACACAGGGCTGGCTGCCTGTGTGCTTTTCAGCGGTAAGAGAATCAGCCGTGTTGCTTGTTAACTAAGTTATCAAGGTGGCTGTGATGAGCAGACAGGCAGCAAGACCCCCCCCACACACACACACACACACACACACACCCCACACACACACACACACACACACACACACACACACACACACACACACACACACACACACACACACACACACACACACACACACACACACACACACACACCCCACACACACACACACACACACACACACACACACACACACACACACACATACAGCTCCTCTACGGACTAGCCCTGCCTGGCCATAATGAAATAATTCACAGGGGGGGCGAACCGGCTCCCGTAGGGAGGTTAAGGGGTCTTTCTGCATCAATTAACATTTGGTTGGCTCTTGGAACAAGCTCGGCGAAGGCTACCAGCCAGGCGTGTGTGAAATCACCCTGCCGCCGGCCCGCAACCGTGTGCATTGGTAAGTGAAAATGAGTTTTGGTATTGAAAAAGAGTACCGGCTCAGAGAGGAGAGCGAGCGAGAACAGATTGCCATGGATACCGAGGAAGTCCCGGAAATCGATAAAGCCAGGGAGTTTGGAATGGGTCATTGTGTGGCTGTTTGGACTTTCTCTGAATAATACATTTTGTCTTGCGGGGAATAATGGCTTTGCCTGATGAACTACAGTGGGTGGTCTTCCTAAAATAAGCCTACGTTTATATCAGCCCTTTTCAGAATAATAAGTGGGGCAAGGGCCAAGCCTTGGACAGGGTAACGCAGAGAGGCAAAAGACTATCAAATCAACCTTCTGCTTTATAAGCCTGTTGAAATACTAGTAGAAGTCCGGAGGTCCCTTCAAAATGTACTGAGTAAAAGTGCAACATTTTTGGTATCAAAATGTACCAAAAGTAGAAAGTATTCACAAGTTTTCAAATGTATAAAATGTATAACATTCTTTTGAAAATAGCAGATCTACAAGCTCGCAATGCGTCGCATCGCAACACATTGTAAGCTTGTTCGGCTATTTTCAAATGGCCGAAATATAGGACTGAAATGGTTAATGTATGTTTTGTAATAATTAAAAAAAAAAACGACTGTACTGTAACTGTATTCCGAGTTGAAATAAAGGTTATGATGATGATGATGATTAGCTACTTTACACCACTGACTGTGATGTACAGCAAGCAACACAGCTGCAGCTAATTACAAAGTGTCAATATGCATTGATAATACTGTTGACTACTTGCACATTGGCACCGTGGGCCAATGTGCAAGCAAAGACAGTAGTCATACAGTATTATAGCTCTGGGCAAACCTAAATCCAACACACACACACACACACACACACACACACACACACACACACACACACACACACACACACACACACACACACACACACACACACACACACACACACACACACACACACACACACACACACACACACACACACACACACACACACACATGGAACCTGTTCCAGTGGCATAGTTTACCTGGTAGAAGTTTGGCCAGTAGGTGCTGATGGCCAGCTCCACCTGTCCCCAGGTGCGAGTGGCTGGACCCGTCACATTCCAGACTGGCATCCCCAGGGGACTGTTGTTCTCTTTGATGTACACATTAAGCTGACCCGGGTGACTGTATTGAGAAGAAAAAGGAAAAGAAGAAAAATAATGATGATGATGATGATGATGATGACGATAGTATTGGAAAGTACCTAAGCACACTTACTCATTTAGAATTTTGAGGTATTTGTACTTTACTTGAGTATTTCCAATTTTCAGTACTTTTACCTCAACTCCACTACATTTCAGAGGCAAATATTATACTTTTACTCCACAACAGCTTTATGAAAACTTGAGTTACTAGTTACTTTGTAGATTTGGATTATTATTACAAAACATACATTAACCACTTCAGCCCTATATACATTTTGACCATTTGAAAATAGCCGATCTACAAGCCCTCAATGCGTCGCGATGAGACGCACTTGTAACCGAGTATTTCAGACTCCTATCCACTTCCTTGTTAACTTAAAAAAAAATTCTGTATCTCGGCTCCTGAGTACTTTTTTTTTCAATGAAAAATCTTGGCATAAAACTGAAAAAAATCTGAAAAAAATCTGGCAGTGAATGTGTTAAGTAAACATTTTGAGTACTTTTTCCACCACTGTCAACACACAAAATACACAAAAACAAAATGATGAAAACCAATGCAGAGACCTGTTGTCCCGTCCTCCCACGTAGAAGTTGAAGATGACGCAGTGGGTGTCGTTCTCCTTCAGCTGGGGGGTCAGCAGCAGAGCCTTCTGGCCGGCGAAGCGGCCCGACGTGTTCACCATCATGAAGGCTGAGCCTGCAGCAACATGGAGGAAGAAGGGACCGTCATTATTATTATGTTCATGTCTTTCAAATCATTGTTTACTTACTGTTGAGAACCCCCGGGAGAGATAGTCGTTGTGTGAGTTTTGGCTTTAATCATGTGCTGGGGGGGGGACCAGATGGAAGGGGGCTTACCTAAATATACCCACCACCACACAGGAGAGACTCAGGTGGGATTCAACCCAAAAGTAGAGCCTGGCCGATGCCAGATTCCAATGCCGATCCCCATTTTGGAGAGTTCTAGACCACCGATTACCTATGTTTTGACCGATATTTTTTGTCAAAATGTGCAAACAAATAAATAAAAACAAAACACAGATAACTTTTTTGATAGATAAAAAATAAAGCATACAAACTGGGGCACCGGCCTAGTGGTTAAGGTGTATACCACATATAGATTCTATTGCAGTCACTCCCCGTGTCTCTCTCTTCCTGTCATTCTCAACTGTACTATCCAATAAAGGCAAAAAAATATATAATTAAAAAAAAAGAAACATACAACCTGAAATGTGTTTTATTGAACGACTTAAGCTCTATTTAAAAATCTTTAAAATCTACAAGCTCACAACGCGTCGCAAACTTCTGAAGATTTTTGAAAAGTTTTGTCTATAATGAAAAGCCCAAAAATAGGGACGCCAGGGTGAAAGTGGTAAAAAATCAGGGCTGCATAATTGCTGACAGCATTGTCGTCAGAAAAAGTCAAATAATGGCAGTTTATACAGTATATCGGTCTGGCTCTCTGCTCTCCTACCAAGCTTTACCTGAGTAAACAAAGAATACTATGGGGAGAGAGCTGCCAACTCTCCTTCAAACATAATGTCCTGTGATTATCTCAACTTTCTGGCATCCGCTGCATCGTCTTGTGTGTTAAATCCCATCCATCTGGTACCTAAGTTGGCAACAATAATCCCTAAAAAAAATATACATTTCAAATAACCGCCTCATCCCGGTGTGCTGTTTATACAGTCCCACATAACTCCCACAAGTTTTATCTCAAGTGTTTATTTGGTGTTTATTCTGCATCCAAAATGACCATTACGGGGACAGCCTTTTAATTGGAGATGGCTGGGATTCAAAATATATACGAATGTGAAATTATGGTCAAATATTGTTATGTGTTATTGCACATACAGTTTACAGTTTGGGCATTTAGCAGACGCTCTTAATCCAGAGCGATTTACAGTAAGCAAGGAAAACAAGATAATACATCAAATGCTTAAAAATAGTAATCTAATAATAAAGTAGTACATAAGTAAACCAATAATCTAATAATAACTACAGTACATACGGTAAACCAAGAACCTATCATCAGCCTACATTGAAACTACACACACTATAGGATGCCAGGTCAACAATGACCTGGAATCTGTCTACATAACATGCTATCTAAGTTACATTTTAGCCTTTGCATAATCCTGCAAGGTCACATATTACAATAAGACCTACAGTTAGGCAACAGCCAACAATATTCTGTCAAATGGTGATGGCTTTGGTATCTGGTGCAATCTTATCACTGGCAACATGGGATTGATGACATTCTAGACAAGGTGTGAATTATTATTATCACGTGCGTTAGTTATACTGTATATTTTTGCTCAATAAGACGACGTCCCTGCCGGGCTACTATGAGAGACAGGCTACTATTACAGACCACATTCGCTGGTTTACACTGACTAAATATAAAGACCCTAATGTATGTGTATAGAAGAGAAGGGTAAATAATAATTGGCTTGAGAGACTGCACTTCTACAATGCTACCACTCAGTTTACTTCTTGAATCTCTTTACTTTGTGAGCTTGTAGATCGGCTATTTTCAAAGAATCTTGAAAAAATAAAATAAAGAGAACATTTCTGATTACTTTTGAAACACATCAACAAGCCAATCTTGTATGCACACAATATTTTCAGATGGGGGTCCACAGCCAAGTACATATTATTTTGGGGGACCTTCACATGAAGATGTTTGGGAGGCACTGGTTTAAACAACAGTTTTTATCAAACTCAAAAGACAGGAAGTTATTTTTAGTTCTATAGACTATTATAGCCCACATCCAGTAACATTTCCAGTAGGGAGAATATGTTTCAATAGTATTTCAATAAGATTGAGTTTATGATAGAGGTGACATAAGTTATTTGCAATATTCATAATCCTGGTATACAGTAGGAATTATATTGTAACATTGGAACATCCAATCGGATTTTCCAGGAATTTCATAATCCTATAGAATTCTGTTGGAAATTTGGAATATCCTATAGGATGTTTTGACTATTTAGCTGGGGACCCCCTGGAACCCCCTCAAGGGCCCTGTGGGGGTCCCCCGAAGACACTTTGAGAACCAGCCAGTTCTATATTTAATTAATATATTTGAGAGAGACAGAAATGAGAAGGGTCAGATGAGGGGTGGTCAACACGGGCCAAATTCAAACCCAGCAACCAAAGGGCATCACATCACTTCACATGTAACTTTCCCTGCGTAGATGCAGTTACCACTATATTGACTCTACGATGATAATCATTTATCAAAACACAAAGCAGGCAGAGGAAAATTGTAGAATGCTCGCTTTTGCCGAGAAAAAAGCGGCATTCAACTAAACGACTGAGGGAAAGAGAGACGATGATGAGGAATCAATAAGTTAAAATAAATCTGCCAAGGAAGCCCCATTTAGATTTTATCATTCAGAATCAACATTAAAGGTTAATATAATTCTCTCCCCCCACTTGCCGATAAAAAAGCAAGTGAGAATGATTATATTGGCAAACTTTCAATGAGGCGCAGCCGCAGAACACCGTTCTATTTGTCATCGTCCTACTCAGCCCGCCCTCTGGAAAACGGGGAGACACAAACTCTAATGACAGCCAGAAAAAGAAAACGCAAGAGGAGGAAGAGTGACTTTTATGTTGCAAGGACTTTGCAAACATCAGTGCGTATGTGAAATAATTCCGTGGTAAACATGGGACATGTTTTGACTAGGAGATAAACGCAGGAGAAGAATTATGCATGAAAACGCTAATTCTCTCTCCTCATCTGCATAAGACTCTGGATTCAGAATGAGGAGTTTGGCAGTAGAAGGACTGAGGAACCAGTGAGGTAAAAAACTGCTTTGTTTATTATATATATAGCATACATACAGCATATATATAGGCCTATATCTCACTGCACTAATAGATAATAGTCATTGACAGCAACAGTAGCAATACTAACCCTTCCAATCCGGGAACGCATCTGTGTCTGTGATTTTTAGCTATAACTATTATTTGATACTTTTGGCTATTCAAAAATCGCAGATACCGTATACAAGCTCATAGCCGCGATACGAGCTTGTAGATCTGCAAAAAAAAAATGAAATCGTGAAAACTGGTGCAAATCTTGGAATATAAATATTTTTTAAAGGGATTCAAGGGAACATTTGTAACTCAAATCTTTGCTTCTGGGGGTCCCTGGAACTAAATACTTTGGGATGGGGGTCGGCGGCCAAATACATATCATTTTGGGGGTCCTTGAGATGAAAAGAATTGAGCACCACTGATATAGCAACATTGTTTTTTTCACCAGTTTAGAAGACATTTGTAGATGCGCTCCTGGAGTAAATGGGTTAATACTAATGTCAACAGTACTGTGCTGATATTATCATGACTGCATAGCAGAAGCAAGAGTTGTAAAAATGTACCCGTAAACTTAAGATAATTTATGGACCCGTAATATGGTTGAGGTGACATTGACTAGAGATTGACTAGACAGGGGTATTGACTACACAGTAAAAGGTAAGGTTAACTACACAGCAGGCTGACCCACAGCAGCGCGCACAGACCGAGCGGACCTCCTCTCGCAGAGCTCCTGTTTGTTACATCAACGTCTCAGGCTCTCTCCCACTCCCTATTGTTGTGGTACACTTGTTAAGTTAACGCTTCCCAATTGTGTCTGTCTACAGCCTGCAGATAACGAGCACGGCTCCTGTCATGTTTACAGAGGAGAGGAGGGGGCACCGGGATGGGATGACACGAGTCGAGCTCCTTGACGCCCCGTTGATCGTTCCAAGTCATTGTTTTGCAGGCTACACTCTCTCTCCTCTCTCTCTCTCTCTCTCTCTCTCTCTCTCTCCCTCTCTCTCTCTCCTCTCTCTCTCCTCTCTCTCTCTCCAATATCTCTCTCTCTCTCCAATATCTCTCTCTCTCTCTCTCTCTCTCTCTCTCCAGTATCTATCCATCCATCCATCCATCTATCTTGTGTTGCAAAATAGAACAAAACAGCGTGAGCTTCACTGTGCTGAGACTGTTGTCAACAGCACTCCAAAGATGGTGTTGTTCTCCTTGCGTGTCTCCTTGTTTATGTATTATTCACTATCAATCTGCGTCAGCTCTGATGTGATCTAATTGTATCAGACCAGACGACACAGGGTAGTTGTGTGTGTGTGTGTGTGTGTGTGTGTGTGTGTGTGTGTGTGTGTGTGTGTGTGTGTGTGTGTGTGTGTGTGTGTGTGTGTGTGTGTGTGTGTGTGTGTGTGTGTGTGTGTGTGTGTGTGTGTGTGTGTGTGTGTGTGTGTGTGTGTGTGTGTGTGTATGGAGAACATCGAAGGCAAGATGAGGAATGACTTTGAGACACTTGTTTGTCCAACTTCAATCAGGAGACAGCGCCGTGGGAGGCCTTTGAGGTCTCTTTAATAACACTCAACCATCTGCTCAGGTGCCCCGCAACTTTTCACTCTTTTTTTTTCCCCCTCTTTTTCGTTCCTCCCCAGAGAGTCATCATCAGCAACCCTTGGTGTGATGCGAACCGGCACTAATAATCAGATGATGAATTGTTCAATTGAAGTTCGCCATTCAAAAAAAAAAAAAAAAAAAAAGACAAAGAAGCCGGCAACAGCGCTTTCCTCCATGATTAAAGCAGGTTGCTTACTATTCATTTGAAACGGTCACGTTGATGCATTGCCGTGCGAGATGCGTTTATTCGAGAAGGTGTCGGCTCCGTTGGTAATTAGAGATGGAAATACTCTGATCCCTCAAGCATCTCTTTGTACGGTGTTTTGTTAATGAAATATTAATAAAACAATAGGTACACAGTGAGTGTGTACAAAGTCACTTTGCGGTAGATATGGCTTAACATCGCGGTTGTTAAAATTTATTTGGCATTAATCTGCAGATACACAAAAATGTAAATATTTAAGAAAGAACTGGGGCAATGTCTGCTCTGTGCACACAGTGAGGAGAGGACACAGCGGGGAAACATTTGTCACCAAAGTCAAGGTTCTACACAGATTGTCTTGTTTTAGGTCAGTGAAGCTAAACAAAAAACGGCAAGAAAAGTATATATTTCTTTCCCTTGTTTATCGACCGGCAGACTAACAGAGGAATAAGAGAGCATTTAAATGACACTGTGACTGTGCCACCGCCACATCGTGCTGACAGAAGTGGGACGATGATGACAGGAGGAAACTATCAACTGTCTTCTAATGACCAACACATGCTCTCAGACCCACTGCACCGCGACAAGCTCATTAGCCCACCAGTCTAAGAGCAAATCACTGCTGTTGTCTGGGCAGAAACCTCTTATCTCCATATTCTAACGTCTTGTGTTTTTCCGTAAATAAGCGAACGCCCTACTTGATCATACTGCAGCGTCAGAGAATCAGCATCAAAAGTAGTGGATATAAGTCCTGGCAACTGACAGTGTGTCGTGGGTTCGAATCCCGATCCCGACGACCTTTGCTGCGTGTCACTCCCCGTCTCTCTCTCCCCATTTCCTGTCAATCTACTCTGTATACTATCAATAAAAAAGCCCCCCCCCCAAAACAAATCTTAAAAAGTAGCAGACATGCAAGCTCGAAACGCAGCGCGAAGCGACACGCTTTGAGCTTGTAGATCTGCTACTTTTTATGAGGTTTCCACCCGACAGATGAAATGCTATTGAGATTATGTTGTGGACTGCTAATGTGCTAGTGATGCACAACACACTGCCCCCCCTCTCTCTCGCTCTCTCTCTCTCACTCTCTAAGTACATTTACTCAAGTGCTGTACTTAAGTACAATTTTTAGGCACCTTTGCTCAACGTGAGTATTTCCATTGTTTGATACTTTATACTTCTACTCCAATACCTCTCAGAGGCAAAAATGTTTTACTCCACAACAAGTATTTGCCTTTATAGTTACTAGTTACTTTGAAGGTTTATGTTAATATTACGAAACATGCATTGACCACTTAGTGAAAAGTGAGCTTGTAGATCGGCTATTTTCACACACCAAAATGTACAAATTATTTTACAAATTTTTACTTTGGTACTACAAGTATTGTATATTTAGCCGCCAATATTTTTGTACTACACAAGTAGCGTTTTGAATACAGGACTTTTACTTGTAACAGAATATTTCTAAATCGTGTGATATTGCTACTTTTGCTTAAGTAAAAATCTGAGTACTAATTCCACCACTGCTCGCTCTCTCTCCCAGTGGCGTCAGTTCAGCAAAAGCGACGGTATGGCAAGGTTAGGGTTGCCAACTCCCAGAGATTGAAATAAGGGACACCTATCCTGCGTGCGCGGCGAAGCCGCGAGGCCGAGAAAAACATCACACCCAGTGTGAAGTGAGCGGTGTTATTTAAGGTCATCACAGTGATGGAATTTCGAGACGCATAATTTCATCATGCGTCTCGCTAGCCAATCACAGTACTGAGCAAAGGGTGTGAATAGAGTCAGCCAATCACAGTCCAGCGAAAGACACATTTTCACGACGGTCTTTTCACGACGGTCCCAAACCCACTTATAGGAGCGGCTACACCGCTCAAAAATTGGGGGTCAAACCCCCCAAAACCCCAGAAATACATAGAAAACTATGCATTATACCTATAACACAATACAAACACAATGGTCTTACACCTGCGTTAGGCTACTATTCATGATTTGTTTTGGGAGCCAAGGTAGGCACCTGCCCTACCTTGCCATACCCAATTGACGCCCCTGCTCTCTCCCTCTCTCCCGCTCTCCCTCTCTCCCTCTTTCCCTCTCTCCCCGCTCTCCCTCTCTCCCCCCCCCCTCTCTCTCCCTCTCTCTCCCCCTCTCCCCCTCTCTCTCTCTGCAGCTTGCCTTAACTATGGCGTGTGCAGGACCAATTAAAAGCAGAGAGCTCTGTGCACACTTGAGAGCTGTCTGTGCAACTCCATAAAGGGCAGTGCTCTGCTATTGTCTACGGTATTCAGGAGAATAGATTTATTATTATTCCAAATGTAGGCCACTTTCACCTTCTATTATAATGATGGCTTAACATGGGGAACATGGAGGCTCATATGAAAAATGAATTAGAGGGAGATGAAGTGTCCCCATCGCTGATGCCATGCCATGCTGTTCTTTATGGCGTGCTGCCTGCAGCATTATGTGACAGATAAGCTGAGCTCAAATGAGTTAAGATGGGCTAAGGCAACAGTTAAGATAAGCCTTTTCAAACAAACGCTGTGCATACATAGCATGTAACACTACAGGCACTATTTATTTATTTATACTATTTATTATGTTCGTACCTAACGGATAATGAATAGATAATGGATATTGTGGAAACCTCATGTGTCAAAAACTGTTAAACTTTTCAGGATTCAAATTAAAAAATAGCAAAAGTAGCAGATCGACACGCGCGAAGTGCGGCGCGATCTGCTACTTTTGATGCTTTTTGTGTGAGGCTCTAGTATGATCACAAAAAACACAAAAAGTTCAAATATGAAGATAAGAGGTTTCTGCCCGACAGCGACAATATAACTGAAGGATTTAGCTGGAACATACAGTATGGATACACTGTTGGAGAGAAGTGTCTGTATTTTTTTTCTATTCAGTCTAATCTTGTAATGGACATGTGGTGTTGTTGCCAAATCTTATCTAAAAATGGCTTTATCCAGCAGTGCAAACCTACTGAAGCACAAGTTCATCTGACCACGTCCAAAGTAATCAGAAACCACCAGTGTGGGTGGTTTAATGGCATTGCAGGCCATCCAGAAAGGGACTCTGGACAGACTACAAAGGAAAGCTCCCTCTACCTCCACCCTGTCAGGGCTTCAATCAAGTTAATACTTTGACCCATCAACTCCCTTGCACTGCAATCCCGATGGGAATAGCTGGAAACTTTAGTCATCTGTGATTGGCAGAATTGTTCCCTCCCGAGGATTCTCTCTCCACTAAGAGATTTTTCAAAGTGGCATCTAGGAGTGGAGACCCACTGGGCAAATTGGTAATCAATCACAAACTAAATGTCTCATTTGACAACAAAAAACACTTAGCAATTTCATTTGGTCGTTTCTAGTCGCTAACCCTCCTCGAAATAAGAGTGATAGCGGGGAAGCGCTTTGACATTAAGTTTCTGGTTGCAAAGCCACTCCTTGTCTGCCATATCAGCGAGTCATGTAAAGTGAGAGTCATTTGTCAACGCACGATGCATAGCTACACAAACATTACCCAGAGGCACAGGCGACAAGTAATGAGCATTGTCTGTCGGCGGCTTCAGAACTAAACGGAAAAAAGGAGGAAATGAACAACAACAACCACCAGGAACTCCTGCTTTGGTACACTCTCAGTGGGTAAACAATGAATTTAAAAGTGATAGCTCTTCAATATAATAATAGCCTGGCAGCAAAACTGCAAATCCCATATCCCGTAATGGTATTTTCATTATTTCCTAAGATAGAGTCGGTCTTAATCTTCTCTAAGATTAGCTGCTGCCAAGCTGAATAGGCAGGAAAAAAGTTAGCTATATGGAAGAACATGCTACACTCCAAATTCCATACCAGCAAATAAGTAGGCCTATAACGGGGCTTTCACTGTGGTGACATTATTGAACTGGTGAAGCCGTTTTTTAAAACTTTTTTATATGATGATTGTGTTCCTTCAAACAAGATAAGGCATGAATTCTGTTACACATTAAATGACTGTAATCTCAATCTTTAGTTTATAAACATAGATAAAAAGTGTTTCAATTAGGCATACTGCAAGTAGTATATCAATATACAGAATGCATATGTATATCAATATATCTGTAATTCTATATATAGGTACTGTATTTGTGCATTGTGACGGTAAATGTGTCAAAGGTGCTGCTATCCCACTGCAGTGATGCTGCTATCCCACTGTGGGACTCATGATAAATAGTCACTGTGTTTTCACTTCTGCCAACAAGGAAAGTAACTAACTTCTCATTAAACAGGTCTCTCTTGTTCCAAATTATGTTGAAATAAAAAAATTCAAAAGATTTCGGAGGGAGGTAGTCTCTTTCACACTTGCGCTATATATTTATATATATATATATATATATATAGATATAGATATAGATATAGATATATATATAATTTGGTTCATATGGACAGGGACGTCTAATCCTGATCATCAAAGTCTATAGGTAGGAGGTATTTAGCTTCATTACGAGTTGAGTGATGACTAGCGCTCATTATTTCGCCTCCATTCGGGTCCTGAACCCTGTGAAAATCATTATGTGCTGGAAATCAGAATGAAGGGGCGCTCTTTAAACCCAAACCCTCCAGGTCTCATTTGCTAATAAAATTCACAGAGGTCAACCCTGCAGAATAGCACGGCGGCCGCTTCGGAAATGTCAATGAAGACAGGGTCTATTCTCACTTTTTCTGCCACCAATCAAAAATGCTCTCGCTGTGAGGGCGAGGCTGTTAATGCGAGGCGCCATGGCCCCTGCGCTCAATTCCACCCCCCCCCCTTCTATCCCAGAACTTCCCCTGTGTGTCCTTTGAAATATGAAAAGCAGCTGATAAAAAGAACACATAGAGTTTGGGCTTTCCCTATTCCAAGAAATAAGGTTCAGGGCCGTCTTTGTTGTTGGGCGTCGAGCAGGTTCACCGGCACCCATCCATCACGCTGAGCACATTTTTAAGCCTCTTTTTCTTTTTTTTTTTCATTCCTAGTCGGGTAGAACTGCTGCTGGTGGTGGTGACTCATATTATGTTTCATGGCCACATCCTTTGTTCCTGAGCATCAATCAATAGCGATTCATCACGGCTTAATATTTCATCTCAATAATACTATTTGGCATTCCAAAGTGACATCCTCCTAATGACCCAAATGGCACACAACGCACACACACAATACACAACAATGCACAGCTGAGTGACTGTCACCTATCGAGATCATTAGCAGTAATTGCACAACGCCGTACGTGCGGATAATTGAAATACAGTACAGTATGCAAATGGTGGCCCCCATCATGAGAGTATAGCGCGCAGTCATAATCCTATTTATATACAGCGAAGGGTGCAATCCTATTTGGGAGCGAGTCCGACGCAGCTTCTCCTCGCCGAGCAAACACGTCGAATTGAAAATCACCAGGCTGTCGGTGGCGCGAGGCATTAATTCACCGATTGATCAGACGAGGTAATTTTCTGTTCTGTTTCGTCCCTTAATCACATAATGGGCTTTCTCCTTAACCCCACGCCCTTCCCGTAGCACACACCGAGGTGTGAGTTTCGCCCCCCCAAAGTTGGGAATGCCTCAAACGCAATTAGCTTATTTTGACTTGACGGAACCCTTGAGGACCCCTCCTCCTCCCCCTACCCCCCGCACCCCCCCATCCCCCCCACTGACAGCAAATCTCATCTTTTGCTGATGTGATTTAAATTCTGATTAAATTTCTGACGTCCTTCAGTCAGTCGGTGGGTGTTCTCTCTCCTCTCTCGTTTTAAGTGGCTGGCCTTCGATAGCTGCTTTGTTTGAATGGGACGTAAACAAGGCCGCGGGAATAGAAAGCAGGCCAATTCATTATCACCCCCCCACCCCCCCCGATGGGACGGTAAAAACAAGGGGACATTCCGTCTTTTTAAAAAGATGATCCATCTTATCCATATGCATTGGGCCGCTCACTGAGAAACGAGACCCTACTGGGTTCAAGAGTGAGTTGCACGAGTATGAATGCATTATCAACCTGTAGCAATAAAGAGTACACAGCCAGTGGAGACCATGCAATGCAAGAAGTCCTGCGTGGTAATTTAACAATGAGAGCATAAAAAAACTGACCCTTAGGGTTTACAAACCACAGAGAAATTTACAAACGAATAAAAGAATAAAATAAACTCTCGGTTGGTCATTACCGAGCAAGGGCACGCAATCAAAACAAAGACACTGATCAACAGTGTCCCTCCTCTCTTGCATATCGTTACTGTCATGCAGAAACCTTGTATCTCCATGTTTTCAACTATTTCTTTGGTAAATGAATGGCCTACTTCGTCATACAAGAGTGTTGTGCAAAAGTAGTGAAAATAGACGATCTACAAGCTCAGAACGTATCGCATCACAAGGCGTTGTGAGCTTGTAGATTTATTTGCGCTTTTTTGGAAAATGATTTAAATTTAAAGTGCTTAAATGTGTCTGTGGGTTTTATGAATATTGAACCAATGAAAAGTGCTAACAAGAGCCTGTGACCAAATAATAACTACATTGGATCCATTGGAACACACAGGTTCTATTTTCCATTTCCAGGAAAAGTAACCGTTTCGGACATACAAGGTTTCCGCCCCAAGAGAGCGACGATATTTAGCAGCAGACGTGGAGAATGAGACAATAAACCACTCGGCTATAGAGCTGCGATTTCTATTGTGCTTAGCATAATACAAAAACCCTAATTAATCTCAGTTAGAAGACCTCCGCTCGCCTCCCCCCCTCACCCCCCACCCCCCCCCCTCATCCTCTCACCATTATTCCCCAGAATGAGTCTCTGGGGAGGGCCTGGGAGCAGCAGGCTACTGCTGGCACCATCTATGACACCGTCAGAACGGAGCTGCATGCGGCTGCAGCAGCTGGGGCTCACTGAAAACACTCCACTGTTTTTAATGGCATCTGGACAAGACAGCAGCAGCAGCAGCAGCACAACACCACACAACACACACAACTTACCCAATAAGTCCACTAGGGACTAGAGAGACAAGATTCAACATTTTGGAGCGAGTCAATTTGTCCGTCCCTCTGTCTGTCCGTGTCTGTCTGTCTGTCTGTCTGTCTGTCTGTCTGTCTGTCTGTCTGTCCCGGGCATAAGTCAGGCTCTATCCGACTGATCGACTTTACCGATATGTATTGTATTGTATTGTATTGTATGTATTATATGTACTAGACCATACCCGGTCGACGCATCCGTGGGGGGATATGCGCACATGATCTGGCAACCCGGGAGGAAGTTCGTCCCATAGCTGGGCAGCCCCGTAACCATGGCGACATTCTTTGACACAAAAGCGCTAATAAGAAGCTGAGATTTGATGAAATTGAAAAACGGGCTTCACAGTTAAGTTCAGATGGTAATGGTCAATGGCTGTGTGCAAAATCAGAGCAATTGGTCCAGCCACTGAGGAGAACCGGGTAGCTTCACTCACCACGGTTACTAGAATTATAGTAGGATAGTAGGATTGCTGATGAATTGAGTACAATGGACCACAATGTGCTATGTCTCTGTTATCCTTTTAGCATAACCTTTGACTGTACAACCTGTACTGCTAACAAACTTGTTAATAAAGAATTCAATCAATCAATGACTGGGGATTGATTGATTGATTGATTGATTGATTGATTGATTGATTGCAGTACTTTTATTTAGAAAGACATGGACAAAGTACATGGAAGTACTTAGTTAACAATACAAGGTCCTCTAAACTGGATCGCCCATAGGCGAAATAAGCACAACGGCTTATTTCAAATGAGATCCCCACGCACGTTTAAGAAAACAGACAGATATACACTACTATGCAGAACATCATACAATCAGCTTACAGGTTACTGGTATGAAAAACAAGAAATATGTACAATAAACAGTTCGAGGAGGGGGGGGGGGGGTTAGGTTAAGACTTTGACAGGAGCCAGTTTGGAATTGCAGCCTCCTGAAGGTGTTTTTTTAGGGCAGTTTTGAAAGTGAGTAGGGTTTTACACTCCTTTACTCCTTTTGGGAAGGGGGGAGGGTTGATTTTGGGGCACCAATATAAGTGGTAGCGCTCACAATAGAACCCCATTCTTTTACAGAGCAATGCACCTGCATGTCTGTATCTGTCTGTCTGTCTGTCTGTGCACGGCTCTGTCTATCTCCAACTGATGCCCATGTATGCAATAAGGGGAGGAAATCAGTAGTAACTACAGCCCGAGTTATAGCAATAAGACAAATATTCAAATGTTGAATCATAAATCATCTAGTATTGTCATATTTGTGGTATATGATGATACATTATTTATACGTGCAGCCTTAAAGTTACCCCAATCCACTCTGCTTAAAGGCCATACAGAGTCAGACCATTGCGAGGGCAGAAATCACTTTCCTTTTGCACAGTCTGCCAGTGTGTTCCAGCCTCCATTCTAAATGGCAAGTTTCCTCTCCAGTCTCCACTAACATAAAAAACACTGTCCTGTGTCTGACTCTTTCCCATAGCTCTATAGTTGCTCCACCTTAAGGCTGACTGGCTGCTGTCCTGGCCGAGACGGTTTCCTTGTCATGATCCAGCACAGATGAGGCCTCTGACGGGAGTGACAGTGACAGTTCTGAAGAGCGGTGACTCCAGTTTGGCCTGGGAGAGCGTACAGGAACACTTAACTGGGGTGTGTGCTGTGCAGTGCCGTGCCATGCAGTCACACAGAGTCTCTGAGCTGGGCTGAGCCACCCTAAAGGATCCGAAGCATGCAATCAGAGCAGCGTGGAGGGATAAACAAGGCTACTCTCTGCCCAGACGTAGCAATTAGACAGGGAAAAGGATCCTCATAAACAACCAAGGGTTTCAGGCCTCGGCTCATGGCTCCTCCGTCCTCTTTCATGTGGCCAGCGGAACTTGTTGGTCCTTGTTGCGCTTCGTTCCCGTTCTCCGTACTCTTTTATTTACATGTTGGGGATGGAATGGGGCCAGTTTCCTCTCAGGCTGCATAAATGAGTTGCTTGTAGTAAGGCGAGTACTATACTCACTGAGCTCCCAACAGGCTAAGCAACTATAGCACTCCACTGGCCCTCCTATGCGCTGCATTCAACTTTTCAGCAACATTCCCCATTAATAATTGCCACCTTCAGGCCGGAGATTATGTGTTCACACCTGCCTGTTCAGTGTGTGAGAGTCAGCAGCTGTGTGAGTCAGCAGCTAATCTCGCGAGCTACATCTCGTTATATCTTTTTTGGAATCAGCCTCATGGTGGCACTAGAATAGCCCACTTTACCTTTTGACCTTTAAGTCCTGCATCATTGTCTTACCTTACCTATTGCCTTTGTATCGCTGTATCCGACAGTACTTTTCTTACTCTGTAGCTTTAACCCTGTAACTGTTGTGCTGCCTTTGACGACTGATTTTCCCCTACTGTGATCAACAAAGGTCTATTTACCCCTCACAGACAGAAACAACGGACGCTTTTCAATAAAACAGGTCTTCCTCAGTGTGGTCAATAATAATTTGCCTTTCACAATTAGTGGGAGGCGCTTATTTGTACAAAAAACAGCATATGATTGAGGAATATATATGAGCCTTATCAACCTTGAACTTTGAATTACTTTGGACTGTAGGGATTTCATACCATTTTAAAGTGTTTTTATGAGCAGTATGTGATAAATAAAGGTGGAATTGCTCGTTGAGGGGCCTCTATAGAGCACATTTCCAAAAGCGCTTTCACTTCTGACCATAGAGGGTGCCACAAATGTGCCACATTGAACCCTGTTGTAGAAACCTTATTTTTTTCCCACAGATTCCTCGGTTCTCAATGGACACTTTATCATTTTTGTCCGTTCATTTGGACAGACATGGGGGCCAATGTCATCTGACTGTAAACGTCATTTACATTCCTCCAGGTCTGGCGCTGTACAAACATAATTGACATAAGGCATTCAAGTCTTCAACTTGCATTTAAAAACTTAAAGCATGTTAGCATTAGGCTAATAAGCTCGAGTTTTACTTAGCCTAATTGTTTCCATCAAGTAACAATTAGCTCTGAAGATTTAATCGAAGTCAAACACAGCTTTTTTAAACAAACTTTAATGAGCTCTTTTCACAGCGGGTCTAGTATGACGTCAGTTAGATCTTCTGAAATTCAAATGAATCGGAGAGGTACACAGTTTGATGTAAAAAAAAAAACGGGGAAAAAAATCTTCTCTCTGTTCCTATGATTCACTGCATCTATTTCAGATTTAATCAGATGTTTATAGAAGAACTCAGCAAGGGTAGAACAGGTTATACTAATAATCATTTCGATCGTATCGTTCCCTTCGCCGCGTAAACAACCCAATTTGGATAGACGGTGACACGCGATCGCTCTCTTAACGTGTTGGGAGTTTGGTAATGCCGCGCGTCGCCTCTAATTCTATTTCCTCCCCGGCAGCGGCCGGGGCCAGGTAGAGGAGGGATAACAATCTGTTCCCCGTGCCCCAATCAGATTGCTCTGTGGAGATTCATAAGTACAGGTTGAGAGTGAAACGACAATGAGAGGTGAGATAGCTTTTCCTAGCCGGCACGGCTTTCATCCTAAATGCATTTCCACACATCAGAACCCTCTTGGCTCGATCCCCCCGTCGCACTAAAACAATTTCAGCCATCAAGAGCACTACTCCACTGCACCTCACACATCTCTTTCAGAGCCGTCAAAGAGAGGAGACGATTACTATTTGGTATGGCAGGGTGCATATGAGTGTAACTAAGTACATTTACTCAATTACTTGTACTTGAGTACAGTAATTCAGAGGCAAATATTGTACTTTATTACTACACTACGATTATTTAAAAAAAATTGTTACAAGTTACTTTGTAGATTTTTATTATTATTACAAAACGCACGACCAATTAAGCCCTATTTTATACTTTTATAGCCTAAGTCTATTCTAAATTAGCCGATCTACAAGCTCTCCACATATCGCGCGGAGAGCTTGTAGATCTGCCATTTTTAAAAGATTTTGACGATGCCAGTACCTTATTTTTGGAACAATGATTTAGAACACAGGGCTTTTTACTTGTAACATCACATTGTGTTACTTTTACTCGCTACTTGAACAAATCGGACTACTTCATTCGCCGCTGCTTTCCAAGCCCGTCAAGAGGAGGCGATTACTGTTTCGTATGGCAGGGTGCATGAGTGCTCACTCCAAGAGATGGAGACAGAGCTACAACCTGCTAATTACCCGGGATTCAAGATGCACAGGGAGGGAAACAAGCCCAGCTGAAGTGCACTCAGAACGGGGGGGGAAGCACACATCAGGGATGCCTCTTAACCAGACATGGGATTTTAATCAGATATGTTAAATTTAGACCGTGGGCAAGGTGTTAATTTGTGGGTCAAGGCTTTTGCCAGATTCCGGTTTAACCTTTGCCCGGCCCTCCGCGTGTCCCGATATAAATCAATTGCAACGGGGATGGAAAAAAAGAAGAAAAAAACATTAGACACTTCTCCCCCCTGCACTCTCCGTGGCAGGTAATTTCTCTGGGGTGGTCAAACGCTGCATCCTGACACACACACACACACACACACACACATACAACAAATAGGCTTAGGCAATGACTGCTTAAAATTAGCGAGGGCCTGCTAATTAATTCCCCCCACTGTCATTGAGGGGGCCCAGTGCAATCTATCTGTGATGCAGCCTTTGTGCAGATTAGCAGTCAGATAGAGGAGGAAAACAATATCCATTACTTTGCAGCGCTACCTTTGTTACAACATGAAGAAGGAAAAAAACACACTGCCATTCCATTAGTCTAATTCCTAAGGTGCCTTCAGTGTAGCAATACCTCCTCATTTCAAATCAGATGAAAAGCGATCAATGGAGCATTAAAGAGACGAATTGTATGCGGCAGACACAAAATGCGGGGAAACGCATTTTAATGAATTTCAATATGGCTGCTGATAGAGAGAATTCCTTAATTAAAAAGGATGTGCAGTGTTTTGATATCAAACGCACTCCTGTGGCTTTTGTCTCGGATTTCCATTGTTGTCATAGAAGAGGCAGGGAGGCACATATTGATGTGGGACCGGCCTGTATATCAACATCCCTCATCAAAGATTACAGAAAGAGGGAAATAAGTGTCTAGCAGACATAGAAGAACACGTCAATATGACTGCCTCTTTAAAGTATAAACTTGGCAATGTTTTGACGTTAAATATTAGCCTGTATCTCTATGTATACAATGAATATGTACAGCTGAGTATGGTAGACTATTCCATCGTGGGTTTGAATTAATAATAAACTTTATTTGTATGGCGTACCTTTCATAAAAACATGCAGCTCGAAGCACTTTTACCTTAAAGATATAAATAAGAAGATCTCATAATACTGAATAATTGAGCACTTCCTATTTAGAAAATAGGAATGCCTTCAATGGGAAACCAGCCTTAGGATTCGTTGCACAGTGCGGAGCAATAGCACATTTCTATACAGCATTGATGTGTTTAGATATAGCCAGACTATTGGGCGCTAATGCATTCTCATTCAGCAGCCCGTGGTGATGCGGTCTTCATTTTCTGCGCGGCCACTGAGTCAGTGTCACCTTCCTTACCTGAGGGCATCCACGGATCTGATGGAGGCTTCTCTCTGGTATTGGCCTGCTCCCAGTCAAGGTCATCTTCCCTGCCTTGGCTGTAACCGCACGCCGCCAGCGGCTTCTCAAAGTTACAATCGCCTGTGTGACAAAAGGGAGAAATTTATATTGTTATACGGCTTTTCCATTAACTTGGTACCCAAATGAATGAACACATAAATTACAACCCCACACACACACACGCACACGCGCACACACACACACACACACACACACACACACACACACACACACACACACACACACACACACACATGAACCATTTTATTCTCCTTTCTTGCACCGGCAGTATTCATAATGCAATATGCCAGACAATGAGATGCATTTAAGTGAGACAGAGTGAAGGATTACTATAGCAGCGGAGGCACAACATACATTACCGTCATTAGCAACACGGCAGTCCAATTTCACCGTGACAAGTATGAAGTGTCCAAACACCATCATCGTTACACATTATGTTCCCAAACTGCACCACCGCCATCCGGGAGAAATTGATTTATTTTTTGTTGCTCCCCCCCCCCCTCTTTGCCGGCCACAGAACTTGTGGGGCTCTTTACACCGCGGAGCCACTCTAATCCTTTTTACAAGCTGCTCACAAAATGACAGCAAGCAGCCATTAGGAGCAGCTTTCAGCTGGGCCTGGCATGTCATCAATTAATACAAATACTCCTTTATACCTCGCACCTTAAAGGCCACGAGGAGAATGTGAAAGTTGAGCCTCTTTCCCCCCAAAGTGCTTTGCGCTTTGCTCATAAATCTAAAGGAAAGAAAAGGAAAAAAATAAAAATCACGTGAAAGGAATATTTGGAGGGAATAGAGAAAAAGCTTTCTACAGTAGGTCTTTTCATGAACGACAGGTGCTTCAAAGGAATACAACATAAAATGATTATATGCTGCTCAACATTCATCATAAGTATGCTTGTTCAAGGCTGATAAAAGAGCCTGCAGTGCAGTGTATTCTTACAATGGAGGGATTTAAAAAACCTTTTAATGGGTATTGGTTGGTGGACCACCTTCTGTTTCCTCAGTAAACATGACCTACATGTATACACTAGATAACTCATCATACTGTACGTGTTTACTATACTGTAGATTGGTGGAATGTAACCCTCTGCATTTACTCAAGTACTGTTCTTGAGTACAATTCAGGGGTACTTTACTTGAGGTTTTCCATGCTATTTTATACCTACTTCACTACATCTCAGAGGGAAATGTTGTACTTTCTACACCACTATGGTATATTTGACAACATTAGTTACTAGTTGTTTTGCATATTTAGATTGTGAATACGCATCATAAATCAACATATCTTTTTAGAGGTTAATCTAAAGCTACAGGAGTATATAAAGTAATTAAAATGTGCTCCACCTTTACTAGCTGCAATAATGGTCCACAATTATAGCCCAGTAAAGGTGATGTATATGATTCTGAAATGGGCAATCGGCGCAATGATAATGCTACTTTTACTTTTGCTACTTACATTTTGATGCTAATAAATGATTTGCTGAATGAGACAAGAATGCAGAACTTTTTACTGTATTTTACACTGCGTGGTGGTATTGCTACTTTTACTTTTATTAAGTCAAAGATCTGAATACTTCGTCCACCACCAGTGGTTACACATAGATTTCATTAGCCGAGAATGTGTTGCATTTGCTGATGAAAAACATTGTCCTTTTGAGCTAAATCAAAGTGAAATCCCTGCGAAATCCTGTTGCATAAAGGCTGTGAGATCTTTGTTTTCCCATTTATCTCGGCGGTGACATTTAGAGTACATGTGCAAATGAGTGGCCAAACGAAGAGAGAACACGGGATAATTAATATCCAGCTCCATAGGCCAGCTGCTAATGATATATTTGCTGTGTCGTCTGCTTTGGAGCGGGCGGACATAGAGAGGGAGTAGATTGCCAATATATCATTACATTGGTAAAAGGTGGAGGATTTGTAAAGATGCTGTCTAAAAATTAATTGGCTGGTAGTCGCCGCATCATTGAGCCATGAGACATGACTTGTTAGGACGGTATGTGTGTGTACTGTGTAGGCCACTGCGTTGAACCACGCCAAAACCTCAATCACCCACAGCATGAGCTTGTCACCTCTACATGGTCTTTTCTCTGCAGCTGTATAATGACGCAGTCCGTTGCACCGACTGTCACCGACAACTGATGACTAATGGCGATGTTTGCTTCCACACAATTGAGTGCCATTTTCAGAAAGCAAAATGGTGTGTTTAAGATCTTTTATATGAAATGTCATTCTTCTTCAGGTATAGACTATTCAATAACACCCATAAAATATCTCTTTCCATGCGGGGAAACATAGTCCTCTTTTCTTTCTTTTTTAAAATTTAGTAGTAGGCTATTGTTTGCGTACGGTGTGGCTCTGCAGTCTGTGTGATTGTTTGAAGCGAACAGCAGGACCGATTAGTGCCAAATGTCTTGTGCACACTGTCAGTCGGCCAAGGAAGTGCCTTTTTTTCTCCTCCATGTTTTAGATTTGTTTCATATTTAACTTAAATTTTATAATGGATATCAATGAGGCTCAGATTGGTCTGAAACCTTTCCCAAATTTGGAGTCAAACATCATAAATGCATCAGACTCAAGGTTCTCAAAGTGGGGTCCGGGGACCCCCAGGGGTCCTTGGGGGAGTTCCAGGGGGTTCCCAGCAAAATGAGGAACTGCTTAATCACTTTAACCCTATTTTTCCTAAGTTTTGCAATACTTTTGAAACACACACACTGGCTACATGAAGCCCAAGATCCTCCTGAAGCTACACGTCCCCATGTGGATCTCAAGATCCACACAATTCGACCGTGTTGTTATAACCTGTGTCAGCTGTGTAAATACTGATATGTACACAATTTATATGATTTTTGATTGATGTTGACCATAATATGGTCCTCCACTCACTTCTTCCATTCTGCAGAAGCCATGTGCTCAAACTACATTATTTGCCCAAAGTGTGCGTGTGTGTGTGCGTGCGTGCGTGCGTGCGTGCGTGCGTGCGTGCGTGCGTGCGTGCGTGCGTGCGTGCGTGCGTGCGTGCGTTGCAGAGATCTAGCTAACAGAGAATTGATCACCCACAGTGTTTGTGTGTTGTGAAGATGGAAGTTGGAGAGAATTTCCATTATTCTCCGTCTGCCTGTGTCAAGGGGGCTGGCTTAGCTCCATCAATATTTTTGGCTCGATGGCTCCAAGATCCTTTTCCTTTATTCTACCCCTGCTTCGTATCACAGCATGTGGCAGAGCTCAATTAAAACCCAAGAAATGCTCATATTAAGTGTTTGATATTAAAAATCAATGGCAAATAAGCCACACAGAGCTAAGGCATTCTGGAGCTAAATTCAAGCACCACGGTGTCGCTTGCCGATTAGAGCGGATCTTTGTGACGAGTCGTTAGCTTTGTTAGCTTTGCCGTGCACTGAATGGAGTAGTGCTCACAGTGTTTTGTGCTCCATCGTACAATGGTCTCACACGCTGAAAGCAGCAGATCTATGGGCTCACAACGCGTCACAAGATCGGCTATTTTCAGCAAGCAACACCGTCGTATGATTAAGTCTATATCTGCATTAATTTAGCTATGAGTCATTGGGTTACAGCATTCTTTTTGTATTATTTAAAATATTTTTTAAGGCTTTTTCTGTCTTTATTGATAGTCTAGTGGAGATGGATAGGGAAGAGGGAGAGAGAGATGGGGAGAGACATGCAGCAAAGATCATCGGGAACGGGACTCGAACCCGCGATGCACTGTCAGGCTACATTAGAGCCTAAGTGCCCGGACCGCTAGGCCAGCTATAGCGGGCCGGGCACAGTTACAGCATTGTTGAAAAAATCGACGGGAATCCGGGAACATTGAATGAAAAATGCTTCATTAACTTCCTGCATGAAGAACATGTTCCTCGTCATTTGAGCTCAGAATTACTATGAAACTCTACTGTAATGAGGCTGTTTGTATCATGACATGTATGTACTGTATGTCACTCTGTCCACAATGACTCACTACACACAACACACAAGGCCATGAACCTTCATATATTTCATCTCTAACTCAATATGATGTGTTTCAGTGGTCAAAGATCAAGGGGGGCAAACTATTGAGATCTGTCATCCAGCACTTATTATGTATTATTCATAACAGAAGGAAGAGAATGACTGCATTTGAAAGCTTGCCTCAAGCCATTTCACTCCCCTATTATACACTACGTTTTCTTTTAAGTTCACAGCTCAATAATTATTCTGTTTATTTTATTTTATTTATTTATTATTTAAATGTCACAGTCGTGATAATGAACAAAGTGGGTAAGTGCATTGAAGGGGCTTAATGCTCACTCAACACTTCACACAGATTCCATCAACAGTTCATTTGCTATTTTACAAGTGATTCTCTTGTTGCTCATTTAAAGAGGTGACCATTCACTTTGGCTTCGTGTCCCTTTTAAAATGGAGGCTACAAACCCACAGATGCTGCATTAGATTGGTGCCTAATGAGGAATACTAATCATCAACCTGAATGAGAACGTAGTAAAAATTACTCAACTGGCATTAAAGCATGTTACTCTCCCTACCTATCTGTCGGCTTTGCCGAATGGAAACAGCGATTACTTAGTAATATTCTGAGCAACACGATTCGATATTCATATTATGATGGGAGGTACATGGTCTTATGTCAGAAATCCAGTCATGTTTCTAGTCACCCGTTTGCCAGAGAAGCTTGCAGCTCACAAAAAAGAAACTCCAAAATACACATGCAAGACGTCCTCGCACATTAAAACAAACATCGAGTGGACCAGAGAGGAGTAATGTCGACTCCACAGTCGAATGAAAAACAAGAAAAAAAGTTCTAAAATGGTGGCGCTGCCTCTATAATCCCCGGCCTTGGGGAGATCCGTGTGAAAAATGCAGACTATCAAGTCGGGGGCGCTTCCATTTCTTCCGTTCTACAAAAAGACTCTTGAAGCGGGATGTTAGTATGCTGTGATACCAGTGCCCTATTTTTGTCTGGTGTTGGCCCAGTATCTGATATCAATATTCCTCCCTACACAGTGAAACACTCACGTGTTAATTTTACTCTGAGAATGTGCAAATGTAACCAAATGGACCCTTAAGGGTCCATTTGGTTACATTTGTACATACTCAGAGTTACAAACTGGTACTATGTAGTCATTAGTGCAAACTCAGCTGTCTCTTAGTCAGTATAGTACTGAGTATAGCCTACATACTACTCCCCATTTAAGAAGTTTCTTGTTTCTTACGCCCGATCAAACTCTCGGCATCGCCGCCATTGAAAGCAACAAACAGAGAAACTGTTATCCCTGATCACACGTATAGACACCATCCGCACAAACGAGCATTCCTCTAATGGGGAGATCATTCTGCAGATGCCTGCAGATGAACAAAATCGGTCACTAGTGTCATAATGGATTCCCCCAGCTCTCTGCTGGGGGTTTATGTCTGTGCCAACGGCGTGGCACAGTCCTCATGTAATCAGTCGCGACTGCAGCTTCTTGAAATTGATGCCCCTACAAGAGATTGCCAGCTTCCTCCAAAGGAGATTTAACTTTCTATGAAAGCCGTTATGAGGTGTGGGTAGTCGGGGGGGGGGCTTGCGGAGATTAATGCGCGCCACCCCTGTCTGTCTGCATCCCTCGCCCCACCCTTTCAGCGGTAAAACCGGCGGTCCTGAAGCTAAAAAGGTGGCTCCCAGATATGTCATGAAACAATTTATTCCTGAGCGAGAAACACACAATAGTCTTTATAGTGTCACGCAGAGTGCATTTCAAAGAAATCTATCCATCTTTTACTGGACTGAGCCAGAGGCCAGAATCAATAGCTCAACCCCTCAATGCTGGAGCCAATTTCTCCTAAAGATTTTTGAGGTTCGACTTAAAAGGCCTTTTGTTATTGCACCTGTAACAAAAAGTAAACTTTCAGCATTTAGACGCAGCAAGTACGCATATGCGTGTGTGTGTGTGTGTGTGTGTGTGTGTGTGTGTGCGTGTGTGTGTGATGTGTGTGTGTGTGTGTGTGTGTGTGTGTGTGTGTGTGTGACGTGTGTGTGCCTGTGTGTGTGTGTGTTGTGTTCATGTGCATGTGCATGTGCATACACAGATTTGTGTGTGTGTGTGTGTGTGTGTGTGTGTGTGTGTGTGTGTGTGTGTGTGTGTGTGTGTGTGTGTGTGTGTGTGTGTGTGTGTGTGTGTGTGTGTGTGTGTGTGTGTGTGTGTGTGTGTGTGTGAGAGAGAGAGAAGTTTGGCACCAGAGCAAAGACTGCAATACACATAGGACCCCAGGTGCCAATGAATGATGCCTGCGTGGCATTGTGAAAAGCAGACAGAATATTGAGAGTATAAATCGCTGTCTGCTGAGACATAATGAGAAAGTGAAAAACAAGTTGTTTTTTTTGGTTGTTGTATTTCTTATGAAACTGACCCTCAGAGACGCGTGGCGAGGTTGTAATTGACAATTCTTGCTCTCTCGTTTGTCCTCAGGCCTTCATACTAATTTCCAAGACTACAAGGTGATTTATACTCAGTTGCACGCCGGTGTCGCGCACCAAAAATAGCCGATCTACAAGCTCACAACGCGTCGCGCTGCGACGCGTTGCGACGCGTTGTGAGCTTGTAGGTCTGCTATTTTTGTCGCGCAACACGTTGTACAACCAAGTATAAATCTGGCATACGGCTGAACCTCCATTTCGCACTCAGTTGCGTGAGGCTGACTGAACACAGATTTGCACAAGCGCCAAGGCTCCGTGATCTCTGCAAGCGATAAATTAACTCTTCTTCCTCCGCGTTTGCCTCTGGCTTGGCGAACACAGTTATCGGTCACGTCGGCGGGTGGGAAGCAGGCAGCAGGGGTGGCCGATCTCTGTCACTCACTGCACTAGCGCCTCCTACCTGTTCGGCAGGGAGCGGAACTGGGAGGGATAGCTTGTTCCTTCGCCAGACTAAACAGTAGGGGTTGGCAGGGACAGGGACTATAAACAACGGGGGGTATTGGCAGCGATTAAAATTGGGAGAACAATGAAAGAAAAAGGAGGGAATCGTTTCTAATGAAGCAATTCACCTGGCACCCACTTCATATCAAGAGTATTTTTAAATAGAGCTTGACGCAATGAACCCTGAAAGAAATATGATAGCAATTAGCACATAATTGTTTGGATTCTACCTCGCAATTTTGAGTGCAAGAGACAGAGGCCAAAGTGATAATGGCAGGGGAATGAACAATGATGTACCATTAGTGTGATGTGTATTTAAGCCTCTATATGTCAGCGGCTATGAGAAGCTACAGTACTGTATATAAGCCTTCTCTCAGCATCATCATCATCATCGCCTCTGTCCCTGTGGCAGATATCATCGCTGGAAGACCTCTTTGGCCCTCTCTGCCAATTCAGCAATTACCAGTCTTCCAGCCTGCTCTGTCTGGCTTCGGAAATCGCAGGTCTGCCCCAATCGCCCCAATCTGCCTCGATGGCAGCACTTGTTTTAACAAACGTCTCGTCTCCCGGCGTCCCTGTAGACAGAGACCGCAAGGCAATCTGGGGTAATTTAAAACCAATGTCGACTATCTCCCTCCAACGCGTCCAGCTCGGCGCTTCAAACTCCTGCAGCTAAGCCCCCTAGGATCTGATAGGCCTTTTCGGCCCGCCCTATTTCACTTATCTATTGACAGCTCCTGCCAATAGTCCTATCCCGGCTCCTGCTGAGTCCGATTGCAGCACTGAATTGCGTGTATATATACTGTCTGTTAGGGGACTTTGAACTCCAGGAAGGGATTTAAACAATCAATCTCAATATCATTATCAATCACGTCTTGCTGTTCCCCCACATTGATTCGGAGGAGGAAATAAAGAGGTTGGAGTGGAGATTTCCACTGATAATCTGCCTGGCTGAGCAGCTGAGCTTGTCAGCAATGTTTCACAAAGCAAAACCGACTACCTGCATCCAGAGTGACAGTACAAGATCAGCAGAGAGAGGGGGAACATAATGTTTTTAAGTAACGATATGCCTGACGGTGCAGAATCTGTTAGGCCATGAATATTTTGGTTCAACAGTGCTGCAGACAGATCCGGGGGGAAGCAGTCTTTAGGTATTATATTTGGCTCAAAACCCCCTCTCATTATATGAACACCTTTAGCCTCAGCTGGCCATCTACAGCACTTGTCTTGTCACCCAAATATCAACTTGATGAATGTGTTTTACAGCAGGAACATCACACGGCCCCCGATCAAATCCACCCTGTGCATGGTTAGATGTACATCAGACTTGACAGCCAGTCTTTCCCTTAGATATGCTAAATTTTGACAGATGATTTTCAAACCATGTACGCCAGGCACAAGGCTCACGGCGTTCCCTTCCACCGAGCCTGTCAGGAATTTCCAGTAAATGGTTTCAAATCCATCTCCATTTTCCAACAAGCTGCCAGGTACCAATTAAGATGAATACGAAATCGAACTATAAGACGGGCGTGATCCTTACTGTTGACACTCACTAAATGTTAAAAATGAGGACTTTCACTTTGGCTGAGCGGAATGATCCGGTGGCGATAACAGCACACGTTATGTTCATTTTTCATATCCATATAGAAGGCATTGTGAGTCACAGGCATGGAAGAGAGTACTCAAGCCGATTAAGGCCAGGCTCAAATCATAGCGTTCATACAAGAGAGGGGGTGGGCCGGTGCTCTTTCACATGCAGAGAAAGCAAGAGAGCCCCCCGAACGGCTGAGGTTCCGTCGCAATGTGAGACGGAGCACATGTGCCCGCTGTGCTCATGTAAATGTATGAGGGAGAGGGCTGTGCGGGCGCTAAGTGGAGTGTTTATTTTACAGGCTGGCGGCTTAGGTGCATTCTGACTCTGGCTTGACAAGCAACCGAGCTGGTTAACAATAGCTCTCCTCCCATTGTTCCCAGCATCATCATTCGCTCCTTTATCCGAGCAGAGAGCGTGTGTGAGAGCGTGCCCGCGTGTGTGTGAGAGAGAGAAAGAGAGAGAGAGAGAGAGAGTTGCTGTCTGTCTTGTTGGCCTCCAGAGAGAGCAGAGAGAGAGAGAATTAGGCTGCTTCCTATTCAGCCTAATGCCTGTTGAAACACTGAATGGCACAGCGAGATGGGCTTGTTTTGGCTTTCCATTTCCCTGCGCTCAACACAGCTTGGAAATGACACAGTGACTGAGTACAAAAGTGGATAGGCGCCACGCGCTCTCCATTAACAACATTGTTTGTCTGTTAACAAAAGTTAAAAGCGTGTTCACGCCATGGATACATTGATCCTGGGAGGGAATGCATTTTTGAAAACCACGCTGGGGAGGGAAAGCTGCGAGCGATGTGTTCAAGAGGACAATGTCCCTTTTCATGCAAGGTTCACAATTTGTAGGCTCTGTGTGGCTCTGTGTGGAGAGGAAGATACAGTATCACACAGCTTTTCCATACTACAGTATGTGAGAACGCAGAACGGCCTTCATAACAGTGTTAACCACTTAAACCCTATACACGTTGTTGACCAAGGTCCTCCAGGGATCTATGCTTCCCACTACACCAAATCTCTTTGGCGAAAATAGCCAATCTACAAGCACACAATGTGTCAATGCACAAACAAGGTTGTGAGCTTGTATGGCTATTTTTGCAGAATGTTCTCCTATTTTTTGCCAAATATTCACATATTATGACATGCCTTATTTAGGCTTGTGAAAAACATAATGGTTGTTTAGTAGAAAAACATAGGTTTTTCCCACATACAATTACACACACAAGTGTTTGTAACAGAATGGTGCCTTTAAACATTGCTAGACATAATTAACTCACTGTGTGAGAATGCCCTTCATCAAGTCTGTTGACATTCCCAGCGCTAGTTTACAGTGGAACTGGTCAGCGAGGTATTGATTCACAACGAGGTTCCGGCTCAATACTATGAGGCTGGAAGGAAAACTTCCCCCTGGCTCCAGTATTGCATTCGATCAGGTGTGATGGGCCACCTGGCCTGAGCTACAAATGAAAAAGGCTCAATGAAAGGAGGAGAATAAGCGGAGAAAAACTCCCTGGCTTCCCATGGAAAATAGATCCACACACCTGGACAGAGAGGAGGACGGGGTGATCCTATACGAGACAGTGCTCCACAACGAAAACACTCATGGCTCACTCCAAAACAAAACAACATCCACCAACTGTTTACCCCTGATTTATACTTAGTTGTGCATCATGTCTCGTACCCAAGCATAGCAGATCTACAAGCCGCTCTGTGACGCATTATGAGCCATTTACGGTGCAAGACGCCGGTGTTCAACTAAGTATAAACCGGGCCTTAGATTGAACCTCTTACTAGCAAAATGTGTGAGTCAACAGGACTTTGAAATCTGTCGGTAACAAAGAAGTGGTGGAGCTAATATCAGTGGCAGCAGCTTTCCTCCCTTAATTTTTCCCCCTCTGAGTTTCTCAGAGTCTAATTTGTCAAACGTGCAAAGCAACAATGCCAGGAATTAGCCCAAAGAGAGTTCGCCTCGGGAGGAGAGAATGATTATGTTTGATCATGGAAATAAACAAGAACATTAACATGCTTTGTTGGTTTTTCCAGATCTGGAACAAATGCTTGTTTTTATGTGCGGAGGAGGGAATAATTCAAGGTTGAATGTCGAAGTATTAGAAAATCACTAAAGCTAATTAGAAAACGCGGAGAGAATAGAAGAAAGGTTAGATCAATCCCTCTTGAGAAGAGGAGGGAAATCTAGGCCACAAAGGCCTGTACATTTGGAGCAGCATTATTGGCTAGATGAAATATCATTACTTTCTTTCTTGGCCATGGTTTATCATCGATCAAATCCGAGGTACATTTTATATAATTGTTGACCACACACGCAGGTGTGTCGATCGCGGTCAGTTGGATCAGCGTATCAGACTGTGGGCAGGCATAAGGAAGGTTGCACCTGGTAGGTTAACCACTTAACCACGCTAACACTAGCATCCCTATTCTGTCATAACAGGTGAACAATCGGAGAAAATAGCCGAAATTTGGGAGAAAATAGCAGATCTACAAGTTCACAACGCATTACGTTATGACCCATTGTGAGCATGTAGGTGTGCTATTTTTGGCAAAGAGATGTGGTGTAGAGGCGAAAAGGAGGGGGGGGGGGACACACAAAGTATAGACCCCAGGGGGACCCCGGGCAACGAAGGAGGGATTAAGTGGTTATGCCTGTGAGCTTGTAGATCTGCTGTTTTTCGCTGCACAACACTGGCATACAGTATGACGTGTATAAATGAAGCATATAGGCTAGGGCTAGTTTTGATCATTTTCACCTATAACGAATCTTGACGATATGCCCAGAGTAGGGACACCAGGGTTAAATGTGGATAAAGGTTATAGGGTCAAATGTAACTCTGACAGTGTCAGAGTAACGATTTTACTGTGCGGCAGGTGTGGCTGAAGAGATTTCACTCCCGGAGGGATAGCTTTTGCACCGGGCCGTGTTATATGGGGTCATATCCACTACACACTTCAAACACATTTTGGCCCTTTGTTTCTCCGCTGAATCTGCTAATCTGAAAGAAACCCCTATGGCCAGGCTTAGTCCTCCCATGGTGGGTGGGGGAGGGAGGGGTGGGGCAGGGGGGGTGGGCATGTAAGCCCACCGTAAACATCAGCATGTGACATGCTGAGGTCCCGCCATGCCTGGCAACAGGACAGGTCTGCAGATCTTGCCACTGGAATGAAATTGGTGGTACAGTCCAGTCCACTGATTATGGCATTATCTTTGTTGATACAGATTATGGCATTGTATTTTTTCTTTTCTTTAAGCGATGTAAATAAAGGTTACTATTAACCAGTGGTGGACGAGAGTCTGGGGTTCGAATCCACCACGGTGCATCCGGCATTGTTTGGCCCGTGTTCGGGGGAGGGTGGGCGGGGTACATGTACTCCTACAGGGTGGGGCGGCACCTGTCAGCAGGGAGTGTTGGGCGAGAGGAGTAGGACGAAGGCTCTACTACATCCTCCCGGTGGGGGATCCTCACTGGAAGGTGAGCCAGTAGAATGTAAACAGCAGTGACAACACTTACACGTGTTAGAACAGATAAGACCTCTAAATGATGGGCGACTGCAGGTTAGTGTAGCTGACAGTGCTGGAACTCAACAGCTGGAGCCAAATCTGGCTGGTGTCTGGACTTATTTCCATACCCTGGTAACAATTACACTAAGTCTTACAAATTCAATCAGAGGAACATTGACCTTCAAGCAGAACTGTGAGGCAGTGTGTGAAAAGAGACATCAGCGCTCGTTTTGTCTTAGAAAACCTGTGTTGTCCCATTTTCACGTAGAGAAAAGCCTGATGACCCTGTTTTATTTCACTTTTTATTGAATCAATCGGGTCTTTTTTCCCTTGTGCTTTGGCTCGGCAACCTGTCTCTGGATTGGAGAACAAAAATAATCTCTGAATCAAATTGTCACGTGGGGGGGTGGGGCTAGTAACATTTATACTGTCCTAGTCCATACCCGGTCGACGCATCCGTGGGGGGATATGCGCACATGATCTGGCAACCCGGGAGCCATTCATCCCATAGCTCACGGGGCCATCCCACAGCTGGGCAGCCGTAACCATGGCGACATTCTTTTTACATAAAAAAGCGAACAAACAGCTGACAGTTGGGGAAATCGAAAAACGGGCTTCGCAGTTCCGTGCACATGGACATAGTAATGGTCAATGGCTGTGTGCAAGTTCAGATCAATTGCTCCAACCACTGAGGAGACCCGAGCATAAGAGATTTTTGCCTCACCACCACAGAGGTTTCTAGAATTATAGGAGGACTAGTCCATACCCTGTGAAGTGCGCAGGCGAAAGTAGTTGCAAACGTGGGGTTATTGCGCGTCCCGTCACTCGGTGCCGCGCTATGAGCTTGTAGATCTGCTATTTTTGAATAGCCAAAGAAATCTAAAATGACACAGATGTGTTCCCGGATTGAATAGGTTAATGGATAGGTGACTATAGCATGATGACTATAACTAAATATAAAGACATCGTTTTGAAAATCGTTCTTACTCAAGTGGATGGCAGAGTCCACACCACAACTATAATGTGTGGATGCTCACATAATTATATAGTTATACCGGTAGTTATATAGTTATACAGTGCTTGGTGCGGGTGGCTCATGACTCCTCACAGCTGCAGCGTAAAGGCAAGCTCTGTTCTTCAAGGCTACAACACTGTTCTCATCCTTGACATACTTGTAGCCCCGAGGTGGAAGACAAAACCATGATAGAAGTTATTTTGTACCTGAAGCCAGTGGTGGAAAGTAACTAAGTACATGAGTCCATTTTTATTAGCAGCTTGCTTTAGCATAGCTGCTCTATAAACGGGCCGCGATAAAGGCGCGGACTCGCGGAGAAAGGCGCGTGCACTTCCATTCATGTTTATACCCCTACCCAGGAAAGGGGGCGTGGCTGTGGAAAGGGGGCGTGCCTGCCCCCTCTCAGCTCTCAGGCAGAGGAGACAGAGTAGGAGAATACTTTAAATCATAATAAATTAGAGTGCACCAAAAAAATACAATTTTCATTCTTTGTCTGCTTAAACTCGATTTAGTATTTGATAGGTTTTGGGGCATTTTTCCCCAAAGTTTTCTTTGCTCCTCTAATAAAGGAAATAGCTATAGATTGAGTCTACTGTCTGCAGCAGCAGCAGTCAGTCAATCCAGATAAAACAAATTCATAATAGAATAGAACACATTAAACAGTACCTTTTGCCCTAAATCCCCCAAAACGAGATTATTGTGATAGTTTAGCTTGCAAGCTGCTATAAATTATGACATGTGTCATTTTTTTCTTGTTCAATACTTTAGAATTCAGCTCCACTACATCTTAGAGGCAAATATTGTACTTTCTACTCCACTACAACAATTTGAAAACGTATACTTTAGTTACAAGTTACAAAATATAAAGTTTGATTGAAAACATACATTAACCAAATTAAGCCCTATTTTACGCTATATTCGAAAAGAGCCGATCGACACATTTTGAAAACGTTTGAAAAAAAAAAAAACGGGAAATGGGATGTGCATACTGAGTACTTTTACTTTTGGTACTTCAAGTATATTTTGATGCCATTATTTTAGTTTTTTGAATACAGGACTTTTACTTTTATTTTTTTAAGTCTAGTCTACATTGTGCTATTGCTACTTTTACAAAGAATTCTGAGTATGGTACTTCTTTCAACCACTGCCTGTAGCCATAGCACTACTTAACAAAGATAGCAGAAGATAATGCACCCACTTCTAAGCCAGTGAGTGGCTGGCTGAGTGAGTGAGTGCATGATTGTGCGTAAAAAGCACTTTGTCGTGACCTTCCTTTTAGGAATTTGTAATCCTATGGTGATACCTGTTTCTAAAGTATTTGCTTTGTTTTGTTGTCTGGAATCTGTATTGTCGTGATGTCTTGTTTTTAACTCAATGCAATGCTGAATCTCCCATTTGTACAACACATTTACCCTCGGCCACTAATAAAGAAACCTTGAAACACCTATTCAACTAATAAGTGTCTTTATCCATCCTCAACACAATAAGGCATTAAGGTTTGTCCCTTATGGACCCTTACAAGTCTGGAACTCTTGAGAGTGTACAAATGGAACCAAATGAACCATTACGGGTGCATTTGGTTCCATTTGTACACTCTCAGAGTTTAATAAAACACTGAGGATTTTACCGTCCCAGAGCCGGGAAAAAAACGGTTAAATGGGGGTCCGTGGCCTAATAATACACATCAAACTGGGGGTCCTTAAAATGAAAAGAGTTGAAAATCACTGGGATGTGGAAATGTGTGCCCCCTCCCTTCAACACAGTAAGGAAATGTGTGCCCCCTCCCTTCAACACAGTAAGGAAATGTGTGCCCCCTCCCTTCAACACAGTAAGGAAATGTGTGCCCCCTCCCTTCAACACAGTAAGGAAATGTGTTCAGCTCCATCTATGCAAGCGAGTGACTCGCTGACAGAATAGAAGACAAATGGCACTTCTCACCTGATTTGTTCTCAATTCAAATTGGTTGCATGACAGAGTCCTCGGTGAAACAAAGGAATGCACTGTGCAGACACTTAGTGCCTCATTAAAATTTTGAATTATTAAATCCAATTATTGTATGAGGGGCTCTTGACCTATTTATTTCCCAGTGAATCATAACCTTACATGGCATGGGAGTTCATAGGGGACTTCTCCTTCTACATTATAGGAGTGCTGGGTTGTTTAGCTCCCCCCCCCCCGCTACAACACGAAACAATATTAAATGTTCAATATGTCACGTTCAATATTTTACTGATATATGAGCCAGGCTTTCCAGGAATTTCTCTCTGACGCCAGGAAAGGACACGAGGTACAAACACATATATCTCCCTCACCATACGTACGTGCACGGTATTAAAATCAAATCAGTCAAACGCGGCGCCTTGAGAAGCTCTCTCTTTGATTAGACAATTCCCCGAAAATAATTGAAGCAATTAATCAATGAATAATATTAAGAAAACATAGGTTGGGTGTCTCCGTTCCATTGGTCTGGCACAGTCAAATCCTCAGTGTTGATTTATCCATTTATAACTCTTGAGAGGGTAGAAAATGGTTACATTTTGTACCCTCTCAAAGTCAAATGTACACTTATTTTTTACAGTGTGGGTATTTTTGCACTGGAGGCATTGGTGTTCGAATCACGGCAGGCCTTTGTGTCCCCTGCAAGATAATTCCATGGTCAAGCTGCTATAGAAAGCCAGCTGAATGGACGCTGGGATTAGGACTCAGCACTGAAACTTGTGAAGCAGAGAGCCTCTGGGATGCCTGGTCACACCGCAGGACTCCTCAATAACACTGTGACTAATATCCAAAAGGACAAACACACAAGCCCGGGCCTCCTTGGCGGCCATGCGTTGCATGCAGTTGCAGCAGCAAGCAGCGTGTCCGAGTTTAAGGTCGGACAATGTTAACAGAATTCTCAGATTTGTTTTTGATTGTTTTTACCACAAGATATTAAGAATGTGATTTTAGACAGCATCAGTGGTGGGAAAAGTACTATTTCTTTTTACTTAAGTAAAAGTATCAATACTGCAATGTAGAAATACTCTGTTACACGTGAAAGTCCAGAATTCTAAATTTACTTGAGTAAAGGTACAAAAGTATTGGTATCAAAATGTACTTAAAGTACAAAAAGTCGAAAGTACTCATTATGCAAAATGTCCCCTCCCCCATCTCAAAATGTATAAAATCATATTTTCAAATGGCCGATATAGGGCTGAAGTGGTTAATGTATGTTTTGTAATAATAATCAAAATCTACAAAGTAACTAGTATCTGAAGTTTTCAAATAATTGTAATGGAGTAAAAGTACAATATTTGCCTCTGAGATGTAGTAGAAGAGTAGAAGTAAAAGTACAGAAAATTGTAAATACCTCAAAACAGTAAAGTACAGTACTTGAGTAAATGTACTTAGTTACTTTACACCACTAGGTAGCATGTTATTTAGACAGATGCTTGCTAGGTTCATTGATTGGTTCATTGATTGCCTGGTATCCTGTAGTTTCAGTAGCTACTATATAGCAGAATGTTATTTGAGATAGCTCGTTGATTTAGACATAATGCTATAGGTTCATTGTTTACCTGGAATCCTATAGACTCTTTGAGGACCCTACTGTACACGATTCTCTCTGCACTCTATTTATGTGATTATTTGCCTGTTTGTTGATTGGGTTCAATAAACACTGAGTCGCTCAGGAGAAGAGCGTCTGCTAAATGCCTGAATTGTAAATTGTAATTGAGGTGTAAGATCGTTATAAGAAGTCAGACTGCATTGGGTGAATCAGTTAACTAGGCATATTTGTGGGGAATTAAGATTCTATCAATTTACTATGACACACAGTGGTTTGCTAGGTCACTAAATTACAGATTGTTTTTGAGTCTCTTGAAAATGATGTTGTTCAGAGAATAAATCCAACTTTGTCATGGCACCAGCAATGTTGTTGCAGAAAATGCACTTAAGACTTCTGGTGATTAGTAGTTTTCGTTCCCTACCTATGTTGAATGCACTAATTGTAAGTCGCTTTGGATAAAAGCGTCTGCTAAATGACTGTAATGTAATGTAATGTAATGTTCCAGTGTAATAATCTAAGCATTAAACCTGTGTTAAGAGAGATCAATATAAATACATTTAGCACATTAGAGATTTGGTCTAATGATGTTTGTTGTTGGGTTTCTGCACATTTACAACCTTTTACTACAGTTTCATTATCAATCTCAAAAATGTACAGTAGGCTTTTATCTCAAACTGATTTATCTTGATTCAGTGATGACTTTTTAAGAATATTTTTTCCGTCACATTACTAAGCCGAAAAACTAAACTTCTGTCCATCAGAAAAAGTTCTCTTGACAAAAACTAAACTAAAGTACCCCCAGAGGCCACGTTACTCTCTAAAAAAAACTGTGACATCTGTCAATCTGTCCATCTGACGCCAGGGGTATCCCTAATAGCTGTTGTCAGCTGAGATGACCAAGGTCACCATTCTCATAATACTCCCGACATTACACCGATATGTCTGATCCGGTCAAACATCACTGCGAGAGACCTGGTCAACATCCCCGCCAGGCCTGTGGGGCCTATATCGGTTTGGCTGGGAGAGCCGAATCAATCACAAGATGAGGAGAGCTGCCAAAGCCGTCTTTCACACCCCAAGACCGCTGCACTCGCTGCTATGATTAGGCTGTTTTGACACGGCCTCTGGAAAATGGCACCGGCATCAGCGTTGACCCTGATGGAAATGGAAATGCTGGAGGGCGGCTGGGGTTTTCATGCAAAAACTCTCCCTGAGCTGTCAATATGTCTCTGCTGCACCGATATGACAATTTCAAAATCCTATAAATGTATCGTAGTTGGATCCTTAAAGTGATACTGAATATGATTTATGGTGAGAATTTATGGCTTACTACGTGTTTTATGCACTCATATTTGGGGTAATATACTGTTCCAAAATAGAGGAAGGAATCAAGCTTTTAATGGAATTTTATTACAATGCAGTTTACAGCACTGAACGACACTGCACAGCACACTGTGTTTTACCTCCAGGCATTGTTGGATTAGATAGAAAGACAGTCAATGAGGGGGAGAGAGAGAGAGAGAGAGAGAGAGAGAGAGAGAGAGAGAGAGAGATTTCCTCTTCCATAGCTGATGGCTCCCAGCTTCATCTCTCTCTCTCTATATATATATATATATATATATATATATATATATATATATATATATATATATATATATATATCACACACACACACACACACACACACACACACACACACACACACACACACACACACACACACACACACACACACACACACACATATGCACATATGCTTCTATTGCTGGCAAAAACAAACAATGGTCGTGTTAAAGTCATTTTCTCTGAACATCTTTCTATACTTTGTGCTTTCATTTGGTCCAATGAGCCAAGATAGTTCTTGGATCCAGTGTCTGATAGCTTTCCGTCCTGGTAGCTTCGCATTAAGAGAGGGGACACAAATAATAGATGGCACCTCATCGACGATGTGACAATGATTTATTTTGGGAATACGCTGTGTGTGAGTTGAGAGTGGGTACGAATAAGTAAGCAAGTAAGTTTTAAGAAACAAGAGAGAAAGAGGGACAAATATAGAGAGGTAGATTGCCAGAGAGAAACAAAAGGTAAGAGGTATGGTTTCACATCAGCATAATGAGTTGCAGAACCAATTTTTAACATTGACCTGAGACCTGAGACGGAGCCAAGAAGAGAACAGGTGTAGTTGTAGTCGCAATTATGGCTGAGTAATGAGGACTGTTTTATGCAAGCATTACATGTAGCCCACTCCTATTATGCTATAAGGATGCAGGAAGTTACTGAATACTGATTGTACCAAAATAATAGTTTGGGGTCATGCCACCAGCTGGATATCCAGATGTTTTGAGTGAGAGGTTGACATGGATGTTTTACCGTATGACCATTTGGGGCGCTGACCTCCCATTAGGAAAAAAGATTTCTGGCATCAGAAGCTATGAAGGTGCACCTCCAACAATTAAAACATTCAAACGTTAACCACTTTAACCCTGGCATCCCTATATTTTTACGAATGTTTTTATTATATATTTTTTCATTTTCAAGATTTGTCCACATTTTCAAAATCTTTCGAAAGTAGCCTCAGTCTCGCAAAGCAATGCATTATGAGCTTGTAGATCGTCTACTTTCGAATAGCCCAAGTACTGTCTAAAATAGGGCTTAAGTTAAGTGGTTAACCTGAACAGCAGCAAACTCTGAATAATAAACCGACACTTACAGTAGGCAAAGTCAGGCATCTGCAAACTTCCTGAGAAGACGAATTAGAAAATCATAGCAACAGGAAGCTTGCATGTTACTGCCTGAAAGATTAAAAAAAGAGCACTCAGCTATATTTCAGACAAGTTTCGGTGGAAAAGTAAATGTGTTATGTGCAAGAACATTAACAAGTAGTGTGTAACTTTGACATTTAGAAGCTTGTATTTTCCAATGATTAAGGCGCGAAACTGCACAGTAAGCGGGAATTTTAGTGCTGGATCACGTTGTGTATCGCGCCTCAGGCTTTGGGCTCTTAATGAATTAGGTGAGTGAGGTTTTCTTCAAGAGGCATCTGCCATTTTGCGCGCACACATTTCATTAACCTGCGGTTCATTCAGCGTCGCTGCGGGTGCTGGGAAAAAAGCAGCACTCGCGGATATAATTGCATTATTCAGGTTGTAGGGCTGTAGCTAATTACTGGCGGAGACACAACCCCGGCACTTTAAGACAGTGGACGTGACGGAACAGGCCACAATGGCTTGTGACAACAAGTGCCGTCCTCCTCCCTGGAGGTGTCGGGATAAGAAGACGTGATCGCAGGCAGCAGCAACGACCCATGTCTGATAAACAGAACCATGACGTTTCCACGCCACTGCCAACACGAGACCCAGTTCAGCCAAGTGAAGCGAACAACATAGAAATGACTTACTCACTGCATAATAAAGGGGTGGTTCAAGAGGCCAAAAGGTAGAATCCAAATGACTTTAATTGCCAAACAAGGCTATATTAAATGTACTTGTACTTCGTCGCTGTAGGGTGGAAACCTTGCATGTCCAATACCGTTACTTTGGAGGAAATGGAATAAAGAAACTGGGTTCCACTCAATCCACTGTAGTCATTATTTAGCCACAAGCTCTTGTAATCCCTATTTTGGTCATGTCATTATAGGCAAAATTGAGAACTTGTAGATCAGCTATTTTTGCAACTTTTGCGTACCACGACAAAGAATAGGGCATTCATTTATGAAATAAAAAAACATAAAAATATGAAATATGGAGATACAAGGTTTCTGTAGCAGCGATAAATGTAACAATCTGTGTCAGTACACTCGGTACAAGGGTGACCACATGCAGTGTAACAAAGACCAGCGTCAGAAGATAAACTACTATGGTAAACTATTAAACTGTAACTTTCTTTACAGTGCTGGTTATCAGTTCACTGTGGATACCAGGCTCGGTGCCAAAGGAGGGAAAGACTCATACAGTATATGGTAATGCCTTTCAGCTGAAGCCCGCCGAGGACTCTTTAATCCGTTAAGACCGGGAACGCATCTGTGTTATTTTAAGATTTCTTTGGCTATTCAACAAATAGCAGATCTACAAGCTCATAGCTATGAAGCTATGAGCTTGTAGGTTTTTTTATCTTGAAAATGTGTGCAAATCTCTTGAATATATATATTTTAAACTCAAATCTTTGCTTCTGGGGGTCCCTGGAACAAAATATTTTGAAATGGGGGGGTCTGCGGACAAATACATTTCATTTTGGGTGGTCCTTGACATGAAAAAGTCTGAACCACTGATTATAGCAACGTTTAGGATTTAGAAGAGATTTGTAGAATCCCCAGAAGGAAAGATTTGAGTTATAAATGTTCTATTGAAAATATATATATTCAAAGATTTGCACACATTTTCCCAAAAATAGCAGATATACAAGCTCATAGCGTAGCACTCAGGGCTGCGCGCTATGAGCTTGTAGATCTGCTATTTTTGAAAAGCCAAAGTATAAGATAATGCTTAAAGTGGTTAAAATCTAAAGTGACAGATGCGTTAACGGTCTTAATGGGTTAAAAGGGAGGATCTCTATTCTTTTAGGCCCTATTCATGTGAAAGTAAGTAAATGGCCTGACAGAGGGAACAGTGCTTATCCCAGCAGTCAGAGGAAGCGTTTATGGGTAGCCAAAGACATTGCTTGTCACCTGGACCACCTTATCTTATGGCTAACACAATGTGTGACTCATTGCCGAGCCGAGTCTCCGCAATTGGGAGCTCACAATAGAAGCTTTAGACCAAGACTTCCACAGAGGCGTTATTTCCTCACAATCAGAACAAGCCTCACAAAAGAAGAAAAGGGGGAAGCATAAACGCTAGAGAGTTATCCCTTTGAATCTTTGGTGGGGCGTTTCTTTTTCTTTCCTTTCTTTCCCGTTATCCTCTTGGCGACAGCTTGTCTGATACATATAAAACCACCCTTCACTCATTTCTTGTTTGTGTTTGACTGAATTGACTGGAGATGTCTTCTTCGCTCATTAACCTTGAAATGCTTTTAAAAACTTCATGTGCTCCTCAGTGCTAAAACTAATTGTTTTAAAAGACTAAAGACCTCTCCATACCAAAGAATGGTCACTATGCAGATAACTGCAAGTATGGGCTTGCAAGTATGCAAGCACATATAAAAACAAAACACTTTAACTCAAGTGGATGGCAGACTCCACACACACTACAACTACAATGGAAATGACAGTGGTGAATGTTATCGCCGGGATCACTTTCAGGGGCCATATGACGAACGATATGAACGCTGACAGCCAATCAAAATCCATCTGAATGAACAGGGCGTCGCATTCAACGCGGCTCTCAGGTTCAACATGTTTTTACGGAACAGTGTCGTCCATCAGTGAGGATGCTCACACCTTTATCACATTTATTATCCATATTATAGTTATCTTTAGTTATCACTATTGGTGTGGATGGCCCTTAAGGCTGGAGGTTAACGGTTATTTAAAAATGTGACAAAAGGAAACAAAATAGATGAAAAATGTCATGTACGTATAACAAGGTGTCTTCAGGAAAAACACAAGACTTACTCTCAGCTATCCCCCTGTCTGTCTGTCTGTGCGCGTGTGCGTCTCTCTCTCTATCTCTATCTCTATCTCTATCTCTCTCTCTCTCTCTCTCTCTCTCTCTCTCTCTCTCTCTCTCTCTCTCTCTCTCTCTCTCTCTCTCTCTCTCTCTCTCTCTCTCTCTCTCTCTCTCTCTCTCTCTCTCTCTCTCTCTCTCTCTCTCTCTCTCTCTCTCTCTCTCTCTCTCTCTCTCTCTCTCTCTCTCTCTGCACAGCCCCACGAGCGGAGCAGAGGTGTTAAGCACGGCTGGACTCCGGGGGTGCGAGTCGACTTATAGTTTGTTTCCTCCCTGCCATTTTTATCTCTCTGTTCGCACGCTGCTCAGTGTCCATTTATCCGTGCTGAGGGTTCTCTCCTTGGCAGCAGCGATCACTTTCAACAACGAGGCACCGCCAATCGGAGTGACGCGGCGCCTCGCTCCAGTGACAACTAACGACTACCAATGTGTGCGGGCAGCCTGCCAGCGAGAGTGGGGGTGAGGAGGAGGAGGAGAAGAGGGGGAAGGAGGGATGGGGGTGGGGTGGGGGGGGGGGTGCTGACGGAGGAACCACCGCGAGGTGACGGCTGGTTAGGGGGATGGGGTTGTTGTTGGATGCTTCAAGGACAGTGCTTCTCAATGCGGGGTCCGGTGACCCCCAGGGGTCCTTGAGGGGATTCCAGGTGTTCCCGAGCAAAAATGACTAACTTTAATCCTAAGTACATCAGCTACCCGCTGACCCTACAACGCGCCACGATGCGTTGTGAGCTTGTAGATCTGCAATTTTCAAGGGATCTTGAAAGATTTTGAACGTTTTTTTTACATTTTAACAACACAGGTCTTGTCCCGGGCACAACATCTTTTCAGATGGGGGTCTGTGGCCAAATACAAAATTAATATGGGGGTTCTTGATTGACATGAAAAAGAACAAGAGAGAGGTGTAGTTTTCACTAACATCGACAACATTGAAGGAAATGACGGCTCCTTGAACCGCTCACACGCTTTTCAAATCATCTGCTGAAGATCCGTTTCTTTTGAGAGGCGAGCTGTTAACGCATTTACTCTGTTGTGGTGTTGTGCGGTATTGTGCAGTATCGCATGTTGAAATTAGCAGATCTACAAGCTCACAATGCGTCACTTTAGGAGCTTGTAGATCGCTTCTTTTCAGCGCACGACACCGATGCGCAACTACATACAAATCAGGCTTGATGCTGTGTCAACGATACAGGCGTCAGAGAGTACAACGAACGCCACCGAGACGGAACGAGCCACCCAAAACATAGCGAAGGAATGGGATGCGGGGATTAGGTGAAACCCTCCATCTCTCTGCTAATCAACCTCCATCCAAAAATCTAACTTTCTTTAAAAGGTCACGGAGGTCGGCAAAAACTTTACTTTACATATTTTTTCGGAGGCGGTGCGGCTTCGGCTCGTGATGAAAAACCCGACTATCGCCATAAATAAACACTAATTGGTGGCTAATTTTCTTAGTTCTTGCCTGGCTGATTTATTGCCTCTGGGCTAGTATGAATTATTCATCCAAGTGGCAAAACAGCTTTATGTAGAATCCTACAAGGCACTGCATTCATTATGCTATCATGCCCAGTAATTCCAGGCTCTGACGGGCTGGTATTAGAATAATATGCATATTGGGTATTCTCTTCTTTTTTTTTTCTTTTCCTGGGGCATTGGCAGGCAGTAATAGCGCTTCCGTTGGCAGAGACTGAGAAGGCTGCAACACACCCTCGTGGCTGACAGAACCCCCTTGTTTTGACAGAGGATATGGAGAGAGAGAGAGAGAGAGAGAGAGAGGGAGGAGGAGGGATTAAGCTGTGTGGTGGTGGTCCTGGCGAGTGGCGAGGGAGAAAGGAGGTGGGGAGGCTATGTCATCATGTCAAACATCCCTCCCGCGCGACGCCGCCGCCGCCAGCCGCGGGGAGGCCCCTCATCAGCCTCCCCGTGGGAGCCCGACAGCAGCCTGCACTGTCACGTACGTGCAGAGTCCGGAACTTCATTTAATGATTAGAATGTCATTCTAACCAATCCGCTTGGTAGCGTAAGAGCATTCTTCATACCCTGAAGAAGTCAATTTCATGCCGAAACGTTGGTTTCTTTTTACTCTGCGTCCAAAAAAAAGTATTGACACTTTGGCTACCAGTGTGTGTGTGGTCACAGTCTCTTGAAGACTACCATTTACTACCATTTAGTACGATAGGACACCTACTGGTTGACAAGTAGCCCTGAAGCTCATAAGCCAAGTGGTAATTGCCTCTTGGATGTGCTGGAGACATTTGGGAGACCCGTGTTCAAATCCCGGGGTAGGATATATAGGATATATATATACTTAAGGATTGCTCGCTTAAATTTTAATCTGAAAAGTGTGAAAATGTACCATTCTGTGGTGTCTTCTTTCAGAGTTCAAATCAACACTTCTACTGTGTTAATATTACGACACAGTTTTCGCAGGGTCTGCTGGACCCATCCGAACGTGAGGACAATTCAAAGACATATACTGAGTGAAACATGTGGCCCAGTGGAAGAGGATGTGTTTGTCCTTGGGAATACCCCCCCGCCCCACACACACACACACACACACCCCCCCCTTTCCCCCCCTCTCTCTCTCTCCCCTCACGCCTCACTCCCCCGCCCCCCCTGCCTGATTTTCCGGTAGACAGCTCCACGGCACGACCGAGGCAAAGCAGAGGCGATGAGTCGGACGGGAGAAGGTAAAACAGAAATGTCAGCTCAAAGTGAAAAGGGGACGACTGTTAAATGGCAGTGGGCGCCTGGGTGAGGTGGCTGTCTACGCCATGTGCCCCTTGTCGCCGCTCATCTGCCTGCGCTCCGGAGATGCCTTGGCCTCCGGAGGCCCATGTGTGCGCGGTGTGTCCTCGGGCTACCATGGCATACAATCAACGTGAGAGTATGGAAACGTGATTCACCCCGGCAGTGGTGTGGAAGAAGTACTCTGATTTCTTTTACTTGAGTAAAAGTAGCAATACCACAATATAAAATGATCTGTTACAATTTTACAAAGGTATTGGCAAAACGATTTACTATATGTTACTATATAGTAACATGGTAAAAGTACAGGAATTCTTCCGAATTTGTGACAATCTTTCGAAAATAGCTGACGTTTAAAACAATTGCTTAATGTAATTTTTTTTTACGTCATTAATATTCTAAATCTGCAAAGTAACTAGAAATGAAAGCTTTCAAAATAAGTGTTAGTAGTGGGGTAAAAAGCACAAATGTATATAAAGAAAAATGGAAATACTCAAGTAAAGTACTTTCTACCACTGTTCACCGGCTGCTGTCAGCTCTGGGAAATCCGACCCCCCCTGAAATATGCCTCCAGCCATGGGAACGCCAACGCCACCATGCAGCCTATAAGAGGGTAAACGTGTCATCTAATCGTCATCCCTCTGGACTGCAGCTGTAGGTGACGATGATGGCGGCGGTCGGGTTACAGCAGTGATTCTCAACTTTTTTAATTTCAAAGAACCCCCCAGTTTCATATGCAGTACGTAGGCCCCCGGACCCCCATTTGATACCATTTGGGCTATTTATTTTGATCTATGGGAACCGCAATCTCCACATACAGTATACTCATATACTGAGTGTTAATTGAACTCTGTGTGTGTACAAAATGGAACCAAATGGAACCAAATGGACCTGTAACCATCTGTACGCTCGCCCGAGTTACAGACCGGTAAGCTTGGGTCCATTTGGTTACTAACTATTAAGCACTTAAACCCTTTATTCTCAGTCAAACCGACTTGTGTTACAACTGTACTTGGACCGTTTTTTCCCAGTCTACACCAAATCTCTTTGCCAAAAATAGCAGCTCTACAAGCTCTCAACGTGATTGGTTGAGAGGATGTAGATCTGCTATTTTTGACGAATGTTGCCTCCAGAATTGGGATGCTGGGGTTCAAGTTATAATAATAATAATTATTATAAATATAATAATAATAATATCATCATTATCATTATTATTATTAAGCTGTGGAGCCCCTGGAACCCACTCAAAGACCCCTGGGAGGTCCCCCGAACCCCACGTTGAGAACCAGTGGGTTACCGGATGGGGAGAAACAGGCAAACATAGCCGATGTTTTCACAGAATTCACCATCCGCTTTGACCGTCCAAATATTCTTTCTTTAGAAGAGAGCCCCCAAAGATGCAACTGGCCTACTGCCAAAGTGGCTGATTGAGTTTTCCAACCTGCCAAACTTCAAACGGAGCATTTTGGCATGGTGAATATTTGGATGCAGCGTGAAGTGTCACGCTAGAGGTCTGTTAACGTCGAGAGATGTCGTGCTTTGATTTTGCCGCTCGTTCAGTTAAAGCCAGGCCGCCGAGTGTCATCCATGCTGTCCGTTCTGGTCAAAACCTTGATTAAATGCCCCCACGGTAGCTTTTTTTTCTTTCATAGTGCCAACGCTGAGCACACTGGTAACCAGCGATCCCTCATTATGGCTAGAGTTGCCCCACTGTGCCATGACATAATGTGATCTGTCTAATTTGGGGGGCAATGCATGCCTGTTTGCAGAGATTAACAGAGGGTTTCAAGTGTTTTGCTCATTATGCTGCACACAGCAAACAGTGCACTGGACGATATTACTGGGCATTAACATCATGCAGGCCCACTGGGGTGGAATGCTGCCTACATCCAGCTCTAGCTTTTACATGAGAAACAAGAACCCATAAACAGGTCAGGAGAAAGTCGTTGCAAACCAGATAAAGGCATTAAAGGCTATAGCTAATTGGTGCTTGTCCACATGTCCCATAGTGTGTTTCAATCCTCAGAAAATCTTCTTTTGTCAATACATGTACAAGATTCCAATTATCTTTCTTTCTTAATCGTTTCTTTGCTCTGTCTTGGAATCTTGTAAATGTACAAGATTCCAATTATCTTTCTTTCCTAATTTTTTCTTTGCTCTGTCTTTGCCCTCATATAATATTCCATATCCTATGAATTATGCATATACGTATGAGCCTCCAGAACTTGGTTAATCCAAGAGTATGCACACCACCACAACAACAAAAACAACCCTGGTTGACAGGATGCACGGTGGTGTCAGGTTATGGGGGAGCGCTTATTTTATTTAACTCAACGTCATGCATACAGTACGTCCTTATTCATTTAGTGAGGCTCTGTTTGGTGTTTGGTGTGTGACGTGACGTCGCACTTCGATCGTCTGAATTGCGTGCCCTGTATCAAACCTGTTTTCAGTCAATGCTAGTCTGAACACCGATACAGAACGCAAGAAACTACCAGGATATTTATAGGTACGCTTCAAAAAGACGTTATTGCCCAAACAAAACATTATGACTTTTGGGGGAGTGGTTCTTTAACTCTGAGTGTAACTACAATCTCTGTTCAATGAACCATGCACCAAGGACACATTTTATTAGGAGAACAGAAATGAGGCGGAGATGTGGGTCGAGACTCAAGATGGAGGGAATTTCCTTCTAAATCCGTGCCTCGCCGTGACTGATACGTCAGCTGCTGTTGACTTTTTCCCTCGGAGAGCGGCAGTGTGTAGATATATTAAACATGTTGAGCAAAATCTCTACGTATTGCCAAGTAAATTGATAAGATGTTTAAAAACTTATTAACCGTTGAAGGATAATATCCCTCCTGGAATTAGGGATTGACGGAATTGGAGCGAGTCAGGCGAAACGTTAATTAAGCGCAGTATTTGAAAGTTCCGCCACTGTGGCTAGCAGATGCCCGCCTTGGCATTCGCTCCGGCACCATCACAGAGGGAAAACTGTCATGACACACAGACGTCTCTAAAATGTCAATGCATATCTTCACTGCGATTACATATTCGCTTACATTTTCAACGCACATCAGTGGTGCAAGACCCCAATAAGCCTGGCCCACTCCATCTTAATTGTCTGAAGCCCAAAAGAGTTTATAAGGGCGTGACAGACAGGTCACAGGCTCTGCGCTTGCACAGTACAACTGTAATCATCAAAAGACAGTGATGGAATCCAAGATAAGACTTTGTAAATGCATTGGTGGAAAGCAAAGGTATGAATATACTGAGTAAACGTCAGCATGAAACGTGATTTGTACTTGATCGTACATGTTACAGTACGCGCCGAAATAAACCGACGCACCAGCTCACATGTGAGCTTGTAGGTCTGCTGTTTTCAGCGTACGACACCATCAACAGGGCCAAAAATTAGGCTTAAGCCACTATGTGCCACTGCAGTGTGTGTGTATATGCATGCGCCCGCGCGCACGTGCACGCGTTAGGGTGAGATAAGCTGTACGCGTCAGAGGGCGTCCAATTTAATCTCTCCTCAAAAAAAAAAAAAAAGGAGCCTTTCACAAGTACGCAAGATGAACTTCCACCTCGGCGAGCTACTTAGAATGATTAGAATGGAATTTTGAAAATGGTCTTTTTCTCTCTCTCTCTCTCTCTCGCGCTGTATTCCGATCGGAGATAATAGTCCAATGAGCACACAAAACAAAGTGACCCCACGGCTGACCTTCTTTGTCGCAGTGAAATTGCTTCTAATGTGCTGTAGCACAGCCAGATTATTAAAAAGATTCCTCAGTTGGGTGACTTGACACATCAGCGAAATATTTTGCGATCGACGTGGTCGTACAGCTGTGTCAATGACTGGCAAAAAAAATGCGTTTCACTCATTAACCACAGCCAGCGGTGGCCAAAGCATATACTCATGTAAATACTTGAGTATTGAAAAGTGAAGAATTATTAAAATAGTGAAAATAACAGATCAACAAGCTCACAACTCCTCACGGTGCGATGGTTTGTGAGCTTGTAGATCGTCTATTTTCATTATATTTGAGTGAAAAAGTGGTTCGGTCTTAATCCATTAAAACCGGGAATGTGTCATTTTAGATTTTATACGTTGTTTACAGAAAAATAGCAGCTATACAAGCTCACAGCGCGTCGCTTCGTGCCACACTGCTATTTTAGTTATTTTTTGAAAAATCTGGAGCGTGTGAGAACTACTGATTTAGAAGACATTTGTAGAACCGGCCTCAGGTTTTAATGGGTTAATATATTTTTGTAAGATGGGGCCCAAGAGTCTCTTCTTAGAAATGTCAAGGAGTGAAAGGAAAAAATAAATATACTCCAAAAATGTACCTAAGTACAGTACTCAAGTAAAAGTCACTGTCCATCACTGACAGCAGCTACAGTGGTGCAAAACCTGTGTAATATGACACCTCCACATACCGTTGAACAGCGAACTAACCCAATTTGTTTGAGATGGAGTTAACTTGGGAGGTGTTGAAGGGATTTGCTCTACAGAGGTTGCAGCAGCCGCACACTTGGGCATTAAAAAAACCTAAAAGAGGCCAGCCATCAAAGAAAAACATGTAATTATCCTGGAAAAAAGATTAATGCGTATGAATGCATTAGCAAGAATTAATAAGACTAATCCTAATCTATCTATTGGACTCAGGTGCTCCGGTAAAAGTTGGTCCGTCTTCGGGGAGTTCTTCAATTAAAAATGTGACCGTATAAGCTGAGACCTGGTTATGAGGAGCCTGGCTTTACCTTCATTTCATCTTCCAACCTCTTGATGCAAAAATCGTTTTTAATTTTGTTGTCATTGCAGAGGCAGCACTAATTAAAACGCATACATAATTTGATATGTAAATGTTTTGATTTTTTTCCCCCCTTCTTCTTCTTCTTCTTCTTCTGCCTTCTTTGATCTCCCTGTGCAGCGGGAGAGGACAGCCGGAATGATCACAGACCGGGGCCCAATCTGTCACCAGTGTCAGAAGGAGGGCGGTGAGGTGGAAGAAGGGAATGAGATTCGCTGGGATGTTTGTCAGGCCGCGCGGTGAGAGGATGACTTGATCAGGTCGTTACATGCGGCGCTAACAACAACAAGACCAAAAGAATACGTTTGGCTCTTTTCATCTGGATCAAGAGGGACGGTCAACACTCGAAAAACTTACAAAAATAGAAAACAGTAGCAGAACAATTGTGGGGAAAATAGCTTAACCGCTGAAACTCTCAATACTTAATGAACTTGAGCTTTGGCTCTGTACTTGGTCGGCTCTTTTTCCCTCTACACCAAATCTCTTTGGCAGAAACAGCCGTTTTTGGCTAATGTTCCCCCGCCAGAATATGTATGCTGGGGTTCAAGTGGTTAAGAATAACAGAAAATAGTCAAAAGATCTACAGATCTACACGCTCACGGGCTGATCGGCTATTTTCGGTCTTCAGCGAAAGATAAAGTGGGGTGTGGCCAAAGCATTTGATCAAGAGTGAGGCGAGGAGTTTAATGGACTCTCCTCTGGAACCAGTCAATCTCCAAGATGAAGAATGAGGCCGTTTTACATTACAGAGCCAGATGGTAATCGCTCACAGAGCAAGTGGGGCTACATGGAAGTCATCATTATGGAGAGAAGCTGGCCGCTACGACTACAACTCATTTGCCATTGTAATAATGACACGAATTATAATGGCATATTATGGCGGCAGGCCCTGTTGATCTTTACTGAGGCATTAAACACTACTGCAGGCATAAGAAATCTAGGCTGGCCCTCCCGACCTCACTGACACGCACACATGCACGCGCGCACACACACACGCGCGCGCAAGAGCACACACACACACACACACCGAGTGAAAGGTCAGCCCTTACAGTCAGGATCAGGATCTGATCCTGGCTATTGTTAATGTGTCAAAATCACTTCAGTAAATGTTAACATTTGACAGCAGACTGGGGCAGTGTGACAAACAAAAAAAAAATCAAATAAGCAGGCTGACACACACTGACGCTGACAAGTGATCCCACTGCAGGTCTCATGACTAAATAATCACTGTGTTTTCACTTTTGCTGACAAGAGCTGACTTCTCGTTAAACAGGTCTCTCTTGTTGTTCTAAGTCATGTTTACAGTTCCCCTCCACTCAAAAACATGCCATTTGCATAGTTGCATATTCATTCATCCCGAATTTCTCTTTGAGGGAGAAACGAGTAGACATGCATTCCAGTGCAGACACTTTGCTCGCCTAGCGGCTTGCTCGGTGTGCGCTTCTCGATCCTCAAGGTCTCGCTGTCAGCTGTACCTGGCCTGTTTTCAAGTGATGTGAAAAGTAATGCATGTAACCATTCTGTATTCAGTCGAGAATGAAACAAAATGAGCGCTCTCCATATCCAGCCGAGGCAATCTAGCACTAACCAACCACCTCAAAGCTCTCTGGAGGCTCCCAGCATGTGTCTTATTTGCTTTTTTCCAACCCATACCTCCCGGTCTGCTGGTAAATATATACATTTCCTGGAAAATGTATAGATATTTACCGCTCGGTTGATTCTGTGGAAAATGTATGTATGAAGGGGGGCTACTGAGAGTCTATCAGCAGGGAGTTATTTGCATTTGCAGGAGGAAAGACAAGTGTGTGGGAGGTGGTGATCGTTCTTTCTGTGTCTTCAGCAAGTGAACATGACGGGTTTAAATGAGCGGCGTGAGCGCCGGAACCCGCTGTCCTCTCCGTCGGACTCCTGCCACGCCGGTATTATAACTGCCTCTCTGGCTCCCTCAGTGCCACCGTGTCACCAATTAGCCAGGGTCCTGCTTTCATTAAGGCATCTGTGCTGCTGCCTGACGCCTTCTGTCACTTCACTGATAATAAGCCTGAGATGGGTTCACTACCTGGCACACACACACACACACACACGCACACACACACACACACACACACACACACACACACACACACACACACACACACCCACACCCACACACACACACACACACACACACACGGCCACACAGGCGAGACACACAAATACAGCACGCACTGTACACACTGCAGTAAAAGACCCACCTGTTCAGACAGGCGTTTGCTTAGTTCTGTGCCTGCAGCTGATTTGTGCCATGTCCTGTTCTTATTTGCGATGTCCTTTTAATGACTGGGTGTTCGGTAATTTTATTCATTCAAATGATGCCGAGTAACTTTCTACACAAAGATTGGTATTTATGAAAATCAACCTTATCACGAGAGAGAGAGTGTTTACTTATTCTGCAGTAGGCGCACACAGATTGAAATGATGGTGATTTAATGAGGAGTGGCGAGAAAAGATTGTGCACAAAGCTGTTGTTCTTGCTCTCAGTGTAACAGTCTAGTTTATGTTCGAGTCCAATACAAGTTCACAGTAAAGTTTTCTGATGGCCTGTCCTGGCCAAGAGAAGTCGAAAGGGCTTCTGTCCCCGCTGATGCAAAGTATTACGAATTAACTGGGCTGATTAATTTCTCAAAAACAAACTAACTCCCTAATTATCTACACATGCAATCAATCCCAATGAAATTATTGTATGAGAGCATGTAATGATGACCGTGCATGTCCCTGTGCACAATGGCTGCTTTGGTGCTGTCTGAAGACATTGAGAACAATCTAATCAGACGTCTCTGATAATAGCAAAAACAATCATTTGACAGAGACTACCCGCCATATGCTGGTCCAGTCATGGACTCCAATCTCCTATTCCATTATCTTTGGCTCTGATTCTGTGCATGTTTGTTGCCCTCTAGCTGGACTGCAACAGTGGTGTTTACAGCGAGTCCAGTCAGCTCATTAAAAACATATTGCACGCTCGGAATATAATATTTTGCTCTTCCTGGATAATATAATATCCTGGATAATTTCATTACTCGCCTCGGCCAAGTATCGCCACTTTCTGTATCCATCATTTAAAATCTTATTTTTTGCTAATTCTCTAGCGTTTTGTACATGGTTCAGCGATACACTATACTAGGTTTTGACCAAGACTTGTTTATTTTTCTTGTAATGTGTGAACTTAACGTGCTGACTGCAGCGGTGACCTTCCACCACTGTTCTTTCTGTGTGAAATGCCAACTGCTAAGACCTCCGAACATCATCTCTTCTTTTTTCAACTTCCTCCATTGTGGTTTCTATTTCAGTCACTGAAGTTGCACTTTCACGCTCCTTTTGTCAGCCATCGTCTGACATTTCTCCTTCATGAAGATGAACGTGGAAATGCATAAATGGGTGAAAAGGCGTTTTTTTTTCTCCTGATAAATGTCAAGGGAGTTCACATACGGTGTTGACTTGTGAACAATTCCAAGCTGATCTCGTCTTCACACCATGATTTATAATAATGAG
>NC_139942.1:46129614-46164614 GCF_963454915.1 Gymnoscopelus microlampas | reverse complement strand
AATCATCAAATCTCTAATTGTCTTGATTGCGTACAATCATGCAGAGACCAACCTTCTCAGGTTGACGAGGTTGAAATTGTACACAAATTGAACATCCTATAATGTTGATTTCACAATGGCTACTGGCTAATGGCCTAGACTGGTAGAATTAACAACTTGAACCCTAGCATTCAGCTATTCTGGAAGAACATTCGGCAAAAAGAGCAGATCTACAAGTTCACAACATCCTGAGACGCGTTAAACCGCTGCCGGTCATCAAATGATTGGCTTAGGAATGCGACAAAAAAAACGAACATATCTGTGAATATAAGTCTCCATGGGGTGACTAATCGATGAAAAGTAATTTTGAGGGTGAACTATCCCTTTAATGTTTGCCTATTATACCCAGAATAGAGAGGCTAGGTTTCATGACGTGGTTCTGAAAAGTGAGTGAAAACACAGTTCAAGGCATCATTGTGACAGAAGGTATCTCTGTTTTCCCACAGGCTACCTCGGGTTAGTCACATAAAGGCTTTCATTCACATCATCATCCCGGTGTGTGTTCAGGAATGTTGCGCGAGGGGAGAATACAGCGCATCCTTTCTCTAGCTTCCTTTTACCCTACCTCCTCTTCCTCCCTCTCTCCCATCACCAACCTCCTCCTCCTCCTTCCTCTTCTGAAGGCACTGAGGAGGAGGAGGAGGAAGGGGGGGGGGTCGGGTACACCTCGGGGCCCCCGACAGCTCGCTCCCAATGTGACCACCCTCCACGGCGCGCAGCGTGTACAGTAATGCCATTAAACCTTCCGCCTCAGGGGAATTAGTCACGCGGAGGCTTTTGGGGGGGGTGGGTGGTTAGATGGGGGTTGAGGTGGGGGGGGGGGGGGGCACCCGTACAAAAAAAGAGCCCCCCCCCATTTGAAAGGGAGCCGGAGCCCTGCCTCGGGCAGGTCAGGGAGGGCTGTTTACAGAACAACAGTCTCTTATCAGCCGTGTGCTTCTCCCCGAGGAGGCTCCACTGCAAACAGATAACAACCCTCCAAATCGGCGGCGGAGTGTGACCGATAAGGCTATAATCAGGTGCATTCTGCTGCTTTGGGGATGGAGTATTGAGAGGAACCATTTGGCGGGGAGGTGATGTGTGTGTGTGTGCGCGCGTGTATGTGTTTGTGTGTGTGTGTGTGTATATGTGTGTGTGTGGAGGGGAGCTTAACAATGCACTCCGCTGTTAATGGTGAGATCATACGGTAGCAGGGATGCCTCTGGAGAAACGATGATGCAAATGTTAAAAACACACACTGATGATAATAACACACAACAGTAATGGTATTACTGACATGATAATGAAACGAATAATATGAATCACTGCCAACCATCATTAACATACCGTCATGATGAATATCATTAATATTCATAGTCATACTATTCATCATCATCACCATCACCATCATCATCATCATATGCATTCTGCATCATAACAATCATGAACTGTTTTATTTTCAACTGTGTGCGTTGCTTTATTTCATAATAGTCATGTCCGCTGGCTATGAAAGCCCCTTTATTCACCCCCCACATGCAACTAAATAAAATCATTCTACAGTAAGTTTTTTGGCCTAATTTGTCCACTGGGATGGCTTCATTACCAAACACTTAAATGGTCAATAGGCCTGGCTTTTAGCGCAAGGGCAAACAGAACATGTGTGAACAGACAGTCAGAGACTAATGCAAATAACTGGCGCTCAGAACAGCCGCCTAATGCATTAATGACTGGCTGACGCACGCTAATGTGACGGCGACAGATCCAGACTGACAGTAATGGAGAATATCGCCCCTGGTTATATACTCACAGGGTGGGGGGGGGCGTGGTGGTGGGGGGGGGGGGGGGGGGGGGGTGTAACGGACGACAGGGGGAGGAACATACAATACACACCTGCCAAGTGGCTGTGCCGGTGACAGAATCCTAATGAATAGCAGGGCACAAGGTTGAAACAGTGACACTGCCTGCCACCCCCCGACCCCCCCAGCACACCCACACACGGCACACACGGCACACGCGCACACACACACACACACACGCAAGCACATTTGTTATACTGCCAGATACACCGTGTTGAATAGCTTACTGCAGTGGTTTTCATGTCAAGGACCCGCAAATGTATTAGTCCGCGGGACCGCCATTTGAAAACATGTGCCATAAGAGAAGCTTTGTCGAAGTTTGATAAAAGATGTGTTAACACCGTTCAAAAACAGCCTAAAAAAAAGTGTTTAAACTGTTCCTCATTCTGCAGGAAAGCCCCTCACGGACGGACCCCTTGCGTTCCAGACCCCACTTTGAGAACCCACATGGCTTGTATACTGTACGCTAATCTGAGTTCCCAGAAGTTTTCGCCAGCTCTGGCGAGGAACTTCTGGGCCACAGCCCTGGTATTTGTGGGCGGGATGTACGTCACGCTCTGAATCTGAGCGGACACGCCTCTTACCGGTCTGAGAGCTGTGCAACTCGTCTAAAAAGTCCGACGAGAGGCAAACAGCAGTACACAACAATGGCGGCCGAAATTTCTCAAGGGGAAATTGCTTCCCGTCGATCCTATTTAGATGCATCACCCACTGCATGTGGATCCCGCCCCCTTTTCTTCATTGGCTGTTGATTTGAATCACAACGCAGTGGCCGCGCCCCTGCTGTCCAAGCTCCGACGCTAACCCTCCCAGACTAACTGTACGCAGGCAGCTCTTTTGCAAGAATTCATGATTCTGCGTCAAGTCATTGCAGAAGGAACTTAGCCTCCATGGCTCAGACAGACAGACAGACACATTTCAAAGTACGTGACTTTGGCAAAGCGGCGGCTTCTTTGACAGCTCTGGAATTAGCCTATACTTCAAGTTTTGAGTCAAGGCTGCGCTCACCTGAGCCGTGGTGAAGACGTGCGAGTGCACCGCCGAGATCAACATCAACTACAGCTTTATAGCGGGCTATAAAATGAAATGGAACAAAAACAGCCGGTTCCAATGTTGTCTGTGATGGCGATAGCACACCTACAAGCTCACAACGTTCCGCCATACGACATGTTGTGAGCTTGTAGATCGGCTACTTCTTTTCTTTTTTTTATATATATATTTTTGGGGGCTTTTTTGGGCTTTATTTATAGTTTTCAGTAGAGACAGACAGGAAACGGGGAGCGAGAGATATGGGAGAGACATGCAGTAAAGGTCGTCGGGTATGGGAATCGAACCCGCGACACGCTGTCAGGCTAAATTGGAGCCTAGGTGCCCGGACCGCTACGCCAGCCGTCCGGGCCCTGCTACTTCTTTATAAATATTTTTATTTTATTTTATTTCATTTTTTAAAGTATGGCTCTGCAGGAGTCTAACTGTCTATAAGACGGTCGGTTTGTCTGTGTGTGTGTGTGTGTGTGTGTGTGTGTGTGTGTGTGTGTGTGTGTGTGTGTGTGTGTGTGTGTGTGTGTGTGTGTGTGTGTGTGTGTGTGTGTGTGTGTGTGTGTGTGTGTGTGTGTGTGTGTGTGTGTGTGTGTGTGTGTGTCTGAGTGTCTCACAAACCTCTGGACCGATCAGCGCCAAATGTCTTGTGCACACTTCCAGTAGGCAGAAAATTAAACTATGTTTTATACTTTTTGAAATATTTAAGTGTATTATATATTGTAAGTCAATGGGGTCCATAGACGACTGACATCATGACTGACGTCACAGGCTGCTCACATTGACCCACATCGGAGCCACGCTGTTCCCGTGTGGATCCCGAGATCCACGATAAGATTCTTTTTGAAAAGGCCAGCTTGAAAGTGCTATAAAAGGACCTGATCTCAACCCTTTTCTTTCACTTCACCCCTCCTCCCGCTCATCATTTGTTAATAACAATTGGAGATTTGAGACCCTTAGAGCATTAATTAGTGAAAATGCTTCCCGAGTGCAGCCTGGACTCACAGCAGACACCTACAATGAATGCATACTTGTTCTGTAAACATGATCCGCTGCATAACAAGTTGTGGTTTTTCTAAGTTTCTTTTTTTTAATGGTGATGAGATGAGAGAACTGCTCGTGCATGGCCATCGCTCGCTCTTCCTCCTCACTGTCCCCCTCTCTCTCTCCCTCTCCCTCTCTCTCTCTGTCTCTCTCTCTCTCTCTCTCTCTCTCTCTCTCTCTCTCTCTCTCTCTTCCTCACTCTTTCTCCTCTTTCCCCCTTCTTCTCTTCACTCACACAAACACTCCCCTCTCTGTCTTTCACTCTCTCTCTCTCTCTCTCTCTCTCTCTCTCTCTCTCTCTCTCTCTCTCTCTCTCTCTCTCTCTCTCTCTCTCTCTCTCTCTCTCTCTCTCTCTCTCTCTCTCTCTCTCTCTCTCTCTCTCTCTCTCTCTCTCTCTCTCTCTCTCTCTCTCTCTCTCTCTCTCTCTCTCTCTCTCTTCATTAGGCAGGCCCTGTGCTGGCCCGCGTGCGATTCATTAGCTTTTATCCTCTTCATTTGAAGAAGGAACTGTGTGTAATTAGAGCAGCTCTGTTTGTCCACCAATCCCTCACACAGTCACATCTCAAGGCCAATTACCATTCCGCTGCACGGCTCCCCGATAACATCGCCACATATCAGCCGCTTCGAGAATTAACTTCGCAACTATTATCTGCCTCTCAAGAATGTAAATAAAGCCCACTCGCCAATCAACGGTTAACGACTGAATGTGGAGGGAAAGATGATGAGCCATACAGGAGACACAGGTCACACAATTACTTGTTCCTCTTGCGTTGTAATGAATAGACTGGGGACATTTGTAATGTATAGACTGGGGACATTTGTAATAAACAGAATCTCCTAGGCAGTGGTGAACAAAGTAGCCTATACTCAAACCCAGTACTTGAGTCAAAGTATACTGTTCATACATACTCCTGGTCAAATATTACTCAACTACAAGTGAAAGTTGCTCATTCAACTTTTGAACTTGCAGTACTAAAAATACTTAATTATCAAAAGTCGAAAGTACATTTTGTTTTTAACGTCAATGCATTGCTGTATTAAAATGTTGACATTTTCCAAACAAATTCAAAGATTTTCCAGAGATGTTCAAACGATATCAATAATAGTGAAAGTAGCTGGTCTACAAGCAAGAATTGCACAAACAAAGTGTAGTCAAAAGCACAATATTTGTCTTTGAAATGTGGTGTAAAAGTCAGACAGACAGTCCACAAACCTCTGGACAGATAAGCTATAAGCAAATATTACTCAACTACAAGTGAAATTGCTCATTCAACTTTGAACTTGAGTTAAAGTATTGGAGTACTAAAAATACTTAATTATAAAAAGTCGAAAGTACATTTTGTTTTTAACATGAATGCATTGCTGTATTAAAATGTTGACATTTTCCAAACAAATTCAAAAAAATTCCAGAGATTTTCAAACAATATCAATAATAGTGAAAGTAGCCAGTCTACAAGCAAGAATTGCACAAACAAAGTGTAGTCAACAGCACAATATTTGTCTTTGAAATGTGGTGTAAAAGTCAGACCATAAACCTCTGGACAGATAAGCTATAAGCAAATATTACTCAACTACAAGTGAAAGCTGCTCATTCAACTTTGAACTTGAGTTAAAGTATTGGAGTACTAAAAATACTTATATATATACACAATCAAAGTGTAGTCAAAAGCACAATATTTGTCTTTGAAATGTGGTGTAAAGGTCATGAGTATTCAGAAATACAAATACTCAGGTATAGCTCAAAAGTATAGAACTCAAGTAAATGTAATGTACTTTGTTACTGTCCGCCACTGCTCCTAGGTGATAGACTCCATGACGCTGTCAGGGTGTTTTTAGTTTCTGGAAGGCATGTCATCATCGTACTGTCTGTTCCACAGTGACCTGACCATGATGTAAACAGGAAATGTGTCCTATTTGTAGACAGAGTGGTGTGTGTGTGTGTGTAGGGTATACCGACATAAATAGCATGTACCGCGCTGGTTGCCTTAAGTTTGATTCACAAACGGTGTCCATGTCATCGATGTCACGCCGCCTGCATTCAGTCCTGGAGCGAGTATATATGTGTGAATGAATCACCCAACCAGACTGTCTGCCGCAAAGTCAAACTCAGGTTTTCTTCTTTGTGTTCAACTTCACACTATGCTCTATGCCAATGGTTCTCAAACTTTTTCATGTCAAGGACCCCCAAAATGATATCTATTTGGCTGCGGACCCCCCCATCTCAAATATTTTTAGTGCCAGGGATTTTTCAAAAATAGCAGATCTACAAGCTTGTATATCTGCTATTTTTGAATAGCCAAAGTATAAAATATGGTTAAAGTGGTTAAAATGATTGTGACGCTATATTAACTAATTTAGCTGGGGACCCCCTGGTACCTCCTTGGGGACATTGATTCTCCACTCTGAGAATCAATGCATTCTATGCTATGCAGATGCCAGTCCCTTCATTTAGCCACTTAAGCCCTGTACACTTAGCCGTAAGACGAATAGCTCACAGGCTTGTCCATCTGCTCTTTTGACATTCTTAGAATTTCTTTTGTAACTTGTTTTACATTTTTTGTCTGTAAGGACATGGCCAAAATAGGTTAAAGGTCCAGTGCAATGGCATTTTCAGTCATTTTGAAGTTTCAGTCTGAAATGGCCTCGCGACCAATCAGAAGGTTCCATCCCATCCCTTCAGGCTATGGCGCGGTAGAACCTCACTCAAGTGGTGCGCAGTGTTATTGTCTGTAACCTGCAGGCGCAGGCTGGCCAAGGGATAGAGACATGGCCCATGTGCAGAATGTTTGTTACCAAGTTGCTTATTTCTAACCTAAAATGTTTTCTGACACATATTTCAGCGCGCTGATTAAGTTTACAATGAGTAATACACCGTCTGGACGTCATCTTGAATGAGATTCAAAACAGAGTAGTTTTGCAATTAAGATCAGCTGTGTTTGGAGGAACTTGCAGCTATGGGAATCACACAGCTGAACTAAATCAAGATTCATTTATATTCATGAAAGTGTAGTATCTATGTCATAACGCAGTACGTTTTCATTTACAGAAAGTAATTAAGATTGGCTGTTTAGGGACTTTCGATATAAATATGCAAAATGTTTTTTTTTATTTTATTTTGCATCTATCATTAGGTATGTCCATATGATGACCACAGATATGCTCTAAATTTGTGAAAAACATATATTTCATTTCACTAGACCTTTAACGACTTGAACCCTAACATTCTATTCTGGAGGGGAAAGTTCACTGAAAATAGCAGATCTGTTGCGACACGTTGAGAGTTTGTGCAGTGCAACTCAGGTCCGTTTCACTAAGTATAGGGGGTCTAAGTGGTTAAAAGTGGTTAATTGAGGAGGCACCAATGCGGCCGGTGACTGCCGATACTGGCTCAACCCCAGGCTGCAGTGGCTGCATGAGGCCTACCCACCCAGTACTAAAATTACCAGTTACTAGAGAGCAGATCAGATATCAGAGAGTGAATTGACTTCACAGACAGAGTGATGTCATATCGCTCAATGTCAGAGAAACATCACAACATCAAAATCCAAGACGATTCTCCTGCATGAACGGAGCAATCCACAGTAAGTGACATGCTGTACACGAGAAGACACAATGTTTGAGGTACAGTAAATCCATGGCTTTCCTTCATTAGTATATCAGCGAAAGAACTTGGGAGCTTTGTAGTAAACCTCAACTTCTGCCACGCGTTATCATCAATCACCAGGGAGCTTTTCCCAATGCGGTTTAAGCACAAAAGAGGAAAAAAAGAAATCACATGCATATTTAATTTCATTCTCCACTGGCTCACACAAAGCAATGCGCCACCCTTCACGACACCTTTCAGGAAAAGTCTCTATTATGTCTGAGTCAGCTGGAGAAGAGGAAAGAAAAAACCCATAAAGAAATAGGAAAAACATTTCATGAGTGAAAAACTATCTCAATTATTGCCAGACTTCAAATAAAGAGCTGTTTATCTTCCCGGGGCAGACGACAGCGTTGTTTTTACCCCTAGTCAGACGGCATGCGGATGGCAATCAGGATCGGTCAACCAGGACACTATCGGCGGCAGTCACTCTGTGTTGACAAAGTACAGCAGCAACGCTCCGCAGCGGCGGCACAGGCATTATTCTCAACGCAGCGCTAACCCCTATCAGAAAACAAGGCAGGTTTTATGGCCGGTGGAGAAGATGGTACACATAACAAAGCGCGGCGGCTCCCAGGAATTTAATGTGTTCGGTCAAAAAGACAGAGTATTGATATCAAAGGCCAGTCGTGCCGGAGAAAAAAAAAAGCTGTCCTCATAACGCGGGAAAACACAACAAGCACACGACACAACCACCCCCGTGATTTATAGTGTTGTTCTTTTGTTGGGGTTTTTCTCCTTCCTCTGGTTCTGAACTCGGAGGCATCGCGGGTGGAAAAAAAATAAGACTATTTCATCTCGACCCTGTCATTGTGGATTAATATGTCGGTGTATAGGCCTCCTTGTCCATGAAATAGGTTATGTTATGTTGTTATGTTTTGTGGTTGAAGTTAAAAGGCATGGCGATGATAAGAAACCCTGTCTCTGAGCCCCATAGGGGCCCCACCTGAGCCCTCACTCCTGTGTCTGCTATACCTCTCAGTGCCTGTCAGATATAATAAAAGAAAAAGGGCAAAATATTACCATGCGCAATCTTTAGAAAAGAAAGACAACATATAGATTGCTTATGACTCACTTAAGGTTTCAAAGTCAGTCAGTGCCAAGTTGCATTAATACACAGTAAAAGTGTTAATTGACTCCGCCAGGCCAGACGGAAGATGGCCAGAGACTATGTTTTTACTCCTGTCCGTCCGTCCATCCGTCCATCCGTCCTGTGTGTGCTTATGTGTGTGTCTGTGAGCAGCTAATCTCCAGCACTGCTGGACCGATCGCTGTTAAAATGTTGCACGCCGATCGCTGATCACACACACACTTTTTGCTACATCTCCAACAAATCTGTATACAAATTATCTCTGGAGTCACGTGATCAAATTGAATCAGTCAGAGTTGTCCGATTCCAAAGTTTGCGGACCCTGGGTACTATAGGCCTGGTGGAGAATTGCGCTCCAAGGAGCGCACTTTGCTAGTTAAATTAACAGTCATGATTTTGCAGTGCCTACTCTGGTTACCCTCCCTGATGTGATTATGAGTTATGCTGTATCACATAACTCTGTATAATAAACTCCAGCCCTCCTGTCCCTGCACCATTGTCCTGTTTTAGCCTCCACCTCTACTTCACCCATGTGGAGCTAATCCATCACCCAGCCGGAGAGGCTAAAACACATTCAATTGATTTCTCCCTGGTTTACATATTTACACCCACAGTCATGCAATTAGGACCACATTTATCGATAGCCTGGGTACCACTGGAGGCTGCAGCGCAGACCGCTCCAATAAATCTCCCAATCCTATGGGTTGCCACTGGGCAAGACCAATAAACCTCACACAAAAATGTTGTGGGAATTCTTTTTTTTCTTCTTCTTTTTTTAGTATTTGGGGTAAAGAGGTTTCTGAATCACTAAAACTGCCTCCTGGCTGTTGATACCTCACTGCATGACTTGGTGAAACCTGTTCTCAATAATGCGAGTTGTTTTTGTGTTGTTTACTTGTGTGTAACTAGGTGTGCTGCTGTTGCTATTGTGTGGATCAGATCATCTCCCTTGAAAGTTGAACTCTGGATATCAACACTACCAGCCCGGGTAAATAAAGGTTGAATAAATTACACCACAGAGACCGTTTCTGCACCGCATCCCCATGCATTTGACTTGGGGCTGTTCTACTACACTTGATATGGACGTCACAATATGTGTGTGCCATGCTGCCCCCTAGAGGCTCTCTGAGAATTGCGGCTGCCATCCAAGGAATCCACAGCATCCTACAACTGAATGTCACACAGCATAACTTAGCCTCGCGCACACTCACAGCTCGTGCACAAGTGTCTAAAGTAACATGTTGGAAAAAGAACTTGTTGGCCCCGGCCAACGGATATCATCTCGTGTGAACAGTTGTTCACAAGATTAATAATATTGCTGACATATTAACATCCATCACTCTAAGGTTCAGCATTCACTCAGTGCACAGATATTGATTAACACATAGCTTACCAATGTGTCCCTCCTCCTTACACAAAGAGAGAGCCATGTTGACCAGACCACTAAAATGACCCCCTATTAAAAACTAACATAAATCATCAATACATCTTATTGATAGTTGGTCGTTACAACATAGATTTGCTACAGTCTACTCTTGTCTAGATTACAATTAAGTGCATAATTTCAACTCTGCTTAAAACTAAATGGGCTTTTTTTTCCCCCTCTCAAAGTCTATCTTCATCAAGTCTATCAATATGACTAATTAGTGTAACAACAATGCGATGCAATAAGGAAAGTTTGCAACTATAGGCTATACATCAGTCACACTAACATGAAATCAATTACTGAATCACATTTCACAATAGCCCACTACATCATCTCAGAGTAATGAGGAACACAGAATTCACACACACACATCCTTTTAATATAATATGACCGCAAGTCACTTAGCAAAACTGTGTCGCGCATGCAAATGCAAGGTGTCAGTTAAAAGTAAGCAGTCAAACAACTTATCCTACATTTCATTACAAAGCAAGGGACCTCATACAGGCTGACCACTCAACAACATGTACACAGGCACGGTCTATTATTTCATTGCCATATAGGTCACTTTGAAATAGCCAACAGTAAACAATGCAGCAGTATAAACTCTAAAATACTCTAAAATGCTCTATAAACGACGAGCAGGCTACACCACATCAAACCCTTTTGAGCTGAAAAGAACAGACGGGTAGCTCTGCTGCGCTCTGCATTGTAGGCTATAATAATGGAAGTTCTGTAAATAAATGTTGAACTATGGGCTACATAATGTCCACACATTACATTATGTCCACACACGTGTACAACGGGTGCAATACGTTAGTCCGACAACAGCGTACAATTAAAGTTCAATCAGGGTTAAACTATGACCAGCTGTGATTATATCTAGGTCTACAGGCACTGAGACAGCAGTAGTATCCTAGTCTACAACAAACAGCCCTCCTCGACACTTCTGTTCAAAGTCAACCCCTTCAGGGTGAACGATAATGAATCACAACAGACAGCAACTTAATGGAGATATTAAAAAAGTTACGCACGGAGGCGAAATCAATGTCCAACCCGCACCACGGACCGTGCGTCACGGCTGTAACGATCCAGCCGAGAGCCGTGGCGCGCAGACTGACAGTCCGGGAGAGGATAGTTTTCTGTTAGAAACTATCGATGAATGACTGAGGTGTGGAGGTAATAATAACGTCTTAATGTGAATGAACACGCACGGCGTGCGTGTTCATTCACATTAAGACATTATTATTACTGTGCGTCGCACGCAAATGCAAAAGAAACACATGAACGGGTTGATTCTTACCTTTATAAAGTTCCGCGCCGCGGACGGACAGCAGCATCAGGGTCATCGCAGCGAACAGGCAATTGATAACTTTATCCATCATGTCGATGTGATCTCCAAAGCGTCGTTAAGGTGGTTAACCCCCCACCATGCATAAAGCCCGCGCCAAGGGGGTCAACTGGCACTAAAACTCTTCCTCCTCTTCTTCTTGTGCACAAGTTCAATTCTCTACCTCTGTGCCGTGCCGTGCACCCTGCCCCAAATTCGTGCGTCTATGGCGGTGGGGCGTGAGGAGGGCGCTCACACACACGGACATCTGACTCTCCAAAAACAACACTGCCGTTTTGGACTTCCACAATGTTTCTCGGAGGGGGAATGTGAGAGTTAGTTGTATTTGTAGAGCTGATGGAGACACTGTCTGAGTGGTCTCTCCTCTCCACTACTCCAGCTCTCCTCTCCACGCCGCCAGAGAGAGAGAGCGGGGAGCGAGCGTGGATGCGCACGGGGCGTGCGCGCCGGTCCCCCGTCTCAACCGGTAGAGGGAGCGCGCGAGCATCGAGGGTGTGCGTGGCTGGCTGGCACGAGCCGAGAGACGGCCCCCCAGGGGCCCCCTCCTTCTCCTTCTCCTTCTCCCCCTCCTGCCTTCCAGAGCTGTTGGGAGTTTGTTTAATGAGCTGATGAGTTTGGTGAATCTCTAACACAATGGTTCTCCTCAAAGTGATGAGGGGTCCTTGAGGGGGTTCCAACTGTCCAGGGGGTCAAAATGTGTGAATATAGCATAAACGTTTTGTTTAACCAGTTTAACCCTATATGTACATTGTCTATTTGAATATAGCCGATCTTGTAAACTGGCTATTTTCCCTGGCACACATTATTTACAGATCCATGGCCAGTCCACGGCCAAACACAAAAAGTAAAAAAAAAGACTGATCTAATAAATTATGTTAAGAGAAAGACCCGTTGATAGGTACACGTAGTGTGTTTGTTGTATTGCTTGGTTGATTCATTCTAATCTAAGGACCCCCAAATTCGGACATGTATTTGGTCGGTGGAGTGTGGACCCCCATTAGAAAGGATTTTGTGCCAGGGGCCCCCATAATAGAAGATTTCCGTTGTTTTTTTCTAAATCATTTCACACTTTTTCTAGATTTCTCAATCTTTCAAAAAAATAGCAGATCTACAAGCTCCCAACCTGTTGCATTATGACGCATTGTGTGAGCTTGTAGATTGGCTATTTTTGAAAGGTAAAATAGGGTTAAAGGGTTTTTCGAATTTCCATTTCAACATCCCGCCATTCCAACTATGTGGCTTCCGCGTGCGGTTATGGTTAGGCTTAGGGATAGGGTTAGTAATGTCGGAACAATGACATGTCAGAACAATGACATGTAACCCTGTCAAGGACCCCCCCAGAACCCACTCTCTTCTCTTTTCTTTTCTGTTAGTGCAAGGGAAGATTTACAGTGTTAAAGATAATTGTTATTATTTGATGTTCTGTACTAGAGTTAGCTAAGCTTAAAGCTCATTTTCATCTGCCAGTCCCTTGGCTTTTGCAGGTCACAATTAAAACAAAACGGAATTATCTTTAACACTGTAAATCCTCCCTTACAATAACAGAAAAGAGAAGAGAAAAGAGTGGGTTCTGGGGGGTCCTTGACGGTTAGCTCATTTTGATCTGCCAGTCCCTTGGCTTTAGCAGGTCACAATTAAAACAAAAGAACAAACATAAAAACTGTAGGAAAGGATATTGTGTCGCACAAGATATCAGTCCTTACGATAATATATTGTTATTAGTTATCACTCAGGACGCTATTGGGGAGCGAGCGTGTCACTTAACCTCCGATGACAGTGGTAGGTCTCTGTAATGTTGACCAAGATCTTTGGAAGTAGGCAAGTAGAAGTTGAACTGAGCTGTGTTGCTCCGGAGGGCTAGAGTATAGGCCTTCTTGAACCTACAGTGGAAGGTCGAGGTAGCCCTATGTTTCTTCTAGTACAGATGTGAGGGTGTATGTTATAGGAGTTATAGTCTATTCAATAGGAACTGCTGTGACTCTGTTGTCTATTCAATAGGGTTATTCGTCCGATTCAACTTGAGAATGTATGTATCTATTCTTTTAAACCAGTTGAGATTCCCCCCCAGGAATCTTTTAACAGAGTAGATGTGATTTCCAGTATTCTTGATTTTTTATTTTTTTTATCCCACGATTTTGTAACCCTTATTTTTCACCCGGTGCCAATTTTCTAAGTGATCCTGGGCACTACACTCCCCTCATCAGGGAGGCCAGGGCCGAGCTCATGCCTCCTTCAATGCATGAGAGCCAACTGACTTTCTTGTCACCTGACAGGGGGGAGTTTCCCTGGCGCGTGGAAGGAACACGTTATTCCAACCAGTTGGAAGGCAGAGGCGTTATGGTGACCAGGATTACTACATGTTTTTGTGAGGGTATTAACTACCCTGAGAGACACGGGGAGAACATGCAAACTCCACAGGGCCCTTTCGCCAACCCCACCTAGGGTATGGGCGCTGATGGCACGGAGAAGACAATTTCCAGTATTCTTGTGGATTTGGGGAGTTTGACACTTTTAGAGAGAGAGAGAGAGAGAGAGAGAGAGAGAGAGAGAGAGCGCCCACTCACACCTTCCAACAAAAAGAACAATCAAATACTGCCATTGTGATTTGCATATCAAAAACTCAAGGAACTAGCAAATTAACATGAATGGCCGTGGCTGCATATCAGTGAGGGGCCACACAAAAAGGGTGGAATCCCCCAAAACAGGATAAGAACGGGAGAAACGGAAGAACAGGAGACGTCCAGGAGATCAAATAACAGGAGTCTCCTGGTGAGAACAGAAGGGTTGGCAGGTCTGGTTGAGAATGTATGCATTCAAAGGGCTGAATGTATGCAGCCCTTTGAATTGTATGCATGTATTCTTCCATGGGTCTATCTGAGAATACTTAGTCTTCTATTCTTCTATTCTCTATAGGAAAGGCTGACATATAACTAAAGATGTGACGTCATGCTGTGACGTCACGCTGGCATTGTGCCCAAATTAGATGCTTTCATGCTGGGCGTCGTATCCTTCGTTACAAAAACCATAAGAAACAACAAAAGCACACAGGACACTGGACATCACACTGTTGGTTGACACCCAGACAGCCTTTCTTCTTGATGCCATGACTTATTCAGCCACCATACATCAAGCCAAGCAATGCTTTTTGAGAGTGCCATATTTTCATCTATATTTCAGATATTTTGACACCCTTTCCAGACACTGACACAGTGAGGAGGTACTTCAGGGTCTAACTTAAAAAGGACACGTCTTAAGTACAGAAGCGCACTGAAGGAGTCACGTTGTTGAGACAGAACCATGTGAACTTGCACTTACTTCGCTGACACTGTTATCCAGAACAAAGGATTTGATGCAGAGCCCCGACGAGGCAATTTTAGTGTCCGATACGAAACCGATTTTGGAGAGTCCAAAAAGTGCAACATGTTATAATCGATTTGAAAATGTTTGATTTGATCAAAGTTCCTTTTTGAGAACGTTATAAGCAAACAAATAAAAATTAACACAAATCACTTTTTATAGATAAAAAAATAAGCACATAAACTGAACTTGATTTTATTTAAACACTTGAGACCTATTACATTTTTTTCAAAAACAGCCGATCCACAAGCTCACATGATGTCACATTTTGACGCACTGTGAGCTTGAAGATCTGCTATTTTATTTTTTTTAAGTTCGGGACACATTGGCTGCAATAATTGCACGTAACGACGTCATCAGAAAAGTCAAATAATGGCCTGTATATCGGCCAAACCGACATATTGGTCGGGCTCTAGTTTGATGCCTTGCTCAAACATACTTCTGCATCACACTTGGCAGTAGTTGGGATTAAACCCACAGCCTTTCACTCAGGGTATATAATGCCTAAAATACAGCCAGCTTCTCTTTTTTTACATTTAGTTTATTCAAATGTCTCACAAACCTTTGTGTTTCCTCTCTGGGTTGATGCATGCAGTGATCTCATTAAAGCCAACCAGGGTTGACATTCAAAAGGACCTCATTATTTCACGAGGCAAAATAGCATGCCATCTTCAAACACTTTTCCAGTTTTGATGAATCAATAATGAACCCTTGGCTCGTTGTTGGGGAGCCTGGATGGAGAGGTAAAGAGGCCGGCCACAGTGCCCAACAGGTCGCTGCTTCAATCACTGACAGGAGGCTGTATTCCTTTGACTGGAGGGTGGCTGGTATTATCTACCGTGCTCACCATCTCTGCCTAAGTGCACTTGAGCAAGGCAAAGGTACTAAACCACCACACAAAAGAAATAAGGGAAAATCTACAAGCTAACAGCGCGCCTCATCGCAACGTGGTGTGAGCTTGTAGATCTGCTATTTAGTGTGGTTGCCCTAACAGGGCAACCAGACTAATAGTACTCCTTATACTTTGTTTATTTATTTATAGATAAACAATACTTCGGGCCGCTACTCCTCCCACAGTTTATTTTTCCCAATTTAGTGCTATATGTCAAAATGACCGGTCTGACCGGGAATCGTGCACTTGCATAAGGCTAAGAGATTGGTTGCATAGTTTAATTGATATTGATTTATTAGTGCATTAAATTTCCCCATCCACTTCAATGGAAAAGTGAAAACACTAAAATTCAAGTATTTTTTTCTCAGAAACCGTAAGAGCTACAGTTACCAGACTTTGAGGGGAGGTTCATAGTTTATTGCCAAATTATTTAAACAAATATTACACCATTCGGCCTCATGGTGGCGCTATAAGAGCCCACTTTACCTTTTGGCCTATAACTCTTGAACCGTAGGTCGTAAAATCAAAATTTATTTTTCCCTAGATTCCTTGGGTCATTACGCAACTCCCCATATAGGCCACGCCCATTTGCGTATGGATAGATTTTTTGATATTGATTTATTAGTGCATTAAATTTCCCCATTCACTTTCATGGGAATTGCAAAAACTCCCATTCAAGTATTTCTTTCTCGGAAACCGTAAGGGCTACAGTTACAAGACTTGGAGGGGAGGTTAATAGTTTATTGCTAAATTATTTAAAAAATAATCACACCAGTCGGCCACATGGTGGCGCTATAACAGCCCACTTTACGTTTTGGCCTATAGCTCTTGAACCGTAGGTCGTAAAATCAAAATTTATTTTCCCCTGGATTCCTTGGGTCACGACGCAACTCCCCATATAGGCCACGCCCATTTCCGTCTGGATAGATTTTCCGCCATTTTGAATTTTCTTCAAACCACACTTTTAGCTCCTCCTCCAACATATTTTGTCCAAATGTCACAGAAATCGGTACACATGATCTCTGGGCCCATGCGGTAAACATATCCAAACGGCATTTTCATAGTCCTTACCGTTCTTCCGTAAATTGTTTCCAAAGTTAGTGGGAGGGACCCGTTTTACCAAAAATGTCAAAAATCACGAACGAAACGTCCAATCGATCCCAAATTTAAATCACATGTCGAGGGTGATTTACTCAACGACTCCACAAAAGCATTTCCACTTTGACCCATAGGGGGCGCCACGAATGCGCAAAATGTCACCGTTTGATGCAAAAACATGATTTTTGGGGGAGTCAGTCCCTTCAAAATGAAACGCAAGCGATCTCAGGAGTGACGTGACAATGTAATTGGCGCAGTCTCCGACGGTATTCCTCCCAGCGTATTACTCGAGTCCCGACCGGCGTCGGCGCAACCACACTTTGCAATTGCCAATTGCGACGCGTCTAGTTTTTACTGTTTTTGAAATGGAGCTTAAAGTCCTGAAATGCATAATGTGTGTATCTGTAACTAAGGGATGTGTGAAAAGACACATTTCAATTACCTTGTGTACATTGACAATAAAGTAATCTTCTTCTATTATGCAAATATGTGTGTGTTGAAAGTGCAAACATTGCCAGGATGTTCTCTGCAACAATATATCAAATGCAGGGGCAGCAAACACAAACTTATGTCAAAGTCAGCCAAAGTCGGCCGCCTTATTGTTGTAGCGTGCATAAACACTCACACTGCGGTTTCACTCATAGCAGCAGTTTTACGTCCCTAATTAAAATGCAGGGAGATTGACACAGGTCTACTTTTAGCCTTAAAGTGACCTCCTGTTGTCAAGGATAAGGCTCCAGATTGTTTTTAAAGTGCACACACACCCACACGTGGGCAGAGCGGTCCCAGGGTCGTAAAAACCTCGCATATCAGACTGTGTGCGGTGTTTAGTCATTGTCTCAGCCATAGCAGTTATGTTGGCAGGAATGCACTCTGAGGACAGCTGTCATGGGAATTGGTGAAAATGTGATGCTCTCTAATTGGATGGACGGATGGATGGATCGAGGGATAGCATCATGGTTTACACTCGCACCCGTTCCTCACTGACACAAACACACACATACAGGCTCAGAGAGAGGAGTTGATTGTCTCAGTGTGTGCATGTGCGTGTGCGTGTGCGTGTGCGTGTGTGCCTGTGCATGTGCATGTGCATGTGCATGTGCATGTGCATGTGCATGTGCATGTGCATGTGCATGTGCTCATGCATAAAGACTTTGCATGTGAAACATGAAAGCATATGTATTACATAAGTAAAGTACAGTTTAGGTCAGCTGGCAGTGTAAACACTGACCACATGCATCCATGTGCAAAATCTCAGTTTAACTTGTGTGTGACTGCAAGACAAAACCAGGTTAGGCTGATAGAGTTATAGGCCAAAACGTAAAGAGGGCTGGTATAGCGCCACCTTCTTCTTCTTGTTTTGGCTCATTTCCATTGGGGTCGCCATAGCGGATCATCTGTTTCCATCTGCTTCTGTGCCCTGCGTCTTCTTCCTCGGTCACTCCAGCCACCTGCATGTCCTCTCTCACCGCATCCATAAATCTCCTCCTTGGCCTAACTCTTCTCCCGTTGCCTGGCAGCTCCATCTTCAACATCCTTCTCCCAATGTACCCCTCATCATCCCTCCTCTGCATATTATGTCCAAACCATCTCAACCTCACTTCTCTTGTTTTATCCCCAAACCTTCTAACCTGGGCTAATGTACAGTAGTCATTTCTGATCCTGTCAATCCTTGTCACTCCCAATTAGAATCGTAGCATCCTCACCCTGAGGTAGGTAGATTCAAAATAATCGGGGTAGAGTGACTTCCATGGCCTATTGGCCTACTGGCAGCATGCACAAGAAATGTAGGGGCTGGTCTAGTATTCTGCGAGATTAGCTCCGGACTCATGCACAGACACACTGGGGCGAAAAGATAATCTCCAGCCCGGCCTTCGGCCTGGCAGAGAAAAGAACAATTTCATTACCCTGATTGGGGGCTTTATTGCAAAATTGACGCCAGGACAGGATAAAAAAATGAGAATTACTTTTTATCCATGGACTAGTGACTGATCCATATCCTCATGCAGTGACTCAACCATTGGAAAAGTTTGTATTGACGTGGAGAGAGCCTGCTGCCCACACCGGCAGTGGAACCCACTGGGCTTTCGCAAATATGTCCTTGTTCTATATTTCCTCCCTCGGGGATAGCACAAAATGCATCACATGTTGTTGGGAAGATGAGCAAAATAACACATTGTAGTTTTGGCATAAGCGGTATGGCATCACGCTGTCAATAAGTGCCAGTCATCTCAGCGAGTGGGTAGATAAATCACAAATATAGGCTGCACTCCAAAAAAAGACTTTATTAAACGTCTCCTCCTGCCAAACAACAATGATTTTGTCATTTCATTCCTTTGTGAGATTATCCAATGCCTTGGTTGTCAAGGCTCGATATAGGATTGATTCGATTGTTTTGGTACTCTGGCGGGGAAAACACCTTTAGTTTTGATTTTCGGCCGGTTGCCTCCTGTCCGGAACCTCATAAGCAAAGTTACTTAAACAATCGAAGTGCCCACAGGAAACGTAATGACAAAAAACATCAACGAATAACTTCCACATCATCCCACAGTATCCTGTCAGCATTAAGCCAATGCCCACCCCATGTGTATTGTACACCACCACTTGAGCGAGGCGAGCACTGTTCATTGCAATCAGGTTGATTGCTTAGCAGAGAAATATTGCTTTTAATTAATTGTCATAGTGGTTAAAATGTTGTTGTTTTTTTGTTTTGTTTTTCCCTGCCTGTACACAAAAGGTCTTTTCTTAATTGGTCTCCAAACACCATGTTGATGTTTGAACATTGTGTCGTTTTAATTTAGCACTTCACTTCACCTTGTGTGTGATTTGATGTCAGGTTGTTATTTTTCTGAGTAGCAGTATGATTATTTAATACTAAATACCGTCGCTGTCACGTAGAAACCTTGTATCTCCATATTTCAACTTTCCTTTTTTTCGTAAATGAATGCCGTATTGTGAGCTTGTAGATCTGCTATTTTGGCTATAACTAACTAAATTAGATCCACTGGAACACAGGTTATTCTTTCCATTTTTCTTTTTGGACATACAAGGTTTCCACCCCCCGACAGCGACAATATGAGACATGAAGGGACACAGTTATTGTATTAATACTGTTGTGCTTCCTTGTAACACCTACCTAGGCACTGAATTCAGGTCAACAGACTTATAGCGCTGCAATATTTTTAGTGTTTTTATTTGACACCACATGTCATGACCACTATTTGGGGCGTAAAATTATTCAGTGGCAGTTAATGTGTGGTGTGTGGTGTGTGTGTGTGTGTGTGTGTGTGTGTGTGTGTGTGTGTGTGTGTGTGTGTGTGTGTGTGTGTGTGTGTGTGTGTGTGTGTGTGTGTGTGTGTGTGTGTGTGTGTGTGGGAGAAATAGAGAGATAGAGACTCAGAGATGAGATGAGTGTGTAATGGGTGAAGTAACAGAAACTTACCAACAGAGGTCGTTTTAGTGCCCTTTCTATGTGACTCTCACAATGTGTGTGATTACTTCATGTCCTATCATTGCTTAGTCTAATATGGTACATTGACATTGTGTATATGATTGTTGTGTGGTTGCATGGAATAGAGGCCGCTGGATAATGTTTATCAGGTGATTCTCATTTCACAGTGTGTATTCTGTCACATCTGTATCATGTTCTTTGAGATTTAGCCTTTTACTGAGGTTTTTGATTCTCCTTTGTAATTTTATTCTCTAATGTTCTGTTTAATAACTTATTCTTTTTTTCTATTCTGAACTATAATAACTGTTTTAATTGTATTCAAATGTACTTTTATAATGTGTCTTATGCCCAATGTTTTGTGTAAAGCACTTGCCTTGTTGTTGAAATGTGCTTGTGAAATGCGTAAATTTGCCTTGCCTTGCCTTGCCTTGCCTTCATCTGTAACTTTGGCAGTTTGGTGTACATTTTTAGTAGTTTAATATATTAAAACATAGGGGTTTTCAACGTAGACCACTCAATGACACTTCACAGAGAGAACAAGCAGGGTAAAATCATTTAATACACAAGTACACGTAAAAGAAAAACATTAAGTAAAAGACTTAAAGTAAAAAGTAAAAAGAGTATAGCTAGTTAAAAACTAGAATCATGAAGTGGAGAGAAAATTATTGCGAACACAATTATTAATCTCAGTGATGTTGGAAACCAGCTTATTTTATTGCACTTTGCCTAATTTAAACATCATCGTACAACCATCACGCTGACTCAAAAATAAAATATTCTTTTTCACTTGAAATGTCTCAGTGAACAGACAGTACACTGAAGTATAAGACTTCAACATCTCCTACCATCAGGCCCTTGCACCTCTCCCAGTATGATCCTGATGCCATAAAGAGAACCAGGTGCGACTGGTTCCAAAAGTGTGCTTCCGTACCTGAACGTGCTTAAATCGTTAAATCCTGTGTGTTAATTTTACTCTGTGAGTGTACAAATGGAACTAAACGGACCCGTTTGGATCCATTTGTACACTCTCTGAGTTACAGACCCGCAGGGCTCCATTTCGTTCCGAACTACACATGGATAAATGAATACTGAGGATTTTTACGGTGTAGGGCTACTCTTTTTCCATACGGCCCTGATTAACATTCATGTAATTAACCAGAGTCACACCTGGATGGAAGCTGCCTGCCTGGCACGACCACTTTCCTCTGTTGTTGGCCAGGGGAGCCGTTTGCGGTTAACCATCTTGCTCGCAGGCACTAACTAAAGTTTTTTTTATATGCATACTTAAAACTTTTTTTATGCCAGAGACCACCAAATTGACTTGCATTTGACCATGTACCACACACTATTTCAAATTATCCTGTCCTCGGAACCGTTCTCGTTTAAATGTCTCACACTGTACATTGAACAACGCTGAAACCTACTGTATTGTTACGATAGTAAAAGCATTTATAATTTCAAGTGAAGTGACATTAAACTCATCATTTGGCTGGGAATTTCCTGGAGCCCTCTGGAAATGCTGGCTTAACAACCCATTAAGGGAGGCGATTCTTAAAATTGTTTTCTAAATCAGTTTTTTGAAAACTAAAACAGTTTTTTGAAGAAAAAAAAAATCAATATTTAAAAAAAATAGCAGATCTACAAGCTCATAGCGCGGAACTCGGTGCCGCGCTATGAGCTTGTATATCTGCTATTTTTGAATAGCCAGACAAATCTTAAGTGACACAGATGCGTTCCAGGTCTTAATGGGTTAACCACTTATTTTGTTATTTGAACATTTGTGATTTTTTCTTTTTTTTTTAAAAACATGCCCAAAAATAGGGACGCCAGGTTAAAAGTGGTTAATGAATTCCCCACTAAGCTCTGCTTTTGGTATATTTGGGTCAACAGCATACTTTAGGTACCATAATTAAACTATTGAACTGCGAAATCAGCACTGAGTGATGTGAGGTTCCAGTTGGCATGGTTACAACGCGCTACGGCCAAGAACTATTCATCAATGTTTCAAGAATTCCTCACTGTTTTTTTTACCAGCCAAACAGCTTTTTTGGAATATAATGAAGGTTATCTTTCAAAATGACTGGTGGTGGCGGAGAGAAAACCAAGGTCTGCAAAACATGTACCGTGGCTATAGCTATTGTTTGGCCTCATTAAAAGTTCTCAGTTGCAAATGAGCGATCTTTTGACTAATTGTCAGTCATTTCCAAGAGGAGCATGCTGCTGACCTGCAGCGGGCTATTATAATGGAGTGGAACATTTAATCACAGATTAGGCCCCTGTTTTGTTACGGATCTTTAAATCCCCCCCCCCCCCACCCTCTTGTTCTTTCCACTGACTTTCCACTAGGCCTGATCCTCGTGACCTAGCTGTGTCTGAAAGTGGTAAGCTGTGACTGAACTCGCCCCACATATGCCACACGGCCCATTCTTGCGCTGCCACGGGTGCCAGACTGGGTCAACTGGGCAATAGTCAGCCTCCAAATCTAGACCTGTGAATTTGTGAGTTGCCCTAACGACCTTGCTGTGGATTAACGAATGGACTTGGCACAGGCACCTCACACTTATCTTTTTGTTTTTAATAACCATCAATGCAAGCTACGTTTTCAATATGCTAAGTAACCACTCGCTGAAACCGGAAACCAGTTTGCTTTGGGCCAGAGCTATTGAGAGAGACAAACACTCCCATAGACTTGTTGTAAATGTTATAATGATATATAAATATAAATATTGAATGGAACATTTCAGACACAATGTTGAACCCTCTTAACGGGTGTTGATAAGGCACGTGCGATACATATACCATGTGATTGCATCTTTGGGCTTCCAGATGTTTTGTTTTTAACCTTTTTTACATACATACTTAAAAGAAAGAGACACCAAAAAGTAATGAATAGCCCATAATTAAACAAACTGTGACTCTTTTAAAAGAATGGCAGGTTAAGTCTTATGCAACCCCGTTACCACACCTGAATATTCCACTTTTGAGAGATATTGCTTTTTTTGGGAATAGAACTCTCGTCCATTATCCAAAGAAAAATAACGAATGAACTCCTATTTGTAGGAATAACATTAATCTGTACAGTATTGTCTTGAGAGCAACAGAGGATTCACAGCCCACAGACAAATTGATTTGACATCACTTTTACCACACACACACACACACACACACACACACACACACACACACACACACACACACACACACACACACACACACACACACACACACACACTCTCTGTAGGCCTATATGTAACTTTACTGCGTATAAATATACATGTACCCTTGCATGTCCCCATACTCATTTAGCACACAAGCGCATACTGTATACACTTGCGCACGCACACACACGCACACACACACACACACACACACACACACACACACACACACACACACACACACACACACACACACACACAACACACACACACACACACACACACACACACACACACACACACACACACACACACAGAGGGGGCGCCTCACGAGGGCTTGAGGTAGTTATAGAGGGCACAGAGACCTCCTTGGAGCACCTCCTGGATGGGCTTCATCAGGGGGTTGTGAATGATATGGAGACCTTTGTCCATGGGGTGACAGGCCAGCTTCCCCAGTCTGCTCAGCAGGTACATCTCCACCGGCACATTCTGCAGGTCGTTGAAGTCCACGTTAAGGAGTTCTAGAGATTCCAGGAAGCACAGGGTCTTGGGAAGGCTGTGGAGGCTGTTCCCCTCCACGATGAGGATCTTCAGGTTGACCAGGTCCTGGATCTGGTCCGCGATGACCTCCAGACGGTTGCAGGCCAAGTGTAAAAACACCAGGCCCTTCATGTTGTAGATGCAGGTGGGGATGTGCTCTATGCGGTTATGGCTGAGGTTGAGCTTGGTCAGTTTGGTCATGGACGATAAGCTTCCGGGGAGGCTGGTGATCTGGTTGTTGGCCAGGCTGAGCACCTCCAGCCGGGTGCATTTCCAGCTCTTCGGGCACCTCGCTCAGACGGTTACGGTAGGCGAAGAGCACGCGTAGCTTCTTCAGGAGGCCGATCTCCGGGGGCAGGCAGGACAGGTTGTTTCCCCAGATGTTGAGGATCACCAGGTTGTCTAGGGCGCCCACGGTGGGCGGGACGCTGCCCAGGCAGTTCAGGGACAAGTTGAGTTTCTGTATCTCCCGGAGCTCCCACAGCTCAGCGGGGATCTCGTCTAGCCCCCGCTGGGCCAGACTGAGGGTGCAGAAACCTAAGTGCATGGAGGCATTTTTGCGGAATTTCTCGGCCGCCGAGGACACGTCGGGGAGCTCGGTCCTCCATATGCTCTTTCTCTTATTAGTATCACTCCCATCGTTCAGTTCCTCTCGGTTGAAACCTCGGGAATGCTTCCCGCCCATGGTACTCCTTACCTGCGTCGATGGCTCTTTATTTTCAGAGTGACAAGCCGCGTCGTCAGCACAGGTTCATGCGAATCTCCGACACTGGTGAAGCACAAAGCTTTGCTAACAATAATGGCTGCTGATTGTTGCCCGGTGTTCCTGAACGACCCAGCGATGGCATGTTCAGTGTGACTGTCAGGGTGGCATCTGGAGCTGCCTGGCGTTGCTGTCGTATCTTCAGATTGGATGGTAGCGCTTATGGCAAGAGTCCTGGATGGGTTTTGGCCGGAGCAGAGTTGAATGTGCACTGTGTGTTCCAACAGTGTTCCAGCATGCTGTAACAGGGCAGCACATAGAACAACTGTCTGCCTTATTGAATTTCATTCCCCAGCTGGTGCTGTCACTTAGCATGGGACATCTCTTGAAGCCCCCACGACGGTGTTGCGCGTCAAAAATAGCAAACCTACAAGCTCACAGTGTGTTGCGGACGCACCGCGTTGTGAGCTTGCAGGTCTGGTATTTACGGTATTCACTGTCATGCGACAAAGTATAAATCAGGCTTCTCCATAAAGAGAGCGCTGGGGATTGGCTCCTGGAAGAGGTCAATCAAGTGAAGTCACTGCCATGATCTCTCTCTCTCTCTCTCTCTCTCTCTCTCTCGTGCGCACGCACGCACGCACGCACGCACGCACGCACGCACGCACGCACGCACGCACACACACACACACACACACACACACACACACACACACACACACACACACACACACACACACACACACACACACACACACACACACACAGACAGAGGTATCTCACATATGCAAGGTTGCAAACACACACACACACAGTTACATAGTGATACGTGTCAGGCATTAAAATGAGGACTTGTCATAAGTTACACTTGCTATCCTTTGCAAGTGTATCATGTTTAATGATTATTTAAAATGATTCACATATTAAGACTTGTATATGAGGCTATGGTGTGTCTGTCTGTGTCTGTGTGCTCTCTTCGTCTCAACTTAAATTGACACCAGGCTGTCAGCTATGAAAACATTGAATCAGCGCTCGAAAAAGAAACTGTTCATGGAGGTATTAGCGAAACTGTTAGCCGCAGACATGCACCGGCTTAGTGTCAAGTGCAACAGGACGTGGGACACAGCCAGTGTGTTTCTAGAAAACACCACTGCCATTCACACACCTCTTTCAACCCCTATCGAGGGAGAGCTGTTTTTAACCCGTGACAATCACCTTGACAAGAATGAAGTGGGGTTTTAAAAGGGTAAAAGCAACGAAAAACATTAGGAATTCCCGATTCTTCACTCTTGCAGGCATTCTCTCCAGAATGGTTTCTCAATTTGTATCTCTTATCCACTAAAGGCAGAGAGTAAATCAGAGTACATCTCTGAGCTATGGACCATTTTCCTTTAGACAGCCTTTTCCCCCCCAAATCTGACCAGGGTTATAGAGGCTCAGAGCAGTGGCTCCCAACCTCTTTTTCCTTGGAGCCCCTCTTAAAGGAGTAGTTCACCCCAAAAAATACTTATTTTCTATCAAGTACACACCCCATGAAGCCTTGAATTCGTGGAGATTTCTTTGTTTCTATCCCATTTGATGACCGGGTCATCAGTCAGTAGGAGACTCAGTAGGACACTCTTTGAGACTTCAAGGCTTACATTTTTTGGGTGAACTACTCCTTAAATAACTATAAAAATTATAGTCACAAGAGTCAAGTGGATGGCAGAGTTCACACCGACTATATAAAAATCACACCCTGTGTGAAGGTAGCGGCGCCTTTGATACATTTTGTCATCGATATGTGTTTATAATGTGTTTATAGCCATGTGTCACGTGAAGCTTGACCAATCACTTTGTTGACGGGTCTGACCGATCAGAACATTGACGGGTCTGACCAATCAGAACGTTGACGGGTCTGACCAATCAGAACGTTGACGGGTCTGACCAATCAGAACGTTGACGGTGAACACGGACAAAGTCAGGTATAGAGCAGGATCCGCTCTATACCTTTAGGTCAGGTATAGAGCGGCAGAACCCGTAAAGGTTCTGACTTGCCTGACAAATCAGAACCTTGACGGGCCTGACCAATCAGAACCTTGACGGGCCTGACCAATCAGAACCTTGACGGGCCTGACCAATCAGAACGTTGACGGACCTGACCAATCAGAACCTCGACGGGCCTGACCAATCAGAACGTTGACGGACCTGACCAATCAGAACCTCGACGGGCCTGACCAATCAGAACGTTGACGGACCTGACCAATCAGAACCTTGGCGAGCCTGACCAATCAGAACGTTGACGCAAAAGCCAGGTATAGAGGGCTAATATCCGCTCTATACCTAAAGGTATATACCTAAAGGTATCGAGCGGCTAGCGCCGCTAAAAACTAGAGGTCCGGCCGCCGCGCTAGCCGCGCACGGGGCTCTGGCGCGCTTATTTTGGGGTACCAAAATGGTGGGATACAAATTTCCAATAGAAAAGTAAAAAAAAAAAAAAAAAAAATGTTTTATTTGTATAAATATGTATTTATATATATTTATATAAATATGTATGTATATATATATAGCCGATCTACTGTACAAGCTCACATGTCGTGATGCAACACGTTGTGAAAATGAATATTTTTGACTATTTTTGTCAATATGACACGGCCAAAATAGGGATGCCAGGTATGAAAGTGGATGCAAGCAAGTTATGATCCTGTACCACATGTTTAACATTTTGGACTACCTCCAAACAGGCCTCACGCCCCCCCACCCACCCCTGTGATCTTTGGAGTGCCCCCAAGGGAGGCCCGGACCTCCAGGTTAGGAAGGGTTAACAGAGACATCCGACACTGTGGACTGACTGTGTGGACTCTGGTTGCACCATGTCCAGGTCAGCGGTGGTGAATGCCAGGTTATATTTTTGTGTACGGGGAAACAGAGAGAATGCCTGGTCATGTGTTATTATGTAAGCAGACACAGCTAGTGTATATGGGGAACACACCAATAATAATAACATTGACCACTTTCAACCTGGTGTCGTGTCCCTATTTAGGCACGTCATAATAGGCATTTTTTTCCAAAAAAGAATTCAACAACTTTCAAAACAAAATCTTAACATTTCAACATTTTACTTTTTTTTCTCCAAATTATTATTATTTTAACATCCCGCCACTGCAAAGAAAGCAGAGGTCGAGTTTTGCGTTCCCTCCTGCCACGATGAATTCTAGGAAGACAGGAAGACTTCATCTTTTGCTGTCACTCATTGAGCATGGTTACGTGTGCTCTCCAAATATTCATGATGACAATGCCTCCCTCTACTGAAAAGATATATGGATGTTGGACATTTGAAGGGTGACTATTTGGGTGCGCTGCACATTCAAGTCTATAGGGATGGGAATTTGGACCTTTTTGTATAGTAAACGTTTAACCTTTGGACTGTGGGCGGTTAACCGCGGTTAAACGTCTTTATCAATAAATAAAGTTGCAGTCCTATGTGTGGGCAGTTCAAATAGTGCCTGAAACATGTCATTTTAACATACAAAAGTTGCTTTCTTCTCTTAAAATGTGTTCTTCTTTACTAGGTATTGTAAAATATTGTATGAGGAACAAGTATAGATTTAATTACATTTAAGTGATTTATTCCATAAAGCTTCTGTTAATATTTTATTTATTTTTATATGACTTAATTTGACATATTTCGGTTAACCGTCCCATCCCTAATGTCTATGAACAAAAGTGGGAAACAATGGGACCAGATATGGGACCTCAGCTATGCACTGGGTGCCCAACAAAAGTAGTTAACATAGCATCACAATCATTAAACCACTTTATCCGTTTATATGTTGGCTATTAAAAAATAGCAGATATACAAGCTTGCAGCACAGCACTTTTTTCAACATAAATCTTCTCTTCTGGGGGTCCCTGGCACAAAACCTTTTCAGATGGGGGTCCGTGGCCAAATACATATCAATTTGGGGGTCCTTGATGTAACTTATTTTCAAGTAGGTCTACACCATGATGTGAACTACAGCGGCAGGCAGCTAATCAAATGAATAAAGGATGGGTTCGATTTTTGGTGTGTCTGTGCTTGCACACTGGCACACCCACGGCGCTTGGCACACCTAGATCTAACACACCCCATTATAAATTGTATTAGGTGCAGCTGCGTTGCTTGCTAGCCTGCCACATTTTTTTAACCCAGTTTCTAACCTGTACAGAAAAACCAAACCACAAGATCAGCCTATAGGGTTTCATGCTCCCTTAAGCTTACTGCAAGCACTTCACTTCACCCTTGAATGTGGGTTTTTCTTCACGTTGATGAGCTGCTCTGTTGTTTGTGTGCCATGAACATTACACAGTCTCTACAAACAGCAGGTCTCTGCTATAAGCCTGCCATACTCTATTTACATGAAAAATGACTCCTCAGCTGTAACCGGAACAGCGTTCCCCCCTGTGTGCAAACATAGCCCTGGAGTGGCAACACGACGAGTGGAACGCACACTGGCAAATGTGGAAGGATGCCTAATATAAATATTCATAATCTTTTCATGGGTTAATTGTGGGGTTGTTGTAAACGTCTTGGAAGGATAAATGGATTGATGGATTGATGGATTGATGGATTGATGGATTGATGGATTGATGGATTGATGGATTGATGGACGGACGGACGGACGGAACAATAAATGGATGGATGGATAGATAGATATGAGGGTCCTCCATGGTCCTGAAACTGCATTCACATCCTCACACAACACAATAAATTACGATATAACCTCCTAAAACGCCCTGTCAGAGAACAATTTGTTATCATTTGTTGAGGCATAAATCCTCATTAATGACTTCCACTTGGATATACTGTACGCGCTCATTCTCTCCAAACCCAGCTTTTTGGTTCCAGGCAGAGAGAGGCAGATGTGCGGCAACAGCTTGTCGGTGTAAATCACCAGGAAATGGGGTTTACCACGTTCCTCTGGCAACACCTTAATACAGAGTCCCATTAGCCGCCAAATGAGGATGAGTTATTGATTCGCGCGAGCGGTGACATTCCCCTCCTCGGGGTGACAGAAATGATCTCGTTTTGGGAAAAGCTCATCTGATTATGAGGCACAATAATGACTTCGGATGAGCCTTTTAGAGAGAGAGAGAGACCCGTTGGAGACGTGTGCCCTAATCTGATTTATAAGTAGTCGTATTAGCGTCGGCCACCAAAAATACAAGGTCTGCAAGCTCACAACGTGTCGCATCCGCGAGGCGGTGTGAGCTTGCAGATCAGCTTTTTATCGGTGAGCGACACCGCCGTAAGGAAAGACTATAAATTAAGCATTTCTTGTTCATTACGCCGAGAGCCTACAGGCAGTGACAGGTGATATATAGGGCCCTGTCACACTGCACAATGTGCCTTAGGTGTCCATGTGTCCTGTTGAAATGTTAAGAAGTACCTGCCGAGAGTTCCGGTGATGACGTCACACTGAGAGGGTTGAAGTCACGAGCTCCCGAGACGAACCCCCCTTAAATGTTTTAATTTACTAACTACTATCTGAACCAAAACAACCATGCTGTCTGTTAAATAGTCTCGGAGTATGCCGCTCAAGACGGGGACGGTAGACGCGGCTGATAAGCTTTCAAAGTCACAACGATCCACTCGACAAAAAAGTTTGGCTAACGCTGCTAACTCGGCTAGTGGGGCTAGCATGGCGACCTCCACTACTAGCAGGGATGCTATGCTAGAAGAAGCTAACGCTAACTGGCCTAAAGATATGGCGTTACTGGCCACCGAAATCACCCAAAGAGTCGCAGAGATGATGAAAGAAAAGCTGGAGGTGCTCTCCAATAAGCTCGATGCTTTCGGGGCTAAATATGAGCAGGACGCCAAACGACTGGAGGAGGCTGAATCCCGCATTTCTTCGGCGGAAGATATCATCGCGGATTTAGAAACCAGGCTGTCTGATGCTGAATTCAACGTGTCTGTCCTAACTACCCGAATGGATTCACAAGACGCAAGGTCCCGCAGAGATAATTTGAGGATCTACAATGTCAAAGAAGGTGTTGAAGGTAAAGATGCTGTGTCTTTCTTCGAAACATGGCTGCCGAAAATACTCAACATCCAGGCTAAGAAGGATAGGATTCGCCTCGACAGATGTCATCGAGGACTCGGCCGTAAAAAGTCGAATTTCCCACGTGTGGTGGTTTTGAAGCTCCACAACTCAACCGACAAGATGAGGATCCTGGCGGCTTACAACGCGAAGCGAGGGCTCGACTACGAAGGATCCAAGATCGACATTCGTCAAGACCTACCACAAAACATACTGATTCAGCGGAGGAAATTCAACGCCGTGTGCGAGCATCTGATTGCAAAGAAAATTAGATTCAATATGCGGTTCCCTGCCACCTTGTGCTTCAAACATAACAACAAAGACTATGCTCTTGACGATCCTGAAGAGGCCAAGGAGGTGTTTGAATCAATTGATCTACCACATGAAGAGGAGGGCCCAGGGCCGGTTGAGGAAGACTAAAGCACCGCTGCTCGCGTTTGGCGAGCCGACGGAGACGCCTATGTAACAGGTTGGTTTAGATGGTTCGTTTTAGCCTCAGTGGCAGTGTATTTTAAGACACAAGCAGACATTATTTTTTGTTGTATTTTTTTTTTTAGACACGGACTATGAAAGACTTTCTTTTTATTGCAGCAATTAGTATTACTGTCTGTGTCTGTACCTGATAATATCAGAAGAATAGGAAATGTTGTGCTTGTGGCCTTGTTTTTTGTTTTTACTTTTTAGGACTACTGTACACTGATGGCTTACTTAAGGGGGGGGGGGGGGTTTTGGGAGTGGGGGAGTTAGATTAGTTCAGCAGGAGTAGAGTAGCTGATAGTCTGCTCACCAGTATGGGTTCTGGCTCTCAGTTTCATGGGGCTCCTTTGGATTCTGCATCTTATTTTTTGCGAGATGTAGGCTTTTGTTTTGTGTCGCTGTTTTTGTTGTTCTGCAAGTTCAGACTGTTTGGTTGTCTTGCAACTTTTTGTGTTTTTCATGTTTTTTCTTTGATTCTAAATGTGGCTAAGGGCATTATTAGCATATTGTGGCAGAGACGCACAAATTCGGTTTTGCTGTTCTATTTTATAGGGATAATACTACACTCAATGAGCACGTTCTTGTTCTATCTATTACTAATTATAGAACATGAGTACAACTAAGTATATTTCACTTAATGTGAAAGGGGCAAATCATGTGATAAAGCGTAAAAAACTTTTGACCTGGTTGAAGAGGGAGAGAGCTAACATAGCCCTGTTGCAGGAAACTCATCTGAATGATAAGGAGCATGAAAATCTTAAAAGAGAGTGGGTTGGCCAGGTATACTATTCCTCTTTTTCATCAAGCAAAAGAGGAGTGGCCATACTTATAAATAAGAATACCCCATTTACTTTAGATACTTGCATTAAAGACAAAAATGGTCGCTATGTTCTCATATCTGGTGTCTTATATGGAGAACACATTATGATTGGCTGCATTTATGCACCGAATACATATGAAAGTGAATTCTACTCTGCTCTGCTGGCTGATGTTTCCTCTCTCTCTTCTTCATATACATTATTGGCTGGGGACTGGAATTCCATGGCCGATCCTGAGGCAGACCACAATCCACCGTCCAGGGCCAAACTTTCAAAAATGTCAAAAGCTATGAGAGAAGTATGCTCTGATTTAGATCTATTTGACACATGGAGAGTCCTACATCCTACAGAGAGGGACTTCACATTCTTTTCCAATCCCCATAAAAGTTTTAGCAGAATTGATTACATTTATACATCCAGGCAGCTGCTTGACAGGGTAGAAAAATGTACTATAGGTACTAGGCTACTGTCAGACCATGCTGATGTCTCTTTGTTGGTTACACCCCCATTTTGTCAGCCTCCTTCACGCCGCTGGCGGTTGAACCCTTCCATTTTGAACAGCCCTGGTTTCGTAGACTACATAGAAAAACAAATTGAACAATTTTTAGCAACCAATGATAATGATGACACCAACCCCTCAATTTTATGGGAATGTCTTAAGGCCTATGTCCGGGGGGCTGCCATATCGTACTGTTCAGCAAGGAAAAAAGAGGCCATGAAAAATCAGATTGATTTGGAAAAGGAACTATTGGAACTGGAAAAAAAATTGAAGGATAATCCTTCTAAGACTTTGCTTACTAAAACAGAAGCCACTCGGTCGGCCCTCAACCAGCTACTAACACAAAAAGCGGAGGCCAGTATTTTCTATGCGAGACATAGGCTGTTCGAAATGGGGGACAAACCTGGGCGGCTGCTTGCACGTTTAGCGGCAGGCAGACAGAACTATAATTCAATTGCATCACTCAAAGACGACGCGGGGAAGTCCCATCATGAGACTATAGCCCTTACTGAAATAATGGGGAACTTTTATAAGAAGCTTTACACTGCTGACACATCTTACAGTGAGGATATTATGCATAACTTTTTAGGCGAGCTACATCTCCCATCCCTATCCGACACAGACCAGAACGTTCTTGGGAGGTCTATTACGTCAGGAGAGGTTTCGGAGGCGATATCACAGCTGCAGAGCGGAAAGGCTCCGGGGCCAGATGGATATGGCCCAGAATTCTATAAAAAGTTCCATAAAATACTGATAGGCCCCTTAACTAAAATGTATCTCCACTCTATAGAAATGGGACAGTTTCCCCCCACACTGTATGCTGCAAATATTTCTGTTATTCTCAAGAAAGGGAAGCCTCCGGATGAATGTGGTTCATATCGCCCTATTAGTTTAATTAATGTTGACAGCAAGATATTTTCTAAGCTTTTAGCAAAAAGACTGGAGAACTTTCTACCTCTCTTAATCAAAGAAGACCAAACTGGTTTTATTAAAAATAGGGTCTCTCAGTTGAATATGAGGAAATTGCTTAGTATTATTCAGCATACTAGGACTCACCAAATGGAGGGTCTCGTCATCTCCTGTGATGCACAGAAGGCTTTTGATTTGATTCAATTTCCTTATTTATTTAGTGCTCTGGAAAAGTTTGGCCTTGGCGGGGGTTTCATTAATATGTTAAAATTGATTTATCATTCACCAAGGGCGAATGTGCTGGTCAACGGCATGCTTTCCCCAGAGTTTAGTCTAGGAAGGTCGGTCAGACAAGGGGACCCAATTTCTCCTTTAATTTTCGATTTAGCCATCGAGCCACTAGCCGAGGCTATTAGAAGCCATGTTAATATTTCAGGAATCCAATTAGGTGCAGTTATGCACAAGATAGTTTTGTATGCTGATGATGTATTATTATTTGTAACCAACCCTTCAGAGTCAATTCCAGCAATAATGTCAGTCATACAGACTTTTGGATCATTTTCTGGTTACAGGGTCAATTTTGACAAATCTGTTGCTATGCCACTAGGGGGCAGTGTGGACTCACCATGCTTGCCCAATTTTCCATTTTCATGGTCTGTGTCAGGCTTTACCTATTTAGGCATCTCTATTACTCCAAATGTGAAGGAAATACTACGGTTAAACTTCTCTAATGTGTTGCAGAATGTTAGGAGTGATCTCACAAGATGGTTTGACCTCCCGGTTTCCTGGATGGGTAGAATAAACCTAATTAAGATGAATGTGTTACCCCGGCTTCTTTACCCTATGCAAATGTTACCTCTATACATCACTAAGAAAGTAATTCGAGAAATAGAAAGGGACTTTTCTAAATTTATATGGCATGGTAAAAGATCTAGACTAAGTATGAGGATACTGCAACTGCCTAAGGACAGGGGGGGATTGGCATTCCCAAATATGTTATTTTACAACTGGGCCTGCCACTGTCGTACTATACATGAGTGGGTACATGAATATCTTATTGGCGGACCAGAACCCCTTGAGACATGGGAATGTTCTCCCTATGTGCTACTAGCAGAACTCACAAATATACAAAAAATACACTTTAAATCTTCTGATAGTCCAATACTCTCGAATTCGATAAAGATTTGGAAAAACATTATAACCTTTATGGGAAGGAAGAACATGTCCTCATACTTGACACCACTCATAGGCAATAGACAGTTTGCCCCTGGAGTTAGGAGTGCCGTTTTCCAGTCCTGGTATAATAGAGGTATTAGAGTTATAGGAGACCTGTTTGATACCAGTGGTGTTCTTATGTCATTCGATATGGTTAAGAACTCATTCGGGGTACCTCGGAATGACTTCTTTGCTTATTTACAGGTTCGCCACTTTATCAATAATGACACCAAGTTTCCTCGAGACAAGCCTCTTCTTGGGCCTTTAGAGGACTCTATTATGCATTTTACTAGGAAGAAAGGTTTGATTTCTTACTTCTATGATAATTTTCAGAGCTTCAACACACAAAATATAGATA